>NW_005842451.1:718210-734494 GCF_000455745.1 Alligator sinensis
CCATCCATCCCCTACACCCCTGGTAGAGCTCATTGCTCCTGGCATCACCCTCCATCCCTCCCTCCATCCCTCACACCCCTAGTAGAGCCCATTGCTTCTGGCCCAGCCTTCCCTCCATCCCTTCCTCTATCAGTAACACCCCTGGTAGAGCCCGGTGCTCCTGGCACCACCCTCCATCCCTCTCACCCTCTCTAACACCCCTGTCAGAGTTCACTGCTGTTGGCCTGGCCCTCCGTCCTTCCCCCCATTCTCCAAACACTCCTGGCAGAGTCCACTGCTCCTGGCGCTGCCCTCCCTCTGTCCCTAACACCCCTGGCACAGCCTACTCCTCCTGGCCCGGCCCTCCATCCCTCCAAACACCCCTGGCAGAGTCCATTGCTCGTGGCCCGGCCCTCCATCCCTCCTGTCCTCCCTAACACCCCTGGCAGAGCCCTCGGGGCAGGGTGGATTCAGTGCAGCCTCAGCCCCTTCCTTTCCTCTTCTCTCCTTTCCTTGATCCCCTTCCCAGCAGTTTTGTGGTGTCCTTGGGGACTCTGGTGGGATCAGGCCCTGTCTCTGTTTTCCCTGAATGATCATGTGTTTGTCAGTGCCTCTCAGGACAGCTGAAGTATTATGTGCTTGCCAATGTCTTTCACCCAACTCCCTCCAGGATGGCCCAGTTGGAGTCAGTGGTGATTCCTCTCCTGGGAGGAAGCCTCCGTGAAGGAGCACTTGGGGGCAAGAGGAGGGTTTTCCACCGGGAGCTGGCAGGATTTCCCCACACATTATTTTCCACCCCCTCCTGTAAACAAGAGATGTGTGTCATCTCCTACCAAGAGATGAAATCTGGACCCTGGTGGGATCCAGCCCTGGATCTGTTTGTTTCTCTGAATTATTCTGTGTTTGCCAGTGCCTCTTAGGCCAGCTCCCTTGGGGATTGCCCAGTTGGAGTTAGTGCTGATCTCCTGGGACGAAGCCTCTGTGAAGGAGAAGTTTGGGACCAGAGGAGGGTATCCCACAGGGAGCTGGGTGTGAACTGGCAGGACTTCCCCGCACACTTATTTCCCACCCCCCATCCCCTTCTTTAAACGGAGAGCTCCTAGGAAGAGATGCTCTCCAAAATGTGGAGGCGGGTGAGGAGGGGAGCGGTGACTGCAAGTGGAAATTCCCTCCAGTCTCCCCATGTGATGCTGACCGGTACCTCACTTCCTCATAAACCAGTCTTCTGACCTCTAGGAGTTTTGAAGGTGTCTTTAAATCCTAGAGTTATCGCCTGCTTCTCTTCAGCTGGACATCTCTGCCCTGGCACGCAAAAAAGGCAGAGCAGAGCAGGCTTCTGTGGTGAGAAAGTGGCTGCTAAGTTGCCTTTCCTTTCTGATGGGGGCAGAGCCCTCTCCTTGCAACCCAGTAACAATGGCTTGCTTGAAACCTGGCTGTGTGAAAGCAGAACTGCCTGCAGAACTCAATATTGGTAGAAGAAAAACCACTAAATATTAGATATGGCTGTGGCCCTAAACTGAATGAAACCACAACCATTATTTTCTGCCCAGCTGAGTGTGGGGAATTCAGTAGGCTGCTTGCAAACGTAGTGGGAAAAATACCCAAGGATGCTTTACTTCTAAATTCAGTGTGCTCCAGCGCTGAGCCCAGCGCACACCCAGAAGAGGCAGCACTTTAGTTGCACCTGGCTTTCCCAATGTCTGTATTCATCAGGCGCTTTAGTGGGGCTTTTTTGCTGCTTTTATCTACCGGCTGATTGAATCAACTTTAGCTAAAAGTGCTAAAAAGCCTGGCTGAAGTGTCCGATCTATACAGACACTGCAGAGCTGGGTGGAAGTAACACAGTGCTGCTTTGTATAAAGCATGGTGTGGGTTGTTTTGGGTTTTTTTACGGGTGGGGTTGTTTTTCTTCCATGTCTGTCAGCGCCCCTAAAATTACTTGGGTTATTTTACTTAGGATTGCTCTGCCCTGAATGTGTATCTCAAACTGAGTACCACTGCCTACCTACTGTTTTGGTGCTGTTCTTTTTATCTGTTTTTATCTGGGTGTGATAGGACAGGTTCTTTGTTTGAAGTGGTTTTATTGAGGCTAATCATTTTTTCTGAAGTTGATTGAAAACCAGACTTCCTGGGGGAGGACATGGGACCTGCCCTTGAGACAGCATTAGTGACAGGAAAAGGGAGGAAAAAAACCCCAACCACCTAAACCATTTGAAATGCCAATTTCTGCTACCAGTCTGATTGGGTAAATGGAAAAGCTGAACTCAGTGGAGCTGGGGTGGGTGGTAGCGAGGTCCAGAGCAGAAATGAAGACCAGTGCAGTCCTTCAGGTTTCTTATGCTTCCTGCTGCAATTTTTGCAGTGTCTGTGCTAGGCCCTGGAGCGCTAAGTGCTCAGACCTCTGACAGCAATTGGCAACAGGTATGCTTTGCTGCAGGAAATTGATGATCCCACTGGTATAGTTATGTGCTGGATTCAGGAAACTTGTGTAGCAGCTCCTGGCTAAATAAACCTATTTCTGTAACAGAGATTCAGCATCTGTTTTTCTAAACTCAAATACGTTGTTACTTTGCAATGCCTTAGCATTTAATTTCTACTCCAAAAGGCAAACTTCATCCAGCAAAATTTTGATCTTGCCATGTCTGGCAAACTATTTTTTCTCGTGTGACAAGCTCTGTCTATTAACTCTGCCAGTATCTTTTGTTAGTGTATGGTTAAATATGGTAGAGTAAGGTTTGTAGGCCGCACAAGAAAGCTCTAATGAGTCTATGTAACAACTGCCTTTTTCTGCAGGACCCGTGGAAAAGAAAGTGGTTGTGAGTCTTCAGAAGCTGGATGTGGCACAGGATGACTTGGGCAACTCTGGCTTCTTCACGATCATTTACAATCAAGGGTTTGAAGTTGTAATTAATGACTATAAGTGGTTTGCATTTTTTAAGGTGAGTCAAATTTTTCTTTTTTGAATATTAACCTTTTTTCCAAAAGTCTGTGCATGCTCTGGCTTTTTATTCAAAGCGCTGTGGCCCTCATTCCAATTCTAATTCTGCCATTGGCCTTCTAGGTAACCATGGGCATGTTGCTTCACCTTTCAGCTGCTCTTTGTAAAATAGGGGTAATGAAGCTGACTGCCCTTATAAAGATACCAATGAAGTGCTTTGCAAAAGCTAGGTATATTTTAATAAGACTTGATGCTACAACAGTGCAAGGCATGGATTGCACATCGTCATGTTCTTTCTGCCAGCCATGTCATAGAAGTTCGTTGTTTTGCCTTCTGTTTGGATCAGGGGAGTTGACAGCCCTTCATATGGAAAATGCTTTTCTGATGGACTAAATCAATCTCTGTTCCAGTTGAGAAATTTGATTCTCCCTCATTTATTTGTCAGACCCAGCATCAACAGGTCTGATGTGCACATATTTGGATGGAGTGGGGCCTGCCTGGCAGTGCAGACGCTGAAAAAAAGCATTAGCCAAAATAATATGTATTACTTCCCTTGACTTAAATAAACCATTAACAAACAGTGAAATAATTGTAAATATTCTCTCTGATTGATAGATTAATTAAAAATATAGGTAAAGGTAGTGAAAAGGGTGTGTGTTTGAGGAACCTTTTATTATTTTAAAATAAATAAATATATATCTTTTCACACAGTACAGTCTAGGTGCTGTCCTCTCCCTTTGGTAGAGAACCTTTGTAGGAGAGCGAAGCCAGAAGGGAAACTATTCTGCAATAAGATGAGAGGTGAAACTTCTTAAGATGCAATTTTTTTCCCCTGTGGATGCCCTTATTCTGGCATAAGGGTATTTTTTCTAGTTCATTATAATAATCTTATAAATCTTGTTCCAGACTAAGGGGATCCCACAATTAAGTGCCTGAATATTGTGGAATAACCTGCCCTCTCAATCGGCTTCCCTGTATGAACTAGTCCTACGTGTGGAGTCATAGCACATGAGGCAGTGAGCTGGGCATGCTGCATCTTCTTAGCACTCTAGGAGGGGCCTGAGTTTGGGGTCAAAGTCTCTTGTTGTATTATTATGCCAGTCCAACAGTGGAGTAAATGAATTTTCCAGCACTTCAACTTTAACACAGGACTGGGCAGTTCTTTCAAAGATGCTATAGCTCAGCCAGAAGTTACAGGCCAGATGCAGGATTTCTTAGATAGGGTTCTGTATCCTGTGTTATGCAGGTCATCAGACTAGATCAGCGTTTCTCAACCCATGGGTCGCAACACAAAAGTGGGTCGCAAGAATATATCAAAGGGTCATGAACAAACTTTAGAAATGAACTCTCCTTTAAAGGTGATGTTCACAAATGGGGGTCCTGGTACAAAAAAAGGTTGAGAACCACTGGACTAGATGACCCTAGGTGTCCCCTCTGGTCTTATGCCTCTCCATAAACCTTGTTTGAAGTAAAGGACACCAGTGCTCTTCCTTTCATTCAGCCAGGTCTCCCAAGTTAATTTTCTCTGAATATGATAGTTACAGCTCCTGGGCAAACACACTTTGGAGGAATTAAATCAGTGCAGACTTTGGGAGCCCTCAGGCTGATTTATCAGGTTAAGTATAAAGTTGCTTCAAGTACCAATAAATTGAGCAGCTGAGAAATCAAATATGAACGTGAGGGATTTTAAAATCTCAAAATATCAGGCAGCTTGCTGAAGAAGGGTAAATAACATGGAGTTCAGCAGCTCAGTTTTACGACACAAGCACTGGGGACAGTGCTGCTTCAGTGGAATGCATGACAGGCTAAATATAGTACACCGGGCTCTTGCGAAATCAAAGTCCATTTGCAGAGTACTGACAAAGCCGAGTGACTGGAAGACAGGCTTGGCAAAAGCTCCAAACGCATTCCCGTATGCTTGTGAAAGCTGACTGGTGCCTTGAAAATGAGGATGAGGCCAATTGAGCTCCCAATCAAATTTTGGTTAGATCACTGGTAACCCTCAGGTCTCCCTTAATAAGACATGCCTAGGTTTAACACTTTGGTTTAAGATTTAGGAGAAAGTATTAGAACGGAGTGTTTTAAATCGGGCCTAGCCAACCGGTGGCACGAGTGCCAGGAGTGGCATGGGCAGCCTGTGTGTGGCAGCCTGGTGAGGGGGCAGATGGCACAGTGACTGTGCAGAAAGAGCAGCAGATCAGGCATGGAACGTAGGGCAGGGAGGAGAAAGCAGAGCAGCAGATCAGTGGCAGTCGAGGAGAGCATACAGTTTAGCTTGTGGCATGCCTGCAAAAAAGGTTGGCCTTTGCTGTTTTAAGAAAATTTATACTTTATTTGCCCTAATGTGTTAACCCCATTCTCACTTTGATACTAGCAAGGTGGTTAAAATGACAGATTATAAGCAATCTAGAATTGTTTATAATACAAAAACATTGTCTGGAAAGCATGAATCAATAAAACACAGATGCTTTAGTCCTTGCACTCTGTAATATGATCCACCAATTGCTTTTCTTAGGGCTGGACCATTATTTTCAGTTTCTACAGTAGCTGCACCCTAGGGAGGTTTTGCAAGTATGAAAGATTTATTCCCCCATTGGATTCTCATTGGACCTAGTCTCCCCATAATATTGGATTAGATATGAAACAGCCTACAGAGCCCGGCACCAGGTTCTTACTTAGTATACGTTAACATAGTTTCCTTTAAAATAGTGAATTTACATTCACACCTCTTGGGATCTGGTCTACCTGCCTTCTGCAGAGTCTCTGGGAACAGAGCCATTTTACCAGCCTGTGGTGCTATTCATGCTCCTGCTGATAGTGCTCTATGAATGCTTATTTTAAAGTGTTTAGGAAAGGCCCAAGACACAGAAGCAAACCAACACCCTTCCTCCCTTGGAAGAGGTGTTCGGCTATTCCTGTAAAAATAAAATGGTGATGAAAAGAAAAACAGGGCTTGCCTTTCTTAGCTTTGTGATATGGAAAGAGCACTTGAAAGTTTGAGATTCCACACCCCCCAATTTGGTGTTCTTTGGTTGAGGGGGTACTTAACCTTGAAAATATCTAAGAATGTAAAATCATCTTCCTGTATCTTTTGGAAAATGCAGCACTGTGGACTAAGATTTTTTTTTTTTTATGTTTTTGTTTGGTCCATAATTGAACAGGGAACAAGTGTTTGTTCTTTAACAAAGAACCTTCCTTCCCACTGATACGTGCAAAAACAGCTTAAAACATTTTTAAAGTGCTGAATAAAAGTCGCTTCCTCAGTGATAACCATCTAGCCAGAAAGGTCTTCTAGATAAAGAAGAGTATACAAGATCTGCATTTCTAATGAAAATATCTTTATTCTTCCATTTACTACTTTTTATGTCTAAATTCCACCCCCACCCACCTTTTTCAGGTTATTTTTTTTAACTTCTGTGTAGAGTGAGGGGAAGTAATAGATAGCAACGTGCTCCTCAATGATTGCATTTACACATGTTGCTTATGGCGGTGTTGTTACTGTGCTGTTATTTAGTGCTTCCTTTTGGAAGTATTAAAAGACAATGCAGTAACAGTCTATACTGCGCCGTGCATGCCACGCCATACATGGTTATTTTTAGGCACGATATCACCATAATGACATGCTATAATGAGGTAGCGTGTTGCTATGGTGACATAGCTGCAGTGTCACAGTTCTCGCCCGTGGATGCTACATCGCTGCAGTGCATTGCTATGGCGATGTAGCTTCATGTGTAGATGCGCTCACTGGCATTTTAGCAAAGGGAGAGAGGGTAAATGCCAGTGTCAATAGCATCTGGAAATCATTTAGAAGGCAAAGGAATTTTATTTAGGAAACTTGTCTACACAGTAAAA
Organism: Alligator sinensis; assembly: GCF_000455745.1. Classification (NCBI taxonomy): domain Eukaryota; kingdom Metazoa; phylum Chordata; order Crocodylia; family Alligatoridae; genus Alligator; species Alligator sinensis. The sequence goes on from NW_005842451.1 coordinate 724,980, forward strand.
CTGGCTGGCGTAATAATTGCTGAATAAGCTTTTCTGTAATAGTTTGGAAATAACCCTGGAAGCCACCACTGGAACAAGTTTCTTATAAAAGTGACTGAGGATAATTACCCACAAAACAGCTCACAAAACAAGTAAAGTTTTATCGCTTTTAATGATGTGTTATGTGTCCGAGGGTTACTCCAAAGTAGCTAAATTAAACCAGAATGGTTGCCCTGGGTAAACCCCTGCTTAGTTTCCTTATTTTTTTAAGTTACAATTTTTCATGTATTGCTTAAGCGGGGCTGTGAAATTGGTCTGCTTTCTTGTCAAATTAATTCAGCTACTGTTGCTCAATCTGAAAGAGGGTTTGCAATTTTTATAGCAATGCATTGATTCACTGTAGGAAGGGTGCCTGGCTTATAAGGACTGCCTACTACGTTTTGTTTATGGTGCCTCTTGACTATTCCCTGTTTGAAAATTTGAGAGTCAAGTCCCCAGTTTTAGGCCTCTTCTGCACTGCAGATTTGTCCTGATTATAATCATGTGGTCAGCCACTAGGGTAAGTTGCAGGTGTGTAATTCCATTATATTTAATGCAGGGACAGATCCACCTAATCTCTGCCAGTGTAGTCTAACAATTGGTATGAACTGCTGGTGGAGAAGACCTTTGGTCTGAAAGTTCCTCCATCCTTTTTAGTATAGAAAGGGTGAACTGCTATTAACTCCAAGTTGCATGGAGGTAAGTGGTATAACTTTTGTTTCCCCTTTTGGTTTAAAATAGGTATATTTCCCTGTGCATAGAATAGGATGCATACAGCGGTTACAACACAGCATTTTGCCATGTGTAAACACAGGAAGTTTGACCATTATGTATGTCTGAGATTGACTTTGTAACTGTGTTCTTGCAACCTACTTACCAGTCACCCACTAACATTTCCTTAGGATCTCACTGATTTTACAAGTCATTTGTTCTTGCGCCTGGGCACTGTGGGGAAATGACTCTCCAAAGGAATGGACTCGGTGAGCTTATTCCATATATTTTTGTAGCTTGCTTTCTCTAACTGTTTCCTTGCAAAGGAGAACCTGTTTCTTTTGCTGTATTATAGAAGAAAGACCATCTCCATTTATTAATTTATTTTTTCCCCTTCAGCCTCTGAACCATTAAATATTTGGCATCCTACTGCACTTCCATGGAGGCCCCATTTGCTCTGAGCCCAGATTATCATACTTAAGTGCAACTTGTAACAATAGTCTTAAGCACCAGTAAATTTGTAGCATGCTGCAAAAATCATGTCCTCCTAGAGATTCAGACCTGAACTGGCAGAGTAGCTTCTAACTCAGGCCTTCACTTGCATGATAGTAATCTCTCTGTTGCTGCAAGGCATCTGCTTTCAGTGGCCTTTTATAAAGATGAGCAATAAATCTCAGCTCCTAAAGCTGAATATACACACTTCTAACGAATGCTTGAAGAATCCCAAAAGCAGAGGCATATTTAGTTTATTTAGAGTGAGCATTGTTTCTTCAGTAGGTCCTGAAATTTAGGTCCGTATAAGACTGTTGTCAAGTCTCATATTGAAACCTGCTTCTACGGTCCTGATAAATCCAAACCCGCCATTTCCCGTTTAAACAAGCTCCTGTAATACTGGGCTCTTTCTGAAGCTTATCCTGTGCAATAAGCCACCTTCAGCTTTGCAGTGTTACTGAGGAACAAACCCAATTATCAAGCTTACTTGGCTGAAGCCACTGAATTCTAGAACAAAACATTATTATCCTTTGGTTACCAAGTTAGAAGCAGCATGTGGAGCAGAGCAGAGTTACAGTCAATCACCCCATTCTGGGTGGAAGTTGCTGTTTGTTCTCATTCGATCCTTGGCTGGGCTTCCCTCTCAAGGGATCCTGCTCCATGGTTTGCCTCTTCTTAGAGAATTATTTATTTCTCCATCATTCCCAGCTAACTTTCATAAAAATATTCTGTATTTTTACATCCTCCCTCATTATATTGGGAATCTTTGTGCTTTATAAGTATTGTTATATAGTTTTCTAACCTTGTTTACTACTTGATCTCTAGAAACAACTGGAAAATGACTCCTTGTATCAGGGACTTTCCAGTTCGAGTAGCATTCTCCTGCTTATTGGTCTAGCGTGTGATATGCTCCACCCTTGGCAATTTATAAGAACTTCCCAAAAGAACAAGCGGCATTTCAAGGAATAGGGGTAGGGAATGACCCACAATAACCTTATGATGCACACCTTGGCATCCTGGGAAAAAGCAATAGAATGTTTTATCCCACGTACTTCAGCAGGAAGTGGGACAGTGGACTTGTACGTCTGTAGGGTCTCAGAACAAAACACTTTTTTCCCAGGATAAACATAGCCTCTACCATATTTACTTGAATACAAGACAAGGTTTTTTCCCTCCACTTGGCATTGGGGGGAGGGGTGGGGTTGGGGGGAAGCCCCTTGTCTTATTGCATATAAGGAAACCTCATTAAATTCATACCCATTGTCTGTTATTAAATTGCTGCTAAAAGCTCAGAAATAGAAACCAACTATAACGTTCGTTAAATGATGCAGACAGCACTGAACATGAGTAAAACACTTAGGTTCCCATTAGCACATTTGCCCAGAATAGGCTATCACAAGGATAGATTAATGCAGCCCATCTGAATATGTAGGGTCTCAGAACAAAACACTTTTTTCCCAGGATAAACATAGCCTCTACCATATTTACTTGAATACAAGACAAGGTTTTTTCCCTCCACTTGGCATTGGGGGGAGGGGTGGGGTTGGGGGGAAGCCCCTTGTCTTATTGCATATAAGGAAACCTCATTAAATTCATACCCATTGTCTGTTATTAAATTGCTGCTAAAAGCTCAGAAATAGAAACCAACTATAACGTTCGTTAAATGATGCAGACAGCACTGAACATGAGTAAAACACTTAGGTTCCCATTAGCACATTTGCCCAGAATAGGCTATCACAAGGATAGATTAATGCAGCCCATCTGAATAAGGTGTATGGTAGTGCCCTCTAAGTACAGTCGCTCTCACCCACAATTCTTTAAAGTCATAGTGAGCCACTACACTGCATACCTTTTGACTTCTTCTTCACTCCCACAGCTAAGCTGTGTCTTTCTTTCCTATTTCCAGTTATTCCTGTTTCTTCTCCAGCCTTAAATGGTTTTGGATTAGTATCATGTCTAGCTTGTATAATATATAAGTAGGTGCCAAAGTGCAGTTTTAAAAATAAATAAAATAAAATGCATCAATTTTGGATGTAGTAAGTGTATGGATACCACGTGCAAAGTGTTACAGCCATGTTTAATGTCAAGGTCATTGTTTTCAATTTTGCTCTTCACTTTCAGGGAAGGAGCTGCTAGGTGGAAAAGTTGGGGAGAAGCAGAGAGCAAAGGGTCTACCTGACCCCCCAGACCTATCTTCTATGCTGTAGCAATGGGAAGTGCAAACCTCCCTTGAATTCAAGGCAAATCTCAAATGGTTAGATTCTTTACCTGGAAAATCATAATAAATTTGTAAATTTTCCATACATAGAATCTAATGTGGGGGGGGACAGTGTCATCTTATGATCAGGGTTATCTATTTGACTTGAATGTAGTATTTACAGCCTTAGTTAGCCCTAAAGGCTGATTTATTTTTTTTTTGAGGCAAGAAACTTATAGTAAGGGCTTGATTATTTTTGTGCTATAGTTAAGGTTTAAGAGCTAACCTGTATCCTCTGAGACTCCCAGTAGATCCTCTAGCAGAACTGGGAAAGACGAGACTGACATTCCTGATACCCATATTTTTTTTTTCTTTAGAGAGAGTTAAGGACTTCATTATCGATTGGGGTCTTCTTAAAAAGAGCAAAAACCCAGTTTGTGTTGCTTTTTAAAAATGAGAGCTTAGATTGTAGAGTACAAGAGTGTAATGGGGGGCGGGGGGGTCTTGGGCCTTCAAGACGGGTCACTGTGAATGCACTTTACTCAGAAATATTTAAAACTGAACCTTCTTAGCAGTAAATTGGCTGATGCCCCTTAATTCTGCTAATCAGTTGGAACTAACAGTCAGTCTTTGTTTGACTTCAGTAGGTTGATCTCAAAACCTGGGCATGCACCTGCTGTTTGCTTATCATTAATGGGCAATATAAATATATTTTAGTAAACCACCTTCTGTTGTGGAATGGCTGGCTGGTCTGTTAAAATGCTCTCTTTTGCCAGTGCATAAATAGGTTGCCTCATTTATGGAAATAGTGACTCTAATATTAAAGCAGCGAGACTCCGTGTTATGTGTCTCTGGGTAACATGTTCTGTCAGCATTTAAGCATGTACAGTCTGTTTCCACAACCTAGAGTCCTGTTGAAATGATGTGTTTTACTGAGATATTTTTTTTCTCTCAGTATCTTTCTGTGAAAGTTCACAAGAAAGAAGGAACAAAAAGGGAAGAGGTGGTGCTAGGTATTTCAAAAGTTAGGTTGGCATAATTCCTCCAGTGTCGAGCCCTGAATATGTTCCCCAAACTGTCTGTCTACAGTTGCCCGCGCTGGAAGATTTGACATGAAAGATACTTTGCTTGATTCAAGATGTAGCACAACCCAATAGCAAGAAGTCTTTAATTCAAGGCAGTGCATCAGACCAACAAGAACTTATGAGTTTGATTCAGGAATCCCTTTCATATCTATGGTTCTCCATAGGTCACCTTTTCATCTCAAACTCTGAAGTCAGAAGAATTCATATTGGAAACTAGATTCAAATTCTGAGCAATAAGGATAATTATCCAGTGGGAAAGATTACTGCCAAATGCAATGAATTTTAAGATTGGGCACCTTTCTGAAGCACTGTTTCAGTTGCAGGTAGTATGGATGGATGCTCTTCATTCATATTTTAGGGAAAGGGAGCTTTTGCAGTTGCAGTCCTTTGGTCTGTGCTTTTATAGGATGCTCATAACAGCCCCTTCTAGCTTTTAAAGCCTGTGAACTTGTGCTCTTAGGCTGGAAGAGGTAGCAAGATGTTAAGGGTTTTTAATGTTGAAGTATTTGATGCTGTGCCCTCTAGTGGCCACTGCTCTCTGTAGCTCTTTTTTTGAGAACAAGAGCTGTCTTTAAAGCCAGGCTGGAGGAGACAGTGGCACAGTTTGATCTTGTGGCGTAATTTTTTTCTGTTAGGGGTAGACAAACCAATCTTAACTGAATGCAGGTTGCCAGCATTTAGAGACAAGCTGATGTCAGTACCATTAATTAAGTCTGCTAATGCTTATTCTGGTCTTTAATCAACCAAGTAAAATTTCATGTTCTCACTTTTCATGTAAGTAAAACTAGTCCTTTCTTTTAGTGGTGACCTGGAAAAGATTAAAAACAACCAACAGAAAAACAGGCATACCCCTTTTTAAGCTCACTAAAAGAAAAATGCCAGATTGGCTTGTGATGCTGCTTTACTTATTTTTAACAATTACTGTCAGTCTGGCAACTGATCCTGGCTGGTTTGGGTGTAGAGGCTGGGGGGTTTCCAAGAACATCTGTACTTTCTGTCCTCAATTTAAGGAGCAGAATTGTTGAGTCTTTTATCAACCTCTATCAAAATCTGACTTGGTGAAAGCTAGAGTAATTTATAACTAGTCTGAATAAAATGTCTGTTTTCTCATCCAAAGCTATGCCACTTAAAGGTAGATTTAACAAAGTAGCTAACAAGTTAAGAAAATGCAACTGATCTGGTCTAATCCAGGAATTTTAACAAGTAGCTAACAGATTGCAATTACTGTTTTCATTTCTAGTGAATGCAAAACCCAAATTAACCAGCTACTTTATGATTTTAGTATATTGCCTAGGCTAAGGAGGAGGGTAGGCAGTGAGCAAAGCTTCTCCCTTGTCTTTTGGATGAAAAACAGGATTTAAAAATACATCTTGAAGAAATATAAGGTCACAAACCCCATTGTATTCCCTCTGCTGCAGATGAATCTTTTTCTGAGTTGATGAGAGATCTGTTTAGGATTTTCACTGTTTTTCAAGAATGTTAACTGATTCTTTAAAAATAAAAATCCATGTTTACATATTCCAGTGAATAAAAAAAATCTTGGCTTCTAACAGTACCATATGTAAGATATTATTGCAGGAGACTGAAACTCCTATAAAAAATTGACTCATTTTTTTCTAACAAGCAGCCTTAGACCCTTTTGTGCTTTCTTGCATGGTACTGCTTTGAGTAAATTTGTGCATCAAACAGTGACACTAGCAATTTTTGCTTTAATCAAATCTGAAGAACTAAAGAATAAAATAGAGATCCTGTTTGTGTTCAGACCCACTGGAATACATGCTTTAAAGTTCTGATTTGTTTTTGTTTTTTTAAAATTAGTATCCTATGGTAAAGCTACATTAATATACTAGCCCTCTCACAGGCTTATTTTAAGCTTGTATGGTTCAGAATCTGAATAGCCAGGTTTTCACAGAACAGAAGATAGGCATTCACTTCAGACATTTGACATGGCTATTAAGCAGCTGTTGCCACCATCCAGTTTTGAATGCAAGGCAAATATTATAGACTGTCTAGCTTGTTAGAATGAGGATAGCGAGCAAGTCGCATATGGGTTGTTAAGATTCAAGATCAGTACTCACGATGAGCAGTGCTCTGCCTAGGTGTGTTTGTTCTGCGGTGGCTTTTAGAAAGCACGGGTAAGCATTGATTACTGAGGCTATTATGTAGAGCCCAATACAGTGCGCTCACCATGACTGATTAATAGTGAAGTCAATAACTTCCTAATTGTGATGCAGAATTTTGGGGTTTTATCAACACTATTGTGGAGAATTCCTCTCAACATTTCTGCTATAGAGCAAATCATTGCCTCCCCCCAGGAATTCAGCTGAGTGCACTTGTCCCTTGAGCGCAGCCTGTTTATTTCCACTGTGAGATGGGCAGAGTAGAGCAAGGTAACACTACTGCCTTTCAATGCCTCAATCTGCTCCCTTTAGGAGGAGACACGCTTGTGTTGTGAATGTAGAAGTACTACCTCTGCAATCCTGATATTGGTAACAAATGTGAACTTCATATGTCATAAAACCAGTGGAGGATTAACACTCTCCAGCTCTTCCTCTTGGATCCTACTAGACTTAATTATATCGCCGGGTGTTCTTTTCCTTCAGATTCCCTGCAGAGCCTGGCAAATGCACCATCCTTTTAGTATTTCTTTCATTGTCCTTGTTATCCCTGTACTCTCCTCTCCGTTACAACTAGCATATTACATGTAGAGTGGATGTTGCCTTTTGGGGAGAGGAGTGTCAGAAAACCTCTTTACAACTCTGGCTGAGCATTTTTTACAGCATTGATCCATATTAATGGGACTCTAGCCTGTTCTGATAGCATCCTCAACTGAGCCAGCTGCAGAATGACCCAGAAATGTTCTTAAACAGTTCCTTCTCCAATAAGGAGGACCATTTGGGCAACATCACTTTTACGGAGGGGGGGTGCCTCATTTAATGTTGATTAGCTCTAAACAGAATCTAGGACCACCTGCCACTTCATGCCCCATCTTTTTAAGGCTAAGTATTATGCTTTCAAAACACTGTTAACCTGTAAAGTAAAGCTTCACTATTTTTCTGTATATCTAAACAGCAGAAGACTAGGTCATTAGGCAGGCTGAACTCATTAAATAATTTTCATTATCATCCCACTTTAAGTAGACGAAATGCAAAAGAACATACTGTTGACTGAATGTTGCCTTTTGGAGGCAGGAGCTGGGCAACAGGAAGGTGTTACAAGTTATGTTCCTGGAATAACATTTGCACGCGCAAATCAATAGATTTCAGCAACACCATCCCCCCCACATACTGAATCAACACAACTTCTAGTTGGAGTGTAACTACCAAGATGAATCAGTTTACCTTTTCACTTATCACTTCTTGGGGGAAAAAACTTACTTTTTCTTGCTTCTTGGAAATGGGAAGTTCAGGAAGTCTGGATCGTGAGATACTAGCTGTCCTCTTATCTTTTTACACGTCCCCAACAAATCTTGAAAGAGCTGGCTCAATCTTGTGTGGGCCCACAGCTATATCACTTGGGTTTCCACACCAAGCTTATTGCCAGAGTACCTGAGGAGTAACATAAATGCAGAAGATAATAACGCCCTGCCCAGATGCCTCTTAGGAAAAACTGGGACTAGGTTAGTAACTGTGGGAGCTGATCATGTTTTGCCCTTTTCACAAGCCATAGATAGAACAAGATTGTGTTCTTGTTAAAGTTCATAAGGCTCACTTTCTATTTATTGTTGTTGTATGGACTGGCTCTTCTAGCTGTCTGTAACTTATTTGGCTGTTCTACCTTCCTCTGAATTATAGTAGGACACCAGAAATGTTCATTCATACCAGTGTCCTCTAAACACCATCTAGGTTGAAAGAGCCTGAATATGTGGACAGAGTTTCCTCTGTTATATAGTCAGTATGTAGCTGTAATGTGTGCAGGTCCCAAAACCTGACATGTAGCAAAGTGCAGGTGTTGTGTCTCTGCAGTGCACGGGATTTAATGTGGCTGTACATGTATTACATTAACCTAGTTCTGCTTTGTTTTACAGTACACGAAAGAAGGTTCAAATGTAACCAGTTACTGCCATGAGACCCTTCCAGGATGGGTGCATGATGTACTTGGCCGTAACTGGGCATGCTTCCTTGGACAAAAAGTGTCTCCTTCTCCCTCCAGCATTCGTGTAAACCAGTTGCCTCTCCAGAAACTAAAGGGAAGGTGAGAGCAAGAAGCGAATGAGGTTGCTTTCAACCTAAGCTAATTGTAGCATCCAAGTACATCTGTTAATGTACAAAGGAGGCCAAACTTGTTACTTGGAGCCATAGTTAAAAGTTCATTTTTTGTACCTTTTTAATTAAGCATCTTTCTGAAGTGGGCATCATTCTTTGTCCTTAATGTAACTTTAGACTGTGATGTTATTAATCCAGCTGTATTATGGGAATGATGGGATGCAGATATGTTGCAGCTGTCTTGCAAAGCCTTTTTGGTAGTAAGAGCTTATATTGTATTATCACAGCATTTGTGCAACCAGTGAGAGACCAGCCTTCAATTCCAACCTTTCTGTGCTGTTTCCAACTCTTTTTGCAGGTTTTCAAGCAGACCTTATTTGCACAACCTTGACTTTGTGAATACAATCAACACTGTTCAGAAATCCTGGACTGCAGCAGCCTACAAGGAATATGAAACTCTGACTCTGGAAGAACTGACTAAAAGAGCTGGAGGCCTCCACTCCAGAGCCCCTAGGTATGAAAGTGTTCTGCTTGTATCGCTGCAGAAGGGTGACTTCTTGGCTGTTAAGAATCTGTCCATCTCCCTAGGGATCTAGGGAGTCGTGCTGATTTCTTGCCAGTTGAAGATTTGGCTCCTAGTTCAGATCAGATTATATGCAGTCCAGATGTAGTCAGCTTCCCGGCTTTCTGATGGAGTGCCAGTGTATTCTCCGGCTTGATTCCTGATTATCCAAACATCTGGCTTCTATCACAAATAGAATTATTTCTGGCTTGATTTTTTTTTTTTTTTTTTGGCTTACTAAAATG
>NW_005842451.1:734525-737300 GCF_000455745.1 Alligator sinensis
GGAATGACAGCTGGCCCTTTTTAAGCACCAATCACCCAAGGATGAGCATACACCTACACCAGCAGGTATTTTTATTCTTTGTTTAAAATGGACAGTTCATAAATTTCAGTTCCACAGCAACTCTGGTTAAATATATAGGAGACCCAGTTCCAGGGCACATCGTCTGGGGAGCGGTCTCTGTGGATGAACTAGGGGAGAACACTGTTCTGGCATGCACAGTTAAGGTGAATTCAGGGGCTCTGGCATTCCACAGGAGCCAGGAGAGGATGTTGTCAGTCTATGGTAACCTTCAATTTCAGCACAGTTTGAGCAAACTTCTAACTGGTTATAGCAATTATCTGCTTTAAAAAGTCCCATTATGCAACTGCCCCCTGGTGTCAGCAAGAAGAGTGTTATTATTATTATCCCATCCTCCTTGCCTTTTGTCTTCTCCAGTGCTGTAGTGTGGAGACTTTTTTTCTCTTTCACATTACAATCACTGATTGTTTCCTCATGTCTTGGAATTGAAGTGGCTTTGGGGAAGAATTTCCATTTAGAATCCTTCCCAAATTTAACAAAGCTGACTTCTAAATTCCACTGAGTAGAGGGATTTCACCTTCTAAATACAAAATGCAATTGCTATTCCGATGAAGCTGAATTCTAAATATTTGATCTGTGCATGAAAATACCACTAGGATTTCCAGTTTCAAGGGGTGGTTGTAAGTAGTTGTGTTTCCTTACAAGCATAGGAGAGCAGCAATAGCTATAGAAGCCTCTGCATTTACAAGCATTCTTCTCAGAAAGTGGTTTGGATGCTAGATTTCTATCCTGCACTATGTCCAGTACTTGTACTATGTCAAAGACCTGCTAAAAGTAGGGAGGTGGCTGGGTGCTTGGTTTTTTTTAAGATTACCCAGAATAAATTTTTGACTTGTACAACTACAAATAGCTACTCATTATCCATGTACTTCAACAGTGGGTGAAGGGTGGCATCTACATATAATAAATAAAGTGAACACCACTAAGAGGCAAGATAAGTACAGCTGGCATCCAGGGTATAGCTGCAGCCAAAGCCTGTTTCAAGTGGCTGTCTTGAAGTTTAACTAGAGTTATTAAATGTTGATAAGCACTGTTCTTGTCTGCTCTTCTGCATCTATAGCTGATTCCTTTTGTTCATATCAGGAGAGTGTTTTGGTCTTTAGGAGCTGTGTACCTTCTTCAAAGGAGTTATTTGGTACATGTTCAAAGTCTGTTCTAGGGATTTTCCACTGAGGTAATGCCAAAGAGTCACTGAGGAGGATTTCAGATGTGGGGTGCAACAGGGGGCCCATCTCTAGGGGTGGCCATGAAGCCCCTGGAGGCCAAGAAAATTTCTTGCACCCTGCTGTCAGGGCAGTCTACGCTTCTTTTTTCCACTGCGCCTTGATGTAAATTGTTATTAAAATACAGGAGGCTGCCCTGATCTCCTAATGATCCCCAGGAGTAAGGAGTCGATGCCTTGGGGGCTAATTGCATGGCTCTATTCCAACATTACACCATGCCCAATGCTTCTCAGGTATTTTGAATCACTCAAGTGAGACACGTGTCCCTGCATGTCCAGGGCACCGCAGGCCTTCCTTCCCTTTTTGGGGTCTTAGCCTTCCCAGCTTATGCCCCGCTACTCTGACTGGTCCCGTAGCCAAGGTCCACTTTTCTAGGCTTGGCTGCTGGGCCCCAGCCCCCATCTTTCCCTCTTGGGCACTGGGCCCTGGCCCCACACACTGCCCTGCTCTGGGCTCAAAAGCCTCATTTTCTGCTCGGCTCTAGACTCTGCTCAGCAGGGGTTCAAGGCAGTCACATGCCCAAGGGGGATTAATGGGACCTCCAAGCTACCCCTTTAATCCCAAACCCAAACTACCAATCTAACATAAAATAAGGGCCACTTGTCTGCATAACAAGTCTCTCTCTCTCTCTGCCCCAGGTAACTCTCTCTTGTTCCCAGGTTTGCAGTGCTGCTTCATTCCAGTCTCACCATAAAATCAGGAGCCCTGTCAGGAGCTCCTCACTTCATGACTCTTGGGGCTAGGTTTTTTGGCCAACTTATATGGCCGACCTAAGCCCTCTTCCAGTCGCATGCTTACAGGCCTGCAGATAAAGCCCTACAAGGAGAGACTGAGGGACTTGGATCTCTTCAGCCTCAGCAAGAGAAGGCTGAGAAGGGATCTTGTGGCCATTTACAAATTCATTGTGAGGAGGGAGCAAGGAATAGGAGATGCTGTTTACCAGGGCATCCCTTGGAATAACCAGGAGCAAAAGCCACAAGTTGACAGAGAGCAGATTTAGCTTGGACATCAGGAAGAACTTCTTTATGGTTAGGGTTGCCAGAATCTGGAATGGGTTTTTAAGGGAGGTGGTACTTTTCCCTACCTTGGGGGTCTTTAAGAGGAGACTGGACAAGCACCTGGCTGGCTCCTACGACCCCAGTGCTCTTTCCTGCCCAGGGCAGGGGCTCGGGACTCGATGATCTATTGAGGTCCCTTCCAACCCTAACAACTATGAAACTATACGACACCCCTGTTGGCTGACTTGTCTGTAGGACTGTTCTTTAAGCCCCGTTCTGCTGGCTGCCTGTGCTACAAAGACTGGCCTGGAAGGAGCCGTGCCGCTTCTCAGTAACAGGACTAGGGTCCCCTGTTACAGGGGGACCTCAGAACTTTTGGACTGATTTAATTGCCCTAACCAATTTAATAATATACTCCCTTTACTGTAGCAGGGATTATGAATATTTTCCTTTTTTTTAAGTTTTTCATCCTGCTG
>NW_005842451.1:737310-759649 GCF_000455745.1 Alligator sinensis
GCATGTGTGGACACTACTCCAAACAGCTCACTGTAGCTACTGGTAGAGCTAGGAAACAGGCTGTGGAAGTAAAGGCCTAGAGTTGTCAGTGCTTTATGCACTCTAATAGTCTTCTGTCTAGACAGTGACATGTTAATATCAGAAGTGTATTCTTCTCTTTTTAGACCAAGGCCAGCACCGCTAACACCTGAAATACTTAAACAAGCTTCAAGTTTGCCAGAATCCTGGGACTGGAGAAATGTTAATGGTGTCAACTACGTCAGTCCTGTGCGAAATCAAGGTACAAGATTTTCTTTGTGAATCTGTATATAACGAAATTGCCTGGAAAAAAGAACCACTTTGCTAATCGACTGGTTGTGGCTGGCAGGGAAGGTCAATACTCACTTTGTACTTAAAGAGGGCTTGAAACAGTTTCTGACTCTTCCTGTCAAACTAGAGGATACTCCTTTCGATCAGAGCGTCTGAATTACTAGAGGAGTGAAAGTAATTTACCAGAGCACTTTGCATGGTGATCTGCATCAAATTCTGTTTGTCCAAGCTGTCACAATGATGGATTTTTGGTATCTCTAATATTAGAATTGATACAGTTCAAGTTCAGTTATTAATTCTTCCACTAATTACAGCTGACAGCAAATTATCATACAGGTTTAAGGAATAACCCTCTAAAGGATTGCTTCTACCGCCCTCAAGTCTCATTACTGTAAATCATTTTAGGGGCAATTATAGTTACGTGATTGATCTGTTGAGAAGTAAGTGTTGGTTTGAACCTTGAAGTGTGAACAGTGCTAAGTGTCTGACACCCGTATGTAATGAAAGCCAACCTTTTTTCCTTGCTCATACAATGGGAAAATCTATTACTGATTACTTAGCCTGAAAATCTATGAATAATTTCTAGTCTAGATTTAAAATTAGTTTGGGGCTACTGTTTTCCAAACCTTCCTATTGATGAAAATGGGATACTGTCCGCCATATAATGAAGCCATATCCTTAAAGCATTGCTCTCTTGCCAAAGCTGAGAGAATGTGGGAAGACTGGCTCACAATCAAAGATGTTAGTAATAAGAAATATCTAAACCCCTACCCAAGTGTTCTCAAGTGTTAGCCACTCTCTTTATACCTGTCCTTCCTACATATTCCCATTTACTCAAAATAAATGTCTTCCTTTCCTCAGTGAGCATGACAAGATCCAAGGCTTTTACCTCCTGAAGCACTGTTCTCAGTATGGTCGATCTTGCTTTACTGCTTCTTGGCAAAGGGATTGCCTCTAGCTTCTTGCATTGAAACTGCAACTTGAATATTTTAAAAAGTTTTGGGAATATGTTTGCATACCACAAGTAACAAATCTTTCAGTCCTTCATAAGAGATCAAAGGCAATGTTAATGCAAGTACCACTGATACCCACAATAATAATCTTGTTCACAGTAGCATAAAGTTATGTTGCCATCTATTTCTACTGTTGGAAAATATTGCTGAGCAAATACATCTCTGTAACAGATTGGACCTGGGGAGCTACAATTCTCAAAACTCTGTTCTAGCTCCTGTAATTTCTGTGCAGAGTAGGGAAAAGGATAATGACCTCCTGGTTCCTCACCTTTGAAATTCTGCACTCTTCAGTCATTATTCATAACTTAATGATCCTTTGCCACAGTGGAATCTAATGCAGTTAAGCCTCTAATTGACTTGGAATTGAATTTGTGGGAAGCATTGGACATACAACAGCTCTAGCAATTATCTTTGTATCTCTGCTGATATTCCACTTGTGTGGTGCTCATATTGGAGGCTTTTCAGACAAGTGTACTGTTGCATTTAAGAGCGGGGGGCTTGAACACAGTATCATAGGCTTTCAGGGCAAAGCTGTTTCATTTAACATACCTTTGTAAATGAGGCACAGCAAACATGTCTTTCTGTGGCTTGGCCAAGCAACCAATGATGCTCTGATTTATGCAAGAGTGGGTGAGGCCTTTCATAACTTCAATCAGCCCTGCTGGGAAAGAGCATTCATGTTAAGAAAGGGCCTTCCACCCCCTTCTTGTCAGAGATGCAGCTAAGTTCACATTTGAATTACAGTACAATTTCATAAAGTCCTGCTTTTATAATAGCCCTGCTTGTTACCCACCTACACATTTAGACGAGGTATTTTGTTTGTCTTTTTGTTCCCCCAAACCTCCTTCCTTTTTAAATCTTTGCCATATTTCCCTCTATTTCATGACAGCAGGTAAGTCAATCAGGCACCTTGGTGATGAGCAATAGACAGAATAAGACCTCATCCAAGCAATTTCCCCTCCACAGTGAGTCTCACATTCACAGGTTCTTTGTGCATTATAGAGAATGCCGATCAGATGAAAGCATGAAAACTGAATGGTGACACTAAATGTTGGTGTACAACAGAGGCTAGGAAGACTTAACTTGTAGTTGCCTGGCAGCAGAGGACAACTAAGTACCTCTGGAAAGCCTATGTAATTGTTGGCTCCTTAGGGGACGATAATTATAAAAATCCATTGCATCAAACCATTGCATTTACATTACTGGACTCTTATGTATTCTTCTCAAAGCAGCTGTAGAGGTGGAAATATATGGGGAATTTACAGTTCTGAAACGACTGATGGGCTGTTGCTTATGGCTAGAGTTCACTTGATACAGATTGTACCAGGCATGCCAAGGCCCTGTAAAGGGTGGTCTGTGAAGTAGTTGATTGAGAGCATCCTGTGTGACTTACTAATGCACGTGTCCTTCTGTAAATATGTGAACATTATGAAACTTCAGAACTAGCTAATTAAAACTATGATTTTTTTTTTTTTAATATTTTAAAATAAGAAAGCATATTTAAATTTCTTTCAGGAAAAAGCATTCTCTTTGATCACCTCAGCTGATCTTATTAAGGATTCTCTACATATTTACCTCTATGTTTAAGGTTAAATGTACATTGAGAGACCTTGCTGAGTTTTTGAAGCCTAGCTTGCAGTCATAGGCTGCATCCACTTGTTTCCCCGGGGACAAGAAGCAGTGCATGCCTTTTGCTGCTGCTTGTCCCCAAGGAATGCCTATGCCATGTACCGTCCTGTGTGCAGCAAGTTACCCCAGGTGGGGTAGGAGAAGCCTGAGCTTTACCTGAGGTCCTGGGGGTCTCCCGGGGCTGCAGCAGCGGTGATCCTGCCACTCAGAGCCTTACCAGCAGCTGGATGCCTCTGGCCAGCCAGGTGTTGGGTGGCATGTGCTACCCATGCATATGCCACTCCCCTTTATTTTGCAGAGGTTTTTTGACCCCTGCATCTCCAGTGGTCAAAACAAACCCCAAACAAACAAAAAATACCACACTGCTACACTGCAGCATTGAGAATGCCTGAATGTGTGGCGTTGGCACCGCAGACATGTCTGCAGTGCCATATACCACACAGCCATTCTCATCTGGACATGGCCATAGTGTACACAGGGGGGAAAAAAGCAAGCATGGTTTAATTCACTTGGTGTGATGCTAGGTTCATGTCCATGCAGCATACCAGCCTTGCTTAGTTTATTGATATACTGCATTTCCTGTTTTTCCCCAGCATCATGTGGCAGCTGCTATTCCTTTGCTTCTATGGGCATGTTGGAGGCAAGAATTCGCATCCTAACCAACAATTCCCAGACACCAGTTTTTAGTACCCAGCAAATTGTGTCCTGTAGCCAGTATTCTCAAGGTAAGTGCATTGAATACCAAAGTGTTAGTCTAGTATTCAGCGGTGCAGGAGGAATACTCCATCAGATCTAAGTGCACTAGTGAAATCTCTTGTGATGGATCTGTAACCAGTTTTTTAATTCTGCCTTTGGTTTTTGGGTTAGAAAGATCATTCATTTGCTGTGAAATGGGTACCTCCATGAAAGCAGGAAACCTAAGCTGTTGGAATAAGTTGACATCATGACTGAGAAATGTGGTTAATTCTCGACTGTCAAACTGAATGACTATATTTTGTGGTAGCTGATTTCTTTGACTACACCAGAGTGGACTATATTCCAGGTTCATTAGCATCTCTTCTGCTGTTTGCTTGGGCATGTTCTATTGGCTAGAATCACTGGTGGGAGACTGGCTGGCCATTTGCCATCTGCTCTTCCTCTTTTTATTCTACAAAAACTCTTAAAGGCATCCATGCTCTTCACCTGCAGCCTGGCTGTGTGCAGCAGTAGCTGGAAATGAAAGGAACCTGCAGAGGGAAATATAGTGAAGTAGGATACAGGATGTGAACTCCATCTGCAGACAACAGAATATCTAGGGGAGTCACTAAAAGAGCCAGGTTGCATATTGGGCCTTGGGAGGAAGGAACCAAGTATGCCAAAACAGTAGGCAGGTGGAGAGGAAAGGAAAAAGCAAAAACAGTGACTAACTTACCCCCCCTCCTTTTCTGAAAGTGCATAGTTCCCATAATGACACCTGGAGTATGTGGTATTTTTTTAACTGTAGGTTTTCATGAAAATAATTCAGTTGCTGTAGTTCACAGGGCATCATCCTAATCAAAAGTAGAGTAGGAGATGGCTGTGTTTCAGAGGGGAAGTTGGGCTATCTTCTGAATAGGCTCAGGAACACTTCTCTGTGCTGGAGGTATGTTAAGCAGTTTTTCCTCTTTTTCCAAGTTAAGGTTGGGGAAAGGGAATGATCGTCTTCAACTTTAATGTGCATTTGCTGTGGTCACTCTGATCTGAGATGTTGGGGATAGTAAAGATTTAAGCTAATTTAAAAAAATGTTTTTTGCAACCTAATTCAGGAGACTGATCATTCTCTCTCCTACTCCAAAAATCTCCCTGAGGAATAACCAGATACTTTCTGACTTCTTAGGTTGTGATGGTGGCTTCCCATACCTCATCGCTGGAAAATATGTCCAAGACTTTGGTGTGGTAGAGGAGGATTGTTTCCCTTACACAGGCTCAGATTCTCCATGCGTTTACAAGCGGAACTGTTATCACCACTATGTGTCTGAATACAGCTATGTTGGAGGCTTTTATGGTGGCTGCAATGAGGCCTTGATGAAGCTCGAACTAATTAAAAATGGGCCAATGGCTGTTGCTTTTGAGGTTTATAGTGACTTCATGTACTATAAAGAAGGGATTTACCATCATACTCAGCTGCAGGATGAGTTCAACCCTTTTGAGTTGACCAATCATGCTGTCTTGCTTGTGGGCTATGGCAAAGATCCAGGTACCGGTGAGAAATTCTGGATAGTGAAAAACAGCTGGGGAACTTCCTGGGGTGAAAATGGTTACTTCAGAATCCACAGAGGCTCTGATGAATGCGCTATTGAAAGCATAGCAGTGGCTGCAACTCCTATTCCAAAAATGTGAATGTAAAGCTCTTCTGCCTGGTGCCTCAGTTGAGAAACCATAAAAACATATTGATTATGTTTATGTACTTGGAGAATTTTACTGCAGTGCTTTCTATCTTAAAAGAATGAGCTTTAATGAGATTCAGTGGAATAAAAGTGAGCAGTTTTCACTCACTATCACTAAGGACACTTGAAAATACTGCTCTTTGTTTACAACATACAGGGCACATCTACATGTGCACATCAACTACACAGTAAATATGTCGACTTATGCAAACTTGAGCGTAAACTTGATACCTGCATCATGTAGGTATCAAATTTATGCCCAATTAGTTACTGCGGAGTAACACGTGTAGATGCCTTACTGTGCAGTAACACTGTGTGTGGGCTGACTTGGGACTAACTTTAGTCCCAAATCAGTCCACACATAGCATTAATGCTCCTTAACACCTGCACGTATAGACGCCAGCCTAGTGCAGTAAATTTAAGCGAGCGTAAATGCACGTGTAGACACATCCACAGAGACTGGCCTATATTTTCTGTATAGAGGCTGGCCATAAATTGCCTGAGAATACAATTGCCATTAGATAAACAATAGTTGACAATAGTGAGAGTTATTCATCATGGTTATAAACGCAATCATTTTGTGGTTTTTGTTTTGTATTTTTTTTTTCTTCTTTGGACAATCGTAAAACTGTAGATCTTGGAATGAAATGACTGCTACAAAAATCTATAATTACTTAAAAGGACACTTGTTGAATATTGTGCCTTCTGGGAAATCAGGAAATTGTTGCATTTTAAAATTGGACACAAATGTGTGTTATGGAAGACTATTACACTGTGATTAAAGGGAAATTTTAAAGCTTTAAAGTGTTTGGCAAATATGCAGGCATAATGTCACTTGGGAAACTGAGCTTGAAATTTCATTTTGCCTATGTGGCTTTTATTGAGTATGTGTTTAAAGTTCTGTTTTATTAATGTCCTTTTTTAATTCAGTGCTGAGCATATCATCAATAAAAAAAAATCTGACTTCATTGCTATGAGCGCTGTTCTTACATTCTTTGCCTTTCTATTGCTATGATCTGCACCAACAGTTTAAAAATTCAGAAGGCATGTTCTATCTTTTTAGGATAAGAGGCAGATTATGTGCATGTTGGGGGAAGGGAGAGGAGAGAAGGGGAAGGGAAGATTTAAAAATAATTTTGGCTTCCAACAGATTCTGTTCTTTGTAGGTTCTTAGGCCAGTTATTAAATGTTGTTGCAGTTGAAAGAAAATGCAAGTAGAATCTTTGCATGGATATAAATAAGGCTTAATATCAACTGTTTTATTCCTCTCAGCCAGAAAAATCAAATGGGACAGGTATCTGTTCTCTTGCTTCATGTGAGCAGAGTCAAATCCTAAATGAAGAACCCAATTCATATACCTACCTCCTGCTACTAGATAGGGGTGAGTGCCCTGCTGTCTATCTGCACAATTGGTGCAGGTTGGCTTTCAACCTTCATGACTGATGCATATAGTTAATCTGTTTACTTCTGTTGTCCACCACTGGATCTCCCGGTGTCAAAAATAAGTGCTGCGCTGCAAATTAGCAGTGAGACAAACACGTGCACATGCACATCATGCAGTTTGTGGTGCCATAAACCACACGTGCATGCTCGTGGGGACATGCCCTACTTCTCTGAATTTGGGCTTGTGATCCTTCCAGCCTAGTATGCAGTTGGAAACAGATGCAGCAGCAAATCTTCAAGAAGGAGCAAAGAGAAAAAAAAAGCTTTATGAGGAGGGTGGTGAAGCATTGGAACAGGCTACCTAAAGAGACTAAGCGATCTGCATCTTGGAAACTTTCAAAAGCAAGTTGGACAGGCACTTGGCTGGGATAGTTTAGAAAAGGATGATACTGCCTTGAGCAAGGGGCTGGATTAGGTGACCTTGTGAGGTCCCTTCCAGCCCTACTTTCTTGTGACCCTATAAGACACTGACCTGTCCAAAATGTCATCCTTATCCTGCAGATTGCCTAGAAATACTTGACCTCAAAGAACCAAAATAGGATAAGGGTCCTCTTGTTGCCCTTGAATAATTCAAAGCAGGACTTCTGCAATTCATTTAATTTCCTCCTTCCTCCTCATCTTTCTTTAAAGGTAAGGTAAATTGTCAGGATATGCAAAAAAGGGCTTTCTTGCACATTAATTTTAGGCCACTCAGAGGGCTCTTAACCTATGGATGGTCTATGCATTAAAACATTTAACCTAGTTTTAAGCACCCTTTAGGAGTCTTAAAGTTATCCCACTCAAGGGCAGGTTTATCTCTGTTCTATGTTATCGAACTTGTGGTCCACAAATGTGCGACCGCTCCCCAGAGAGAAGCCGCCCAAATTTATCCTTCAGCATCCCAGGATGCAGTGTCCCCTTCCTTCACCTTCCTGTTCTGTGTGGACAATTCACAGCTGTAGCTCCTAGTTAGGCCCTTGCTTGCCAGCTGTCTAGGGGCAAGTCAGCTCTGCAGGTTGGGAACAGACAGAGAAGGTTTTTAGCCAGGAAGTGTAACTATAAAGTCGAGCTAAAACTAACACTGAACAACATTTGAGAAGCTTAAAGTGTAACATGTAACAAGGTCCAAATGCACACTAACCTCCTTTCTCTAAAAGCTATTTTTTTTATTTGCTCTCATATTTCAAAGCTTCAGGGAGTCTGCTAGGTTTTGAAACTTAAATTGAATGAAAATAAGATGGGATTCAATACTGACAAGTGCAAGGTGCTGCACTTGGGCAGTAGGAACCAGCAGCATACCTATCGGCTGGGGAACTCCCTTCCCAAAAGCATGGTGGCAGAAAGATATTAGAGTCCTTATTGACCCCAAGATGAACACGGGCCAACAATGCAAGAACACGGTCAGTAAGGCTAGCTGTACCTTGTCCTGCAGCCACAGATGCATCACAGCAGAGCCAAGGAGGTGATCCTCTGCCTCTATGCAACACTGGTCCAGCCGCAGCTGGAGTACTGCATCCAGTTCTGGGCGCCGCACTTCAGGAGGAATGTGGACAGCATTGAGAGGCTCCAAAGAAGAGCCACTCGCATGATCCGGGGACAGCAGGGCAGACCCTATGAGGAGAGGCTACGGGACCTTAACCTGTTTAGCCTTCGCAAGCGAAGGCTGAGAGGGGACCTGGTAGCCGTCTATAAACTTACCAGGGGGACCAGCAGGGTTTGGGAGAGACCTTGTTCCCCCAAGCACCTCCCGGAGTAACAAGGAATAACGGCCATAAGTTACTAGAGAGCAGGTTTAGACTAGATCTACAAGGTCCCTTCTGACCCTACATCTATGAATCTGTAAATTGCCAGGTTCCACTATGATAAAGATAGTTTTCTGCTGGCAGTGTGTGTATGTTCATCGAGCCAACAAAAAGCCAATTTTGTTTGTAGCTTAAAAGACTATGATGGCCACAGTAATAGGCAAATGCTATGTGGTTGACTGCCTCCAAGGGGAAAGTCTACAATTCAACTCAGTTCTTGCCAGTTAAGTTGCTTTTGTTTTAGGATGCTTTGTATTTTTCTGGTTCCCTGTCATTACCACTAAAGATCCACATCATATAAAGGTCTGATTTTATAATAAGACTGCCTTTTTAATAAGACCCCAAAAATGTATGGGGCTGGGGTGTGTGTGTATGTGCGCGCAGGTTCATGCAGGTACAAGGTTTCCCCTGTTCCTGCTGTCCCACTTGGAAGCACTCAAAGTTGTTTTTTGAAGAATAGCTAAAAATGTTTAATGAAAATACTTTTTGGATCAATTTTTACAGCTGAACATTTTAGTTCAAAATTGAAGGATTGGTGCATTGCAGGCATATGAGCTACTCTAGCTTCATCTGGGGTAATCCTGTTGTTTGCTACACCTAACAGAATGGAGCTTGAGTAAAGTTAGACACTTGGGTAGCTCAAACCATAGTAACTGAATATTGCGTGTTGATTAGGCACACTGGCTATTACAGAGAGTAATCATTGGTGTATAGTCTTTTCTTGTGAGAATCAATTAGTGAGGTTGCACTACCATCACTTTCATACCACTTCAATGCAACTGTGTAGCTTTGACCTAACCCAGGACATGCCCGGTGCGTCTCCATATGCAATTAAGGTGCATGAATAATCTCCAGAGTTTATTGCTCTTGGGTGCCATTTGCACGTGCACCTAGGACTGCAACACGTGGACCTAGGTCAGAGTAGTCTGGGCTAGCAGGGACCCTGGGGGTCAGACTGCAAGCCTGGGGCTGCTCCCCACAACTCAGCATGCTGCAGAGGGGCTGCCTGGGGCAGGAGGGTGCTTTAGTATGGGGCTAGCTGGCAGGCAGCCCCCACACTGAAACACCCTCTTGCCCCAGGCAGTCAGGGCTACATCTACACATGCACTGCTCTGGAGTTCTTTACTGCTGAGGAGAAAATTAGTTTGCTCCAGCCTAATGGGGGTGCACATGTAAACATGCAACGTTTACTGCACAGCTAATTAGTTTACTATGCAGTAAATGTCTCATATAGATGTGCCCAGCTTGCTCCAACCAAATGCAGCAGTGCTGGCATCAATATGAACACTTGCCTGTGTGAACAATGTGTGTGTTGCATGTGGAGAAGAGGCCTTTGACCTCGTCTCAAGTATTCTGTAAGCTTGTCCCGTCAACTAAGGGGCAGCCATAGGTTCATTCCTGGTAATCCAGAGATTTTGACTGACTTTTCAGGAATCTCTTCTTGTGGCTTATGTGTTGTGAAGCTCATATAATAACATGTATTTTTGTAAAGTTCTGGAGTCACATGAATGCATCAACTTTCATTTAAAAAAAAAATCTAACCTTTAAATTTGTGCCAGTAAGCTACAAACTAGGAAGATTTACACTTCCACAGGCACTAACAGCAGCCCTCCTGAAGAGACAGCATTGGTGCTTTCTTTTTTAATCACCTTCTCATCTACATTCACTCTAAGAAAGATTAGACATGTTGATAAAAATTCCACTCTCTCTTTATGTCAGTGCTGCCACAAAGTCAGCTTCCACAGGTGGTAATACCCTGATGCGAAGCTTCTCATAATAGTTCAGTGTAGTCACAACCTCTAATATTTAAAACCAGACCCGTTTGTTTTCCTGTGGCTTGCCGTAATTATGTAGGTGCTGCAATGCACTGTATTTCATCATCAGGCATCAGAAATGTCAAACACCCAGCCCACTTAAGCTATTTATGTGGCCAGCATGACATTTGGATTCTAAGCTTTCATTAGCTTTCTTTAGGAACTGGATGCTAAGAATGGAAAGAACATTCTGCAAGTTACAGGATGACAACAAGACGGCATGCTGTCATCCTGCAGCCAAGAACGAAGATGTGGCTGAAAGATTGCATAGGCTTATGAACTCAGCAGGTCAGGTTCTGCTGGGATGGTGGGTACTGGCACTGCAGATGTGGCTGCATATGATGGCTCTCAGATTACAGATTACTTGGGAGAACATGGAAGAGCAATGATCAGTCCTTTCCCAAGAGCAGAGGAAAGAAGATGATCCTGGAACTGAAGCATGGGCTACAGAAATGGTGTAAAATGAAGGGTAATGTTTTCTTGTGAAATGTAAGCCTAGTTGCTGTAGGGAGAGAAGCCTAAATTGTCTGGAGAGCCTCCATCTCAGAAGGGAATGAGTCTTCTAAGAGAGAGGTTGGTTGGATTCATTAAGGATAGTGGTAATTTATCTAAAGGAAAATCTCAAGGAACAAATGAGCACCCACTGAGCATGTCTACATGTGCAATTAACGCTCAGTGTGCATATCTATAGTATGTACAAGTGCTAACCTACAGCAGAGTTTATTAATTTACTGAGGCCTGATCGGGCGACATGTGGAGACTATCGCGGAGCTAATTAGGCAGCTCCACAGTAAACTTCTCATATAGACGTGCCCACTTAATACAAGATCAGTATGCTCTGAAAGAAATTAAGGTACCATGGAATACGAAGAGAAGACTATTTAAATGTTTTTAATGCAAAGAGCTCCAGTACTAAAGGAATAGGAATTGCTCATTTTATGAGCATAAATTTGATATAGTTTGTATTACCGAAGTCCATTGTGAAGGGTCTATGGCTGGAATGTGAAGATCACTGGAACTACAGATAGCCAGAAGTTTTCTAAAGGACCAGATTTATGTAAGTGAAGGTCAATTCATTGAATTAGCGATGTTAAGAGAGAGTTCATTCAACAGAAGTCAGACAAAGCAGGCAGGATTTCATTGAAAACTTGACAGGTGTCCTTCTCTGTTGCCCACCCAGTAGCCTCTGTATTTTTAACAGTACTGCTGCAGGACTGAGAGCAGGATTCCCGAGCTTCTCAAGTCCCAGGTTCCTCAGTAGCTCACCTTGGTGACCTATTCTCAGGTTTAGGAGGATCCTGGCTTGCCACATAGGCTGAGCTCCAAGCAATTCTAGGGCTCCCCACCTGGTGGCCTTGCTGAGTTTTTGACCCCAGAACTTTTCTCTTTCACAGTATAGAACTTTTTAACTTTTTGTTCCAAATCATCCTTCCATGCATGTCCCCCTGTTTTTTCCAGTATCCTAAAGGTTAAAGCACTTGTCCTAGGTGCTTAGCTTACCAGCCCCACAGGCTGCTTAAGTTGCGTGGGAGTGGTCCACAGGCTCGGTTGGGTCTGCTGGCCAGATCCAGCATGCGTCAGCAAGAGGCATTGGTCTACGGATGCGACTGAGCATGCAGGCCTGGCCCTGCATGCTGCATCTGGTCCGAGTGAGCCTCCATGCCACCACAATTTGGTACTTGGGGCCATGCTGTCTGACCTTCAGAGTTTTCCTTGGGCCACCTGACATGGTCTCATGGGTCAGGTTAGCCTGCCAGCTGGAGTTTGAGCACCACTGCTCTATTTTAACCACAGCTCCTGTAACTTAAATAGAAATTAATTCAGGGAAATCCTATAGCTGGTGTTATGCAGAAATTGAAATCAGTCACCAGAGTCAGCTGTTGCCTTCCAATCTGCGAATGCAAAACCAAGGAAAGTTTCCAGCTCTTATAACTGTAACGTTAAACTTGCAAATATGAATAAACCAAGTAGAACACCATAGTGTTATCTTTTTATCTATTGTGAGGATTATTTAGCCTCAGTTTCAGCCAACCACAGTCAGAAACCAGCGTAGCAGCATCAGTGCAAGACGGTAGCCGAGAATAATTAAAATTCAGTTTCTACCACTGGAGTTTATTAGAGTAAAGGCTTTGGAAGATGTTATACAAACTAATGATATTCTGGGATTCAGTGTGTCTAAACGAGACATTTACTGTGGAGTAGACTAGCTCTACAGTAAACATCTTGGTATCTACATGTGTGGAGCTATTAGGCTGGAGTAAACTAATAAACACCGCAGCAAGGATAGTACTTGGAAATACAATTACTATCCTGCTGTGGAGTTTTTTGCTCCACAGCAGTGCACGTGTAGACACTGACCCAACATTGCTGGGGAACAAGGGTACTTCAGTACCCCTGGGGTACAGGGGCTGCTTCTGGCTAGCCCCACACTGAAGCACTCTCATGCCCCAGCCAGCCCCTCCGCAGCACTTTGAGCTGGGGGCCCCTGCCAACTGGGGCTGCTCCAAACTAGCTAAACATCCTGCACTCCCAGGCGCGCATGTAGACGTGGCACCCGAGAGTAATAAACCCCAGCATGATAAACACCAGAGTTTGGGTCACCTTCACATGCACATGCAGACATGTCCATTATTTGTTTTTTATCAGCTAGGAGTCTCATCCTTTTCTCCTCTAGTGTTAGAGCTTTGCATACAAGTCCATAAAGATAGGTGTTTATACTACAGCTTTGTTTTATCAGGTTTCACCCCCTTGAATTGCTGTTTGTTCATGCTAAGAGTAACTGAATGAATGGTGATTTTCAGTGGTATCTTAACTGAAGCAAGAGATGACTCGTGCCTACATCCAGGTTCAGCTCATAATACTCCTATTCATGCAGAGGAATGAATGGTCTGTACTCCAGTTTCTTGAGAAAATGTCACATTGGAAGTAAGATTTTGTCATTTTTAACCTTCCCATTCCTAAAATTGCCCTTTCCACTACCAGCAAAAAGAAAATACCCCAACGTATTAGCAGCAGAGAGTCATATTTAACTTGGTCTCATGGAACCTCTTAGGGAGAGCAGGTTAGACAGCAGCAGCTGCTTTTTCACAGGAAATAAAAAAGGGTCCATTTTGTTTTCATCTGAGTTTCTCACAGAATTAAATACAAAGAATCATTTTAAGATCTCCTCACATTATTTCAACACATAGCTAAATGTTTCCACGGCTTGGAAAGGTCATATCACTCCTGATCTGATATGCCATGGCTACTGATCCCTGTCAATTGCTGTGGTCACTAAGGGATGCACAAATGAAGCTGGTCAGAGTCACTTAATTTTGGGTTTCCAGCAGGCACAAGACTGGCAAGTTGTGGTGCCCTCGGGGCATGGTCAGTGCCTCTCCCCTGAGACTGAGGGATGTAGAGTGGGGGCAGAAGTGGGCTGCGGAGGGAGAACATCTATCGCAGGGGTAGGCAATTATTTTGGGCAGAGGGCCGCTTACTGAGTTTTGGCAAGCCATTGAGGGCCACATGACAGGCAGCCCAGGGCAGATAAATATTAATTTTCTAAATTTTGGGGGACCGTGCGGGCTGGATAGAATGGCCTGGTGGGCTGCATCTGGCCCCTGGGTCGCATTTTGCCTGCCCCTGGTCTATCGTATGCCTGTAGCATGTATGTACTATAAACTTCCCCGAAGATCACTGGGACTTCAGCTCCTAGCTTATAGGTTCACACCACAATGTGCTGTGCAGAAATACTGAAGCTAGCTCTGAATCAATTAGCCCAGGCAAAGCACAGCTGTAATGCCGTGCTACTGCTCCCGGTATCTCTGCACTGTGCCGTGCAAACATACTCCTGGATGCTTTGGAGGATTTTACCCTGGATTTGAACTGGAAGCAGACCTATGAACTCGAGTGTGTGTGTGTGTGTGTGTGTGTGTGTGTGTGTTTAAGTGCTTTCTAAATCCTGAATTACAGCAAATGATCAGAGCATAACCAGGGAATCAAAGTTGAACGCCTTTCACCATAATGATGTACTCTATTTGCCTAGCTGTTGTGAGAAAAGTTTTAACTGAAAGGCTTACAGCCTAGCTCAGATGCACAAAATCTTGTTATCAGAAGAAAATGCCAGTGAATTCAATTCCAGCAGGCTTAGGTTTCACTGCTGGTTGCCATGGTTTCCATAGGTGACTGTGGGCTGAGGCAGGTTTAAAAAAAAAAAATCACAGAATATTGTGGCAGCTGGGAAATGATTACTGATGCGAGGAATTGGATGGAGGTGTTTTCCTCCTCGCTATGACCAAACGTGGTAGACTGACGGAGCAGAGCCTTGTAACTTTGTTCTGTTCTCTTTGGGGCACAAGCAGGGCAGGTCACCTTTTTTTTCCATGTAGGTCAGGCTGGAATGGCCACATGTGGGTACAGGACACAGAAACCTTCCCTACCTTTCATTGAAAAGTGGTTAACATAAACTTTCTGCCAAGCCTTCCTTCCTAGTTACTTCATTCAGGTCAATTAGCATGAGACGTGCCTGGTAAATTAATCATTGGAATCTCTTATTCCAGTTAGTCTCATTTCCAGAGCTTGATGCATGGAGAATAGGAGTGCATGGTCAATCTCAGCCCCTCGACACAGCATGGAGGTGATGGGGAAGAGAGGTCTTGAAGTGTCAAGAGCTACAGTTATGCAGAGTGGCTCTGATAATGCACCCCAGCATTATTTTCAGGCTTTCCATCTCGGGTATGCTGCTGCTTGGTGCACATTCAGGGCTGCTGTAAGGTGGCTATGCTGCCTCATGTCCAGGATGTGGTGTGGGCAGAGAGCAAGCAAGTGGGTCAGGTCAAATTCACAGCCATGGTCCCAGGCTTGGCCTAGAGGCAATATAGATACTCTGTAGTTATATATCCATGTTTAGATTTCCTGAAAACATCTTTCAGCCCCCCAGTTCCACTCACTAAATGTTTTTGTGCTGAGAAATTAATTTAATCGATTGACCTGCTGATAACATTTGGGAGATACGTCAGTTTACCAGTTCGAGCAATATCACCTGTGTAGTAGTGATGGGAGGTAGGGCTGTGCAAAGCTTCGGTCCTTGATTCGATTCAGCCCGATTCAGTGGCCGAATCTCTGAATCCAAATTGAATCAGAGGACCCTTTAATCTCTCTGAATTGAATTGAAACCCTCTGATGCTGGGGTACATGCTGGGGCACATGCTGGGGTGCATGGAGTGCCCCACAGAAGTGCGGGGGGCTTCCCAGTGCACTCGGCAGCAGACCCAGAAGTAGACCAGAAGCCCTTCTGGTCCACTTCCAGGTCTGCTGGCTTGGGGACTGGTGCCTCCTGGGGCCCTCCCCACCCTGCGTGCTCCCCGGTGGACCCAGAAGTGGACTGGAAGTACTTCTAATACATTTCCAGGTTCACCACCAAGCACATGGAGGGCCCCCCCACACTCCTGTGGGACACTTCATCCATCCCAACATCACAGCGTTCACGAGCTGCGCTGGTATCTGGAGGTATGTAGAAAGAACATTTAAAGCTGTGTCTATGTCTGAATTGCTGATTCTCTCAATCAGCATCGAACCTTCAGATTCGGATTCGGCTGAATCAAATCAGGGACAGTGATCCGAATCAACAAATCGAATCACTGTCCCTGATTTGGGCCAAATCCGAATCGAATAGGGCCCACTTCGCTCACCCCTAATGGGAGGTGTATCTCTGGCAGCTGTGAGAATATCATAAGTAGCATCGTGGATTCTTCCTAATGCCCAACAAAGGACAAAAGTTTCCCTGTTGACTTGTCAGAGCTATCGAATAAAAAATAGACGAACAGCTTCTGTCCATAAAAGGATAACTAAATATTCTGTTATTTTTAGCACTTGGAGGTTATGGTGTGATTGATCCAGGCCTTTTCTTCTACTGGATTGTTTACAGTTTCATTTGCAGCTCAGCTTTAGGGAGAACCATGGGATATAAAATCATGCTCTCCTTTCCTTTGCACAGGTGTCCTGCAAACAACAGACAGGAATAAGTTAGGTACATTGGTAAGATCCTGCAGTGTGAGCCCCTTCAACTTTACTGAGAACAGAAGGAATTGAATATATTTTGCAAGAGTGGTTCCTTGGAAAGCAGAAAACCCATTTTGACTTCAACGGAGATAGGATTTACCCCCAAAACCTAAAGAGTCAATCCTGCACACACTTAGACATAAATGGGCATAGTCACAAAGTGAAGTATTTCCAGGTTAGAAATATAAATTTGCATTTTCAGTCTTTGTTGGGTTGGATTGGGCTGTCACATTGCACAAGGATTTCCTTTTCCTCAATCTAATAACACTAATAAGGTTGCTGAGGCTGTGAATTTTGTGATTCAATTGCAATTCCCCTTCCTTTCCCTGAGCCTTGTATTAACCAGGGGATTATATGCACATGTTTAAATTTCAAGCAGGATAATAAATTGCAGAAAACTGCATCCAGTTGTGAAAAGACAATTACACAAATTGGCTCAGAGGCTAAGTTAAAAATATTAAACTCAACAGAGGGAAGATAAATTACAAGAAAAGTGACACTTATTTTCAGGGAACCTATTTATTTATTTTGTGTGTGCCAGCCTTGGGGAAAGCAGAAGGAAAAGGCTGATTATTTCTTTGCAGTTGTTTTCGGCTGAGTCTTCAGGCAGAACATTAAGATGAGCAAACATTCAAAACTTGTAGCAAGGTCAGTACGTGAGGCCATTTTAAATAGGCATAACCTCTGTCTTAAGAAATTAGATGGTACCTGTAGTACTACAACTTATAAAGTATAGATGCCTCCTAATTGAGAAAAGTTGGGAATTGGGAAATGTTCCCTTAGTTAGGGAATAGCTAGCTAGTTAGAGAGACAAAAGGCCTGCAGAATTTGCCTACTGCTCCACAATAAAACTTGTTTAGTTCTTCTCATTCTCCATTAAACCTGAAGATCACTGCAGTACCTAGAGAGGTTGTGGACTCTCTATCCTGGGAAGTTTTTAAAGTGAAGATTTGACAAACATTTGACTGGGATGGTTTAGACAGAGCAGAGGTTGGATTAGTTGACTGCCTATGGTCCCTTCCAGCCCTATTTTTCTATGTTTCTATGATCATCTGTTATCCAATCCCAAACCATCAGAGCAAAAACTGGAATTGACATGATATTTGGCCAGCAATAGGTTAATTCTGTCTAGCGTTAATGAAAAAAATGTCTGTGGAGCCAGTGCACTGAAACAGCGGTGTCAAACATACAGCCTTCAGAGCCACTCTATGCTGCCCACTGGGCAGCCGTGGGGCTGAGGGAGGAGTGGCCCCAGCAGACCTGACCACTTGCCACTGCTGCAGATTCCTTGTGCCTGGGTCCAGAACCAGCCCAGGGCATAAGGGTGGTTTGACCCTTATGCAGTTACAATCAGACACTCAAATATTGGGTTAATTTTGACAACATTTGGGAGGAGCAGTTTGGTGAGAGGAATAAAAAAGGAAAAAAAAATGTCCCAGCCATGTCCAAATATTCCATTTTAACATTTCTGGAACTACATGCTTTGATTTTTCATTTGGGAATGACTGCCTATTTAGATATTATGTTCAATTTGTTGTGCAACATACATAAACAATTCAACCTGAAATGAAAACAATGCTTTGGTTCATCCAAAAAAAAAAATTTTTTTTTGTTTGTTTTTGGAGAATTTGAAATTTTGGTTTTGTGACTGTTCTTAAACTGTTAAAATCAGTTAAAATCTTTTAATTAGTTTCAGATAATTTTTATTTTATTCTAACATGCTTTCCATGTCACTTCCTTCTTCATTGTTTCTTTTAATGCTATATGTTGTTTTGGGCCTTATTATACCTTTGACATTATGTACCTACCAATTCCACTGAGGACATTGGTACCTGCAGAACTGAGAGCAGAACTTGCCCTTTAGATTGTAACTTCCAGTGGGCAAGGACTATGCGCACACAGCCAGATTCCTATTGGGTGGAAATTGGTGGAGATCCACTAACTTCAATGAAGCTTTGCCAAAACCCACCAGCTGAGAACCTGGCTGTATGTTTTCGCTTACCACGCACACCTCTGCCACCATGGAAATCATGATGTGTTTGAGATGAAAAAGCATTTTGAGATCACTTTGCTCATCTGCAGGGAAATATTATACATGTTCTGGGATGTTTTCATGTCTAATGAAGCTTAAGAAGAATTCAGCACTCTAGCATGCTGGGATAGACTATAGAGCAGAAGTGTCAAACTCCTTTGGTTGGCAGATTGGATCCAGACCGCAGAGCTTCTTGCTGGCTGGATGACCCACCTCCAGTGTTGGGACAGGCAGCAGCAGCAATGGCGGCATTAACTCCACGTGCTGATCTCACTGATGTGGCTCAGGAATTAACTGCTTCATTGACTGCCTTCACTTGCCCTGCCTCGGCCTAAAGTATCCCCCAACAGGGATCACAACCCAGACATTTGGTGACAGGGTTACCAGAGCCCAATCGGTTAATGCTGCCACTCAACCTGGGTATTTTGCAGCAGGGCAGGCAGTGATGCAATTAACTCTTTAGGTGCTGGACCCGCTGACAGTTTCCGGCCCAGTACTCCAAATTCTGGATGTGGTTCTTCTGGATCACAAGAAGCCCGGAGAGCTGGCTGACTCTCGTCTGCAGGCTGGATGTTTGACACCCCCAGCACAGAACAATCCTTTGGTATAGTACTTCCTCAACCTGAAAATATAGGACATCACTAGGCAAAGACGACTCACATTTTTTTTTTAAAAGGAGGCTTAACTATGAAATGGGAGAAATGAAGAGCTGGATGGATAAGGTGAATTCACAGCATTAATGAGTTTCATTCAGGCAAATGAAAGACTTTAATGAGAGCTCTGAGAGATACAAAGCTCGTGCTTGCCTTTTCATTCCTGTGCTGTCTCTCAGGGGGAACATTGTGAAGGGGCCTCTGTGTAATCCTTTTTGGGGGCAAATAGCCCATTGATTTTAAAGGCATGTTTTTTCCAAGTGTGGACTGAAGGCTTTGGTCCTTGGAAAAGCACAATCTTTGTTTTCTTGGGACTGCGTTCTGCACCGGAGGTGTATGAGCTGTGTATGTAACGGAAGAACCTGGTAGCAGTCTGCTCTACTCCTGATTCAGGGCCTGGTGAAGACGGTAGCGATCTTCAATCAGAATCAAATAGTTCCTTTGTATAGGTGAGACTTTAAGGTCATCAGAGCAGGGACCATCTTATTTTAGGTATCATGCAATGCTAAGCCAGATGGAATTGTAAACCTGGCTGAGGTCTCTGAGCTGAAATGTAATATGGGTAAAAATCATATTTTCACTTGTTATACATCAGAGCTCCAAGCAAGGTAGGTTATTAGCATTCATGTCACCCATGCAAGGGGCATGTCATGAAAATTCATTTCAATGTAACAGAGAGAGAGATTATTTTTATTTAACAATAGTTCCTAAAAATGTTTCTAAATTAAGATGCATTGAATCACAGCACTTTTTGTGAGGGACAAAATATAAAAGCCCTCATCTCCACAGGTAGAAAGCAATTCCTTTTTTGCTTGACCTTTCTCTTGAAGGAAGCAATAATAATCTTTTCAATGGCTCCTATAAATGGTAATCTAAAGTTCTCTGTGTCCCTTAAAGGTAATAGGTATGCCATTCGGTATGTCTCTGCCAGGCTGTAAGTAGTGGCAGGGAAAAGGTTGCCGCTTATTTAGAAAGGGTTGAGATTGGGTTATCCCTTGTGCTGTACCTTCCTTGCATATTCTGATCTTACGTCTAAATATTTGAGATCAGCTTCTCAGGAGAGAGAGAGAGAGTGTGTGGAAACCAATTGGTTGGTGACATACGTCCTTAAACTGCTGAACTTTAAGTTTTAGGTTGTAGCTGGGGCAAACTGTCCAAATTTTGATTTTTCTTCATTGGAAAAAAGAAAACAAGATCAATTTTTCTGAGGGAAAAAAAATCTTGTTTCAACAAGTTGAAATCCTGGCAACAAAATCACAGAGAAGTAGGGCCTGAAGAGCCCCCGAGAAATCAGACAGTCCAACTTCCTGCCTCAACGCAGGATCATCTCTGTCTAAACCACTGGTCTCTAACTTGTTCAGCCCTGCAAGCCAGATAAGTGGAACGGGGGCCATACGTAGGCCAGATCCAGAGAGAAGACCTGCATCATTTGGCTCATGGGGCTGGAATTTGGCTACGGCAACATTAATTACTGCAACTCCCAGAGCTGCGACAGCTGCTGCTCCTCCCGCAACCAAATTTCCAGCCTCAAAGGCAGCCCTGTGGACCAGATGAGATGGCCCCATGTTCTTGATCCAGCCCAGAGGACTCCCCACAGGACTGGAAATTTGGTGGCAGGACAAGCAGTGAAGCATTAATTACTGTGGCTCTGGGCTCCCACTGCTCATCAAATTTCTGGACCTGTAGGTACCCCAGTAGTCTAAATCACATACATTTGGAGGCTGGATTCAGTCCATGGGCCATATTCTGTTGACTTCAGTGAGCTTATTCAGGAGCAACACACTTATAGAAAGAGTAATAACTACTGTCCCTTTTTGGCACCATGTCCTGAATATACTGCACTTAGCTGTTGAAAACAGCCATCAGTGTTGGATTTTGCACAATTAGTGTTATATTTTTTGCAGTTATTTTAATGGTTAAGCTTGTTTTAAAATAGCTAAGAAGAAAACAGCCTTTTTTTCCTAAGATTTCAAAAATGAAACTTCCATGATGCAAACTGATAAAAGGTTCATCTCCCGTGCTTTATAGTTTCTGGTAGGATTTATCACTTACATCCTGAGATGGTTCATTAAACTTCCAGAAATACTTGGAAAGGAGTGTAGTCTTGCACACACTAATAACATAGTGGGTGTTGTCTAGGCAATTATTTTGGAGTTCTTTCACTGGTCATTTAAGCATTAACATCTCATAGCCCCTGTGTGGGATATATTCTAATTATTTTTATAAGACCATTCAATGTTAGACATTGTATGTGTGTATATAAAGGATATTTTATAATGAAAAAAATTATTTATTCATTAAAAGCATGCACTTTTTGTATACTACAAGGATAAACCAGAAAATATTTTTAAAATATTTTTTAAATATTTTATCCTTTTAATATATCAACTAATCAGCACAGTCTTTCTTTACAAAGCATGGTGTATCCGCTGATGAGTTCTGCGATGGCTGCTGAGTCCGATGCGTGAGTGACAGATACCCACAGATTGGCAATGCTCTGAATCTGAGCAAAAGATTCTTTTCTTCTCTGATGCCGGTCATCACAAAACTTGCTAGTCTGCTTCATGGTGCTTTGCTCCATCTGCAAGCTGACTCCACCAACCAGAGTGGTATTCTGCACTCCTTTCCCATGTATCCATAGAGAGGATGCTAAGCCGTCTTTGCAAGCATCCTGAAATCTGCACAGTGGTCTGCCTCCCTTTCTAGACCCTTCTAGAGTACTGTACTCTAGGGTACAGCACATACTTTGGGATACTGTGATCCGGCATTTGCTTGACATGAGCAAGCCACCTGAGCGGGGTCCTTTTTTTACTAATCAACATTCTCATGCATAGACAACTTGTAGCAGGGACATAGGGGAGGGGGGGAGTACATGCCCCCCCCCTGAAATTGGCCACCACCGCCAGCTTCTGAGGGCAGTCCCCACTTGCTGTCCCCCCACCACTGCCAATGTCACTGCTAGCATCTGTGGGTGGTCGCCGGTCGCCACCGACGCTGTTGCCTACAGATGGTGACTCCCCCCGTCCCCCGTCTCAGGAGGCACTAGTCGTTCATGTTCCCATGAATGACATATCACCATGATTTAACACTTCCACATTTGTCCCCCTGTCTTGACAACTTATGTGAAGCACTTAATGCAATGTTGAACAGTCCTCCATCATGACTGCTGAGATCAGACACCCTCTCAAACATTATAGAACACATCTTGAAGCAGGAAT
>NW_005842451.1:759680-778580 GCF_000455745.1 Alligator sinensis
GAATGATAAATAAATGTTAAACAATGTGGGAGATGGTATGCAGTCCTGCTTCACTCCATTGTTGAGGTTGAACAAGTCAGACTCTTGTTTTCCATACATTACAGTTACCTTCATGCCATGGTGTAAGGATTTCATGCAGTTTAGCAGCATAGGTAAACAACCAAACTTCTTCTGAACAGTGTAAGGCTCTGACCAACTAACTGTGTCAACGGCTTTGGTTAAATCTATAGAAGTCATGTATAGTGTGATACACTTCTCTTTGCCCTTTTCCTTCTGTTGTCTTACAGAGAAGACCATATCTATGGTGGATCTTTCCACATGGAAGCCACACTGGCTCTCAGGATAAATTTTTCACCTAATGTTTAAAGTCTAGGTAAAAAAATACAGCTTAAGATTATCCCCACAATGTTGAGATGAGAGATACCTGTGATTATTGTGCTCACTTCCAGCGAGGGCAGAACTTCAAACACAGGCAATTCATCTAGTACACATTGGTTTACTACAGACTCCCTTGAGCATATCGTTCCATAGTGCTCAATCCACCTCTCCACTTGCTTCCCCTTATGATATAACCATCCCGGTCTTTCAATGGCGCTCTCCTGTACTTTGTCAACCCAATGGCCCTTCTAATGGTCTCATACAACCATCTGCTGCCATCTGTGTCAGCTACCTGTTGGATGCTGTTACAGAGATCCAGCCCGGATTCTTGAGTACACCTTCTGGAGGCTGTTTGAACAGCCTTATGAGCTTCTTTTAGGTTGTTGAGCAAGTCAGTAGGAGGAGGCAATTAGGACTTGTAGCAGAAATGATAACCTTTATTAGACCAACCAGATTTTTGCAAAAAAAAAATCATCTGGTTGCAAGCTTTTGGGCACAAAAACCCTTCATCAGAGGCTGGAGAAAAGATTGTAAAAGTTCTCCTGGGTAGAAATGAAAATTCATATTTCATAGGATTTCACAGAGTCAATAGATGGAAAACTCCTCCGGGTAATCAGTTCATAGCTAGTATGGAGCCTCTCACCTCCTGTGAGGATCTGTGATGATGCAAGGTAATTAGGGCAGTTCTTTTTTTCTTGATGAGTGGCAGCATGTTTTAATATGTAAACACGTCTTTAAAATGCTTCAAGGTTTTCTTTTCCCCCCAGTTAGAACCCATTCTGTTGCGCAAATTATCCAATAATTGTCATATATGCCTGCTTCTTTTTTCTCAGGACCACAGACACCATCCTTAAGGGTAATAGGACCCCTTTGGCAGCCATTTTATACAGGTCTAGAATTTAGATACACATCTTGCTATGAAGAGTCAGCGATATAGAATCCTGTTCACCATAATATAACTTGCATCACAGTTATCTACAATAGGGAACCAAACGTATTCAGGAGTTAGTACATGTTTATCCTTTAGTATGGCTCAGAACTTGTGATAGAGATTATATCTTTTATTAGACCAACTCAGTTTTTATATCGCCTCTACCATGAGTTCTGATTTATTTTGCCTCTAGACCAATATGGCTACAACCTGCATACCCTTAGTATGACTGGAATCGTGGGCACCTGTACATTCATTTTCAAGTGAAATTTACCATTTCAGTCTGGGAAAAGCAGAAAATGAAAGAGGGGAGGGGGCAAGGTATACAGCCCCACACCAGATTGGTGCTCACTCTCAAAATGGCAAAAGCAGCTTGTTCTCATGCAGAGCCCTACGAGAAGACTTGTTCACGATACGTCACCTTGACTGTTAAAAGATTTACATGTCCTGCTTCTGACCTAATAAAGAGAAGCATGAGTGTGAAGCACAGGTATATTTAAATTGGAGAAAAGGAGACACTGTTGGAGAGAGGTGGTTGTATGATAGCAATCTTCAAATATTTGAAAAGCCGCCTATAAGAGGAGGAGGAGGAGGAACTGCTGTCCTTTGCAACAGAAGCAAAGGGAGGTCTAAACAACAACAAAGTTGTTATAGATTCAAAAAAACTCCTGACATGCAGTCATTATTGGCAGTCCCTTGATATAAGGATGACAGTTTTCTAGTAAATAGGGAAGTCATTGGTGAGTCTGCAGATGACTGAGGTGGCCCATTCAAGATTTGCATGCTTGACTGCAGACACGGCAAATAATTCTGGGAGAAAGGAGTAGCTCCTGGTGATGTTGGGTCACAGTTCCCTTAGTCTTTCTCATCTATCTGCCTCCATAGTGAGGCAATTTTGCTCAAAATCAATGGCTTGTCATACTTCATGGCACCATAAGTGACAATTCAGTGCTTGAGTCACCCATGTATTGATATTGATATCACATTTCTTCAGATTGGCCTTCAAGGTATCCTTGAATCTCTTCTTTTTCCCCACCTCTAGAGTGGTGACCATTGGTGAGCTGGGAGTATGTGGCCTGTTTGGGAGCTGGTGGTTGTCAGGCATCTTTAGGACATGTCCTGTCCAACAGAGCGAGTACCCTATAAATGTGACTTCAATGCCGGTAGCATTTGCTTGATCCACTGCACTGGTACTCATTCTTCTCTCCTTTCAGCTGGTACAGAGGATTTTTTGAAGACATCACTCATAGTAACAGTCCAAAGCTTTCAGGTGTTACCAATGTGTCATCTGAGTTTCACACCCATATAGCAGAGGTGGGATGACAATAGCCTAATAGACAAGAAGTTTGGTTTGGGTCCTGATGTCATAATCACAGAATACATGATTTTAGAAACATCCCATGGCAGCGCTGGCAGATTTTATCCAGTGTTGAATATTATTGCCTATGTTTATTTTTTGGGAAGGATGGCTGCCCAGGCAGGGGAAAATGGTCAACATTTTCCAAGGATTTTCCTCTAATGGGAATATATAGAAGGAGCAGCTAGCTGGTTTATGGTGGGTTGGTAAACAACCTTGGTTTTTATGAATTTGACAGTGAGTCTAAGCATTTCATACGCTTCACAGAAGCAGTCAAGAATGCCAGTGAGTTATTCAGTTGACTGGGCACACACAACACAATCATCAGTGCATTGAGGATCAGTAATGCAGGTGTTGGTTATCTTGGATTTGGAACATAACTAGTTGATGCTTAAGAGATTCCTGTCCATGCAATACTGGATGCTGACCCTAGATGGAAGTCTATCAGCAGTGAGATGTGGATTAGCTGTACTGTTCCACCTACCCTGGGAAATCTTCAAAAGGAGACTGGACAGTCACCTCACTGGAGTCACTTGACCCCGGTTGTCTTTTTCTGCCTAGTGCAGGGGGAATTGACCCAATGATCTACAAGGTCCCTTCCATCCCCTAGTAATCTATAATCTATGAATGGAAAAGAGTATTGGTGCAATCACACCCTTGTTGACTCCCTTTCTAATAGTGATGGGGTCTGTTTCTGAGCCACTGCTTAGGACAGTTGCTGTCATGTTGACATGAAAAAGTCTGATAATGGTAACAAATTTTGCCATTGTGATGTATTGTAAAGTATTTTTCTTCATCTGCCTGCTTGCTGTTGAGGACTGTTTTTTTGTAAATTTTTGGAACACTATCAGTTTAGGAATCTCACTCTGAACCTTGCTGCCATATATGACCCTACCAGGAGTATAAAACTCCAGGCAGCATTGTTCTCAAAGTCACTGGTAGCACACAAGCCTCTCTACCATGTCAAGGTTGCACTCCTTGGGCACATCCAGATGAGCGTGCATGTGCCTTTTGAGACACCTCAGTGCAGCCTAAGACACTGAAAGAGGCATGCTAGGAACAAAAAAAGTTCCCTGAGCAGCCAAAGCATTTCTATGGCTGCCTCATACCCTGCTGCTTCAGCATACTCTCAGTCTGCTGGGGCAAATAGAAGTGGGGAAAGGCTTCAGTGGTGAATTGGACCTGGGCACTGTCCTAGACAAGGTTCCCTCTAAGCTGTACGCATGCGCGGCTGCACACAATCAAAAATGTTGCCGTGCAGTAACTTTTTAATGCCGTGCACTGGAGCTAGCGTGGGACACTTATTGCTCGGGGGCTGCTCTTCTCCACTTTGCTCTTCACTGGCATTCCCATGGAGAGGGAAAGCACAGCCCTGGCCGGAGCAGCCCGTGAGGCAATCATTGCCCCTGCCCCTTCCTCCTCCATGCCTGCAGCATGGAACAGGCAGTGGCTTCTCCCCAAGGCAGGGGTGGGGACCAAGCACATGGCACCACACTTTCAAAGGCTGCAGTGAAGTACAGAGGTGGGGAGCAGGCAGGATGCAGCCTGCATGTGGGTCCAAGATACATGACAGGGAGGTACACACACTTCGTAACAAAGGTGTTATGGGCACCTATACATGAGCCGGGAGGCTGCTCCAACACACTAATTACAAAGTAAGTCAGCTCTTTGGTGACTGAAGACAGAGAACTAGCTTGCCCATATTAAAGTATTAATTAAGTCTTAATCCTGGCCACATCAACATGATTACAAGGTAGTATGTGGGTATTACAGCTAGTTTCTTCTATTATTTACAACAATGCAAATTAAAAGCAGAATTGGACCTTTAAAGAAAAACATCTAACAAGATAATAGAAATAGACTGAGACGAATATTAAAGAATAAGCTCACCACAATCCATCCACAAACCCTGTACCCCCAAACCACACACACAAACTCCACACCACCCTAAGCCCCCACACAAGCCCCATACTGCCCCCACAAACCCTATACCCACCCACAAACTCTCTCCAACATCCCCCATGAACTACACACCCACCTCCCACACCCTTTCCCCCCCAAACCCCACATCCCCCCCCACATCTCACACCCTTCTGTGCCTAGGTGCCAGATGGGACAGGACCTGCTGGCAGGAGCCATGGCTGCAAAGGCAACTGCCACACTGCAGCCCTGTCCCATGCCCACACTGGTGCTGGGACATAGATCCCCAGCCTGTGTGGGCTCCTGGACCCAGGAACCACTTGGGGGATGTGATGGGCTGTGGGAGGAGTGGAGGTGGCAGCAGGGGTGTGTGTGTGGGAGAGAGAGAGATGGTGGTCAGGGGTGGGGGATTGCTTCAGGTAGGAGAGGCCACCAGAGGTGGGCTTAGAGCCCCCTTGACTCCCTAAAGCTGCATGTGCGGGGGGAGGGGGGGGTGATGTGGAAGGGAAGGTGCTGGCCCCAGCCTCTAGCTCTCCCTGGCTGAAGATCCAGGAGGAGCCAGGAAGGGTCAGTTTGCCCCGAGGGGCACAATTTGCCCCACACCAAAGTGCATATTCAGGCATGTGTGATGAAGCACATATTTGTGCCGCTGCTATTTGAGCTGCTGCAAGCGCACATGCCTGCATGTGTGGACGTGCCCCTTGGAAGCTAAGAACAGTAAGACAATGGGTCAGGCTATCTAGAGCAGTTGTGGAAACTCTTCCATTGGAGCTTTTCAAGAAGCTGGAGAAGTGCTTATCCGGGGTGCCTTACAAATAGCATATCCAGCATTAATGCAGGGGGTTGAACTAGAGGGTCTTTCCAACACTATGATTTGGTCATTTATGGAGCTTTCATGCTGCCAGCCACAGAGCAATCATGCTTATGGTTTATAGCCCAGAGACAATCCCAGCTAGATAAGAAGGCCAAAATATCCATTATTCATTGGAGAAAATTCTCTCTCCTTCCTGTCACACATGAGCAAGAACATCATAGTTAAGCATCATCATCTTAGAACATCATCTTAGTCCGAATGACTGGTGCTCTTCCCTCTTCAGAAAGAGAGGAATTTGACATTAGAGAACAGTGTGGATATCCTGTCCCTACACACACGCTGCATTGTTAACCTGATATATGGAGCCCATTGGCTCGCTACTTCAAGAGTCTGAGCTCCACATCTGAAGTGCCAAGTAGCCTCAAATTTCACTGACAGTACTTAGCACCTACCTGACACGATCAGAACCTCATTGGATCAGGCCTCCTGAGGAAAACAGTTTCTTTTCTGCTACCTATTACAACACATGCCATTATACACACACTATTATAGTTCAGCTTCCTCAGGGACTTCGCTGTGCAGGCATTCCCCTATGAGATGGCAGCAACAGGGGACAAATGAAGCAAAGGGGATTGTATCTGACAGAGCTGTATAAATAAAATGCACAATTTCCTGTATAATGGGCAACCAATCTAAAGCTCCCAATCCATAATGACCCAAATCATTTTGCTGGATGTTTCTTAAATTGAATCTGTTCCTGCAGCTCTTCTTCTGTGGGTGGGAGGAATAATGGTAAGTTTTCTGAGCCATAAGGCACATATAATACAGTATTCTCTTTTCACAGCTGTTTGATAAAGCAGATCAGGTTATTTTATTTGTTTTTAGTTTTTTAATTTTAGGGCCAAATTTTCAGCTAATTTAAATCAGTGTAGTGCCAGTGAATTTCCTTAAGCTTAGAATCTATCCCTTAAATTAAAAATCTTATTGCAAGCAAAAGCAGGGCTGAATAGAGAGTCTTAGAGAAAGAGGTGTCTATATTAAAGGAAGTGGTGTGGTACAATATGCACCCTATGCAGCTTCTTGAAGGTACCATCTCTAGAGAGGAATGGAGTTCAGTCTTTGTACCCTTTTGGTTGGTGACCTTGCTACTAAGACCAGTGATGGTGGTGGGTCATGCTGTGGGCATCTGTTCATTAGAAACTTTGCCATCTTAGTTCTTACATAGCTAGCTGGCATGCTGCTACAGCTCATCTCCATCTCTAACCCTCTTTTAAGCCTGAGATTGGTTTAAAAGGATCTCCCCATATGTTAGATGTCTGGTCCATATTATTGTTGGAGTTCCATAACAGTGAGACTGCAGCTAATCTCATTGGTTCATTGCATTGCTTCATCAAATACAGTCTCACCCTGTTTATTACATCTAAGAAACAATATTGTTCATCTGGAATCTGTCCATTTCAGAATAATGCTGTATTGTGTGATAGTTTTACTGCCATGCTAGCCTCAGGGAGCACACATTTCATCTTTCCCACAGTAATATTGGATTCCTGGTATTAGATTTAGCCATGATAGACATTCTGGCCCTTCTGTTTATTACTTTACAGTCAGAACACACTCATGCTTTCCTAGGTGTGTGTCGAAATGTACTTGATCTAGGCTCAGTGCAGCCCATCCAAAATGTTACAGTCCAGTTCCAAGGGCCGCATCACATTAAGGCCCAAATCCTGAGAAGGAGATCTATGAAGGGAAAAATGTTATGTCTGCCTTTTTTGAGACATGCACATGGCAGAGATGGGCACTAATATAAGAACCTAGATAGTTAAGCCTGATGTGTTGTACTTAGCTCCTCTTTGACATCAATGCATTTTAACTTGGTTTGAGAAAAGGCATTCAGATCTAACTACTTTTTTAATAGGATGTACATTTTCAGTCATTTGCCATTCATTGTCTTTCATATGATTTACTCAGGGTTAGTTGCAGGTTATATAATACTGCTTTCTGTTTTCAATATGACAGATGTGTATGGGACTGAGCAGGCTGCTAGGACTAATCAAGGACTTTGGGCATTACTACAGTACATATGATAATGAGGAAAATACTAAGAAAAAATATTAATGAGGAAAATAAAATTATCCTGACTGCTATATGCTACACTATGTCTTATATCACCCTTGGACTTTAGGTTTTCTTGTGTATTAGAGACGGAGTTAGTAGGATTCCCTATTCACAAGTTTGCTTGATACTTTTCATTAAAAGCACTTATTTTCATTGCTTGTACCCTTTCCAAACTTTAACCATTTAGACTAATGTTTTCCATGTTAGTAACGGTTAGTAATGGAGTTTGAGAGGTCTGCTTTATTCAGTGACTGAACTCTCACTAATCAGCACCCCTTAAATGAGCCTTTGCACTCTAACACAACTGGTTTCAAATAGCTCTGAATAGAGCCTTTTAAATGTACAGTTCCCTACATTTCCCCTACTCAGCCAAACATAACATTTATAATCATTAATGTAATGCAAAATTTGAAATACATATAAGCAACCTTTGAATTAATAATGTTTTACTAATGTATGATGTGCCTTGAGCTGTCATACTGATCTTTGCTGAAATAACACCATTGTTAGATGGCAGTAAGTCCAGAAGTTCTGGTTTTGTCATGTCTTGGGCTCCTGTGTTTTAGCCTACTGTGACTGTTGCTTGTTTGGACCTTCTCAGACAAGATGGTA
This sequence comes from Alligator sinensis, assembly GCF_000455745.1. Lineage (NCBI taxonomy): Eukaryota > Metazoa > Chordata > Crocodylia > Alligatoridae > Alligator > Alligator sinensis. The sequence continues at coordinate 767,808 of NW_005842451.1, forward strand.
GAGAAAAGTAGTCAGCCATATTATTGTGAAGCCAGGCAGAAAGAAGAGCAACCTTAGAGACTAACCAGTTAGCCTCCAAGCACCCTACTTTGCAGTCAAGATAATGAATACAATGCTCTGATCTCTTTCTTTCTTGTGGATTTTGAAGTGGTCTTGCAGATTCCTTTACCACTTGTAATCACGTGGGGTGACAACCTCATTTGACTTTAGGGCTGCTGACTGAGAGAAGAATCTTTGTTTCAACAACCAAGTCCTCTCATACAGAGCACAATTTTCTAGTCAAATCACTTTTGTTTTGCCTTCTTTTTCTCTCTATACAAGTCCCCAGTGATTCTGCTGTCATTTTCTAATAGTACAGGTATTCTTGTAATCATCTTTCTGTTTAACAAAATAATGGTAGGTGAAAACCAATGCTTCACTGGAGCCACATTGAAATTCAAGGGTGTTACATAGGAAGCAGTTAGACTCAGTATCCAAATGAGACCGTGCTCACCATGAGTTCTTCAAATGTTCAAAATATGATTGTGCGTAATTCCACCAGGCTCCAACCTTCTCTCCTGCCTGTCTCCTGCCGCCCTCTTCATGGGATATGACTTTGCCCACAAATATCCCTAGAACTTTTTTCCTGAACTGGGATTCAAAGGTGGTGACATGCCCTCCCTACTTGTAGCAACCAAAATGAGTTGTCACTCAAAGTAAGGAGTTAAGTTCTCTCTTTTCCTGAACAAGAAGTGAAATGCTGATGTTTTCATTTTAACTGAGGGCTTTCCTATGCCATGGTGGTGGCCTGTCCTACCCAATACATTCAAGTATGTTTCACCACCTGCTCCTAGCACTCTCCAAACCTGGAAGTACACCAGTTAGGCTTCTTGGGTGTCATCCAAGTAGCTGCTCCAAGGACTGCTGCAAAGTGATGCCTCAAGCAACAGCACTGATATATTTCCTTGTTTAGAGTATGTCAGCAGGTGTGGTGGACAGGGCATTGGCAGGGCAAGCTCAGGAACTGCCAGACTGGCACACACCCATTTTCCAGTATAGGTAAGCCCTGAGTTATCTCACTGCAAAGAATGAGACAGTTCAGAAATCCCAGATTAGGGTCTGTTGAAAACTTGCCAAGACATAGCTTCATCTGTCACTTTTGGTTTTTTCCCTGAAGTTTTCTTTGCAGTCATGAATAATAGAGATTTACTTTTTAAAAAATATGAGTTTTGCTTCTGGAAAAGAACGGGGTAGTCTCAAAAAAATGCAGGCAAGGTAGCTGGCATGTTATCAGCTATTTCCAATCCCTTGGTTATAGCCATTAACCAGCATGTAATTTAGCACACATTACATCTTCTCTCTGAATTTGGCCCATTTCCTTGATTGATTAATAGATGCACTGCTATGGCAACTGTCATCATACTGTCTGAGAAATGAATAACCTCAAGCATCTTAATTCCATTCATTTCAGATATGCTATGTACGTGGTATTTTTCAGTGCAGGAAAGTGTAAATGACTTTCAGACATCAAGCAACCTGCTTAATTTGATTAATAATTTGACATAAGGAAAAGAGAAGATGGTTTGTATGGATGAAATTGTGTCCTCTAATAAGCATAATTTTAACTTAATGGTAGTAGCTCGCTGATGCTCTGCTATAATTCACATAGAAGGTGAACTGGATCAAGGCATTTAATTGAGCTTTGATGTAAGGGATGGTTTGAGCAGCCAAGTGAGCTCTTCTCACCAGAAAGAATGTTTGGGCATGGGAGAGAAGACAGTCCAGTCCCATTTTTTAAATACCATTATTAATGCAGTACTGGCTTGTTAAAAACTTCAAATTTGTTTCCAATGGGATTTTTGACTACAAGGAAACTGTAGAAAAATGAGGCCCTTATCCTGCAATAAATTCCCTGCAGACACATTTCCTTAACATGTAAAAATGCCTGGTGCCACCAATGGCTTCTGGATTTCACCTGGACAGCATTCATTGCAAGATGAAGGTTCAAGCTACTAGTTTACATCACTCTCCAAATTGTGAATGAAAACTGTTCTCATCTTTTGAGGATGGGATTGTTTCTGGTGTTAGAATAAAACTATTCTATGAACTTCTACTGTTGTCCAGAACATAGCCTGGTTTAATAATTCAGCTGGAATATAATTCTTTGGTTGGGAACCTCTGTCAGGGAACTCCATGGAAATCAAACTTTTGTAGTTTATAGATAACATGGTTTTAAATCTCTTAAGGATTGGGCTGTGAATGCCTTATTGTAAATTTACATAATAAGGAAGAAGGCAGAGCAAGGTGGCACCTTACGGCACCTATACATGAGCCGGGAGGCTGCTCCAACACACTGTAATTACACTGCATAGGAGCAGACTCGATTAATTAACACCAGATTAATCGAGTCTGCTGGAGCACTCCAGCCAGCCTCCACATCTTGTATATCAGCATCCCCAAGGTTCAAAACACTGTCAGGGACACTTTAATTCAAGATTGTTTGATGAGTTTTAGATAAAGTGCCCCTACCTCCATTTTGACGTGCAGGGATGTTGATACATAAGACACTCCGGCCGCTTTAATTGGACCAGCTCATGGAGCCTCTCTAACTAAAGTGCCCTCCTCTCCCCTTCCCCCACTCCCATTCCTGAAGGATGTTTTAAAATGTCCGTAAAGACCAACAGTATGTAATAAAAATACATCAGCATAATAACCTTTGATATTTGACCAAGAAAACAAGTTAGTAGCCCCCTCCCTGGATTACTTAAGACATTGTTTGGATCCTCACCCCAGTGTCTTCTGATAAAGGTAAGTTAATGAAAACTTAAACAGATAATAATTTAATCATGGGAGCACTACTCCTATGTTTGATGAGTCAACAGCCATTCTTAGGTATGTTTGATGAGTCAATAGACATTTCTGGCTAAAGAATGTCTTCATCAAAAAGCATTAGGAATAGATAAGCAATCAATTCAAACTTACTAAATATTTCTTGTCTAAAGAGAAAAATTAATCATAATGCACTGTTCCCCTAAAACAATATATTTCTTGGTAAAAGGATATGCCAGGTGTGAGTAATCAATCATCCCCATAGTCACGTCAGTGAATGTACTGTGACTTAAATGAAAGGAATACTTTATCAATAAGGAATGCATTCCTTGTATGTAGCATGCTAGCATTATTAAGTTACATCATAATAAATAAACTGTGATCCAGACGTTCAGCAGAAGTATTGGTTTTACATTTCTATATCAAATTATCTTTACAATAGACAACAGTATTGTCCTGTGTCAGGTAGGTTTTGTAAAAAAATTAGTGGTGCAAATTTGTGCCACTACTTTTTGCCACTGTGCACATTGGCTTTGGTGCAGGGCAAAATGCCCCGCTTTGGGGAAACAGCGATTTCCCTGCTCCTCCCAGGTCTGGATTGCGGGAGGAGCCGGGGCAGGACTAGAGGAGGGGAGATGCTCTGGCCAGCAGCCAGAGCATCTTCCAGGAGAACCAAGCCTTTGTATCTGCTGGCACACACACCTGTGGTGTGCCTATACCATTTTTTTTCAGAATGGTGGGGTTTTTTGCTACTGGGATTTCCTGGTAGCAAATTTTGCCCTCATGCTGCAAATTTGCAGTGCGAAGCATGTTTTAACATGCCAGGCATGCCCTTTGTGGCACCGCAAGGAAGCCACAGTGCCACTGCAAGGAAACTTGCAGTGCCACAAACCACATGTGCCTGCACATCTGGATTTGGCTCAAAGGTGCACAGAAACCACAGGTGATCACTAAAAGTGAGAAATTCATGCCACAAGGAATTTATTCGACCTAAAACAGACATAGCAAAGTAAGCGATAAGAACACACGGTGAACGGGTTATGGAATGGTATGGATTACAAAAATAAGAGAACATTAGAACTGATTGTTGTTGTATATAAAAATGATATTTGCAATAGTTATTTGTATTGACATTATCTTAAGTAGACTGTATGAGTTTACTAAAGAAAATGTAGCTTCTTAAAATTTAAGTACCAAAGTTCCAAATAATTGGATGCTTTATGTATAGTATGCTTGATTCCTTGTGTCTAATAGAAATGCATTAATGAATTAGTTGAAATACTTCAAATGAGATAACTAGCTAACAATAGAAAAGCTTGTCTTTTAGATAATTCATGAACTGGAGTTAGACCTATGGCTTCCAATCACCAAGATATGTAAGCACATGTTTAATTTGAATTATGCAAGTAGTTGCACTGGAACCAAGGGAATCTCTTGGTGCTTTAAGTTAGGCCTATATTTTAGGCCTTGATGTCCCTGGATGATGCTTAATTTGCAGTTAGAATACTGTGCTATGAAGTCACAGAGGTGACCCAAACATCCTCTGAATGAGGGGAGCACAGGACCTGGGTGTCTCACTTCCTGGACAGGTGCCCTAACCACTAGGCCATGTCTAGTATTGACTTTTTGGTGACCTTGGATAAGCCTATGTGGAATTCATTCCTATAGGATGTTGTTGAGGCCAGGAATTTAGAAAGAATCAAAGAAGAATTGGAAATTTATATGCATAACAAGATTATCCAAAGTTATTATAGTAATGCTAACAAAAACTTTGGAAGGGATATAAAACCTCATGCTTCAGGATTTAAACCAATCTCTAACTATTAGCAATTAGAGTTAGATTTTACTTCAGGGGGGAAATATTGCATGTCTGCCTAGTCAGGTGTTTCTTTCACCTTCCTTTGAGCATCTGTCATTGACCCCAGTCAAAGACAAGATACAGGGCTGGCAATTCCTGTGTTCCTAACTTATGTTTGCCTGTGTCTTCATCTGTACAGTAGGGACACTTAATACAAGTGTACTGTAAACACTTGAAACAGAATCCGATTTCACTCATGTACCCAGTTGCAATCAGCAAGCCACATAACTGCCATTTTTAGCACTTATGCACAGTTTATTATCCTCTTCTGTGTGTGCAGTATGGACACACAAGCATCTTTCTGGCTACTAAACGTATGCAGTAGGTTGTACTTTGTTGAAGGAGGTGCAGGATTTTGACCATTGGTCCTAAAATTATAGCCTACCATATACAAGAAGAGCCTTCCTGCCTTTCAGCCCAATGGCCTAGTGGTTAGGGCACCTGTCCAGGAAGTGAGACACCCAGGTCCTGTGCTCCCCTCACTCAGAGGATGTTTGGGGACTTCATAACACAGTGCTCTAACCAGCACACCGCAGACTAGGCATTGTCCAGTCCCTCCTCCAAAGCTCTTGGAGTTCGATTATTCTCATTTCGGCCTGCCTGGCTGTTGTCTCTATTGGGGTTTTCTTTCTGAACAGAAAGGCTGCAGACTGAAGCTCACCTAATTTTTCCGAGAAAGTTTTTGTGTGTGTTGAAAAATTACTCCCTTTTTAAAATGAAGATTTTCATGGAAGGCAGTCATCTTTTCCAAACGTTCTGTTTTCACAGAAACATTTGCAGAACATTTTAAGTTCTGTTCCTCCAGAATATTATCAAAACGGTTAGTGGATTTTCATTTATTGCAAGCCTATTTTTTTGGTAAATGAAAAAAGTCAGTAGACGTTTGAATATACATTTGGATTTAAAAAGTTCACTGGAAAAAAACATTGCTAAAAATGTAAACTCCCCGCCCCCCTTCCCCAACTTAGTTTCCAACTCAGAAAAATGGAAACCAATTCAAAATTACCTTGGAATGAAATGTTTGCCATTCATTTATTATAAATATTCTCAGCCAGCTTTAATGCTATTTTGTCTTCCATTCAAATTGTCTTGTTATGCCATCACTATGATCAATCTCAACCAATATACCAGCCCTTATCCTGCAGGAAGGACTAACTGACTTTCTGTAAATGAAGCAGAAGCTTAAGCTTTTGCAGGATTGGAGGTCTTTAGTTTTGGAAGAATAATGTACCATCCTCGTCTATATTCTGCACAACTGTCTTGTTTTCCCTCAGGAAATGGGGTAGTGTCACTAGAAAAATCAGATGGCTCTAGTCTAGTTTCTCTCTCATTTCATTTTTAGATGCCAGTTCTATGAACAGAAGCAACAACAAAATGCGTGTTTCCTAAATTTACTGCGGGCTACATTTTGTAGCTATGGGACTATTCATACTCATTTGTTGTACTGGTATATTAGCATAAAAACAGTTTAGATCAACATAACCATTCCCATATGGGAAAGAGGAAAACTACTCCAGTGTCACATACAGGTATAACTGCTCTACGGCTTTTACTGATTTGGGGTTTTAAAAAGAAATAAACAAAATGCATGCCATGTTTCTAATCAAAATAGTTACACTGGTATATTCTTTAAAGTATAAACTGGCCTTTAGTCAGGCAGTAACAGTCTAGAAGGAGAGTTTCTTTTTCTTTCTCTCTTTCTTGGGCTGATTTTTTACATGCTTCTTGAACCACGTAAGAGACAACTAATCCGTTGAAGAAGGGAGAGAGCTCCTAAAACGAATTAAAAAATGAGGGATTCTCCCTCCAGCTGAGAGTGAAACATGGGCAGGGCTGCCGTTCAAAGCCTTCAGCCCCTGTGGTATTGCTGATCCCACAGACATAACATCACACTGAACTTTGGAGGAAAAAAAACTTTTGGGAGATACTTAAAAAAAAACCCCAAGCCCATCTTTCACTATTGCCTCATCTTCCAGCTGGGCTGGCTTCTGGGCTTGGGTGTTCCTGCTCTTGTGCTAGGGGAGGGAAGCCTCCACCTCCTTTCTCTCTTCCCTCCCTAGTTTTTCAGTCCCTCTCTCCCCCTCAGCCTGGCAGGAGTCCACAGGCAGAGCATGCGATCAGTTCACAGGGAACAGCAGCAGGGAAGATGCAGAAATCTACTCAGAAGGAGCATCTCTACAAACTCCTAGTAATTGGGGACCTGGGAGTGGGTAAAACCAGCATCATCAAGCGCTATGTCCACCAGAATTTCTCCCCCCACTACAGGGCCACCATTGGAGTGGACTTCGCCTTGAAGGTGCTCAACTGGGATACAGATACCGTTGTACGGCTGCAGCTCTGGGATATTGCTGGTGAGTACAGAGGAGAAGGGAATGATATAGGAGAAGACTGAATTCCTTGGGCCCATAGCTTTCTGTGTAGTGACAGTACAAAATAATAGCCCCAAACTGGAACTAGTGATTTCTTAAAAAGCAATGGGGGAAGGACTTAGTGAGAACACATAAAAAGCCCCGAACTTCAGAGTCTGACCAACGGACCACCCCAGACAGCTGTTCTATCTGGTTTTCCCCACCCATATCGCCTCACATGGTGACACAAGCATATTAACAGTCTCCTTTATAACTTGATTTTTTTCCTCTCATTTTAAATGGTTTCCTTGCCTTCTAACCCTAACAGGGAGTGTATAATTGCTTTTTTCTGGTTGGGGAAAGGAATTACCATCTTCATTTTCTGAAGAAAAGAGCTGAGTAGACTTGCTATATTCAATACCTAGAGGAAAAGTTATTGTTAGATTATTCTGTCAAACTTAATTTCTCTTTTTTTATTTTTGTTTTTAACACCATAAAACTAAATGTTGGATTGTCTCGCACCTTAGTTAAAAATATATATATATTTCTGTTTAAGGAATATGCCCACTTGTTAAATATGTGTTTACTTTTCTAGACAGCTACTGTAATATAAAGTAAAACATGGTGAATTACTCTGCATCAGAAAAAAAGACCAAAAAAAAATCATCCTGTCATGCTTGTTTAATTTAAGAAATATATAATAATTCCACATTGCTAAAGCAGATACTTTGAAGGGGAAAATGTGCATTGTCCTATATTTGCTTCTAATTAAAATGAGAAGTTTTCATTCTCACAGGCTCCTTTGTAACTATTAATTAGCTGGCTTCAGTGCACAAAATATAAATGTTTCTCAACAGCATATTTAGCATGAGGGCAATAGCCATTTTTCATTTAGTGTATTTAAGAAAGGAGCCTGAACACCACCATAATTCAAAACCTTTACAGCAGAAATGGAGGTCTCTTAATCCAAATGAATTAAGTTAACTTTGTGAGTAAGAAACTGAAGAGAAATATTTATCCACTCTCAAGCTAGTGTGCTAACTTGTGACCTATATCGTAGAATTAGTGCCTTATGCTAGAATTACGCTTGTTGAGGCCAGTGAAGTAAGAAAATTCTTAGCATTCTTTTGGAGTAAGAAGATTGTATTTACTTGTGTGATTGGCATGGACAGACAAGCTAGCTCAGACCTGAGCTCTGAATTTGGCACCGAACTACCAAGAGTTATGCAACAAACACCAGACTGGTTCATGTGAAATCGCAGAACCCTGGATATTTGTATCCATCTATATTGTCTTTTTGGTTTTATGATGCTGCATATATGGTGAGGTCCAGTGGTCCTCACCTTAAGTTGAAATGGCTGGGATAAAAAAACTGTCAGTTTCTTGCAATTGCAACAATAAAAAACTTAAAATCAAGATTTGTAACAGACTGAACAACACAAGCCCCTGAATTCGCTACAATAGCAGGATTTAAATCCTTCAAACAGATACAGTATTTCTACTGGGTGTTTCAAAACATCTTTTGCCTGCCTTGTTCCAGAGACTGTATTAGACTACTAATCATGTGCTGGCAGATCATATGATGTAGCTTTCCGTAAGGCAGCAGAATGAAAGTAATTACACCGAGTTGTAGTACTCATTGGCTAGAGCAGTCCCCACGATATCACACATGACAGAGAGAATTACAGTGCTGTGTTTGTGTGCATTCATCAAGTGGGTTTCTAATTTCAGACTGATAGCTAAATTTGAAACATCTCAAGGAGGGTCAAGACAGTGGTCAGTAGTAACAGAAGGTGCCATCTGAATTGTAGCATCTGGTGTCTAAACACTTTTAATCCTTGATTGATATAAATAGAAAATAAGTTCTGTAAGCAGCACTATAAAGTCAAATCAGCATGATGCTCAATTAAAAGCCATCAGGAATAAAGCATCTGGCTGGTGTGAAAAACAAGCTGCTTGAAAATGAGAGGGAAATAAATTTGATTGGGGATATGCGGAAAACATAAGTGTTTTATTTTCCTTTTATCCTGTCTGTGGCCACTTGCATAGCACAGCTAGTAAAATACAAAAATGAAAATATAAGAGAGAAGTAAATTTCCAGAGTGCTCAAGGATGTGCAGTTAATCTCCTTTGGAAAAATATCTGTATAAGATAATGCAAATTTGCAGATCAAGTGCTGCCCTTTTGTCCTACAAAGCAGATACTAAGTTTGGTTTAGAATTAAGGACAGTATTAATTGGGATAGATTCTGCAGGGTTTTTTGAGCTGAACTCTTCTATGCCCCCCTGCTTATATCACCACTGAACTTTCTGCAAAGCATAGTGTTTATTCCCATGAGTAGCTCAGCTGTCTGCTTCCCTGAGGTATTGCTTGTGGAGTGGCCCATTCTTACCTAGAAGTCTAATTAATATGGGGCTTGATGGTAATAGGTGCTGAGCACCAAACAGCTTCTATTATCATCACACCCCAGGGAATTTCAGAGATGCAGTACTACTGGCAATTCAACCCACTGGGATTGAACTGAGTCTAGTGAGAAGTATACTCTTCAGTTATGGGTGGCCCAAGATGCTTGCAGGCTATATAGACTCAGGGAAGTAAAATGAGGAGAGAAAACTAGTTCATCTGGTACCATGTGCTGCCTTTAAAAGATTATTTTCTCAAGTATATTTTAGTGCTTTTTAATGTAGTAGGCAAAGACAATGAGAACTAGGGGGGGAAAAAAGCCCCCTTCCTGTTGGATAAATGATTCAGAAGATGAGATAGATTCTCCTTCATCTGATGTCTGCAAAATTAAATTGGATGTTCTTTACAAGCTCCCAAAGTTATGAATATGATGCAGGCATCATGGGCTCAAATTTCCCATGACCTTTTTATACTGGAGCACAGGCGAGGCCATGCTGGCAAGTGCTAAAAGGTTCAGAGAGCTGGGCTTCCCCCACTTCCCTTTGGTGGCTGTTCCACCACCCTAGAAATGAAAAACTTCTTCCAGCTACACAGCTCTAAATTGTCTGTCTTCATTTCATCCCATCACTTCTGTTGTGTTTCAGTCTCTCTCTCAAAATAAATCCTCTCCCTATTTGTCATTCATAATGTTCAAATGTTTGCAGACTGTTATCAAATCCTCCCCTGGTTGTTGATTAGCCACGGTATACAAGTTTTGCTCTTTTAATCTGTCTCATAAATCAGTCTCAACAGTCTCTTATCTTTTTACCTGGTCTTCCCTGACTAACCTCCAGTTTCTCAATATATTTTTGGAAGGTGGTGCTGAAAACTTTAAGACGCTATGGAATGGAGTTTGAAGCACAGTCTTACAGACAAGTACTATTATCTAAAGTAGGATGGCATTTTGCAAATGAAGCTCAAGACTGCTTTTGAAGCTGCCACATCTTACCATGCAAATGCATGTGTAATTCTCTCCCCACTGTCAAGAAGGCCTCTTTCAGTGCTGTTGCTTCCCAGGATTCTCCTTCCCACTGAGCCCATATCAACTGAATTATTATTTTCTCAGATAGGTTTGTCCAATGTTGATCTCATCTTATGTTCCACCCATGTTTATCCTTTAGACTGAAGACAGCAACACTGTATAAATTGTGAAAGAGTGGCTTTATTTTTCCATCTCTGTCATTTCACATTCAGCACAGATATATTCAAACAGTTAAAAAGCCACAAAAAATATAAGGGCATTATGCTCTATGAGAAGTAACCAAGGTGTTCATTAATGCGTTACATTACATCATCTCTAGTTTATGCCAGGAGCGG
>NW_005842451.1:778611-790053 GCF_000455745.1 Alligator sinensis
TTCATAATAAGATAGTAATAGTGATTTCTCAGGTAAGTTCTCTTGAAATTACTGCTCTATGATCATAAATAAGATGCCATGGGCGTGTCTACATGTTGCCCTATGGCAATGTAGGAACATGCTATGTTGCCGTACAGTGTGCTACAGCAATGTAGTGATCACATAGGTATACATATGATCAGCAGCTACATTGCTGTAGCGGCGTGCCCCCCCCCTTTTTAGCATGCCGCTCTCGCAACATAGTGGAAAAATCTAACCACGTGCCATGTGCATGGTGCAGTATGGGTAGTTACTGTGCCATAGAAGCATAGAATCAGAGAAAAATAGGGTTGAAAGGGACATGAGGAGGTTATGTGGTTCAACCCCCTGCTCAAAGCAGGACCAGCTGCAACTAGATCATCCTAGATAAAGCTTTGTGTAGTTCAGTCTTGAAAACCTCCAAGGATGGAGATTCCACCATCTCTCTGGGTAATCTGTTCCAGTGTTTTACTACCCTCCTCATGAGAAAGTTTGTTCCTAATATCTAACCTAACTTCCCTTGCTGCAACTTGAGACCATTGCTCCTTGTTCTGTCATCTGCCAGCGCTGAGAACAATCTAGCTCCATCCTCTTTCAAACCCCACTTCAGGGAATTGGAGGCTGGTATTAATTCCCCCCCTCAGTCTCCTATTCTCTATACTAAATAAGCCCAGTTCCCTCAGCCTCTGCTCAGAAATCTTGTGCCCCAGCCCCTTGCTATTTTTGTTGCCCCCTGCTGGACTCTCTCCAATTTCTCCACAACCTTTCTGTAGTGGGGTGCCCAAAACTGAACACAGTACTCCAGATGTGGCCTCACCCCTACTGAATAGAGAGGAATAATCACTTCCCTTGTTGACCTACTGGCAACACACCCACCAATACAGCTCCAGATGCCCTTAGCCTTCTTGGCAAGAAGGGCATGCTATTGACTCATATTCAACTTATTGTCCACTGTACCCCCTAGATCCTTTTCTGCAGAGCTGATGCCCAGCCAGTCAGCCCTCAACCTGCACTGGTACATGGGATTATTCCAGCCTAAGTGCAGGACTTTTCACTTGTCCTTGTTGAACCTCATGAGGTTTCTTTTGGTCCAATCCTCCAATTTGTCTAGGTCACCCTGAATCCTAGCAATACCTGTGCATCTACTACTCCCTGCAGCTTGGTGTCATCTGCAAAATTGCATTATGCACTCTATGCCATCTTCCAGGTCATTGATGAAGACATTGAACAAAATGGCCCCAGGGCTGACCCCTGGGCACTCCATTTGATACCGGCTGCCAGCTAGACATCAAGCCATTTATTACTACTCTATAAGCCCGATGTTCCAGCCAATTTTGTATTCACCTTAATGTCCATTCATTCAACCCATACTTCCTTAGCTTGCCTGGAAGAATATTGTGAGAGACCGTATTAAAAGCCTTGCTAAAATCAAGGTACATGACATTCACCAGTCTCCCCACTTCCACAGAGCCAGTCATCTCATCATAGAAGCAGTCAGGTTGCTCAGGCATGACTTGCCCTTAGTGAATCCATGCCGACTGTTCCTATTCACCTTCTCCTCCTCCAAGTGCTTAGAAAAGGATTTCTTAAGGATCTGCTTCATGATTTTTCTGTGGATTGGGGTAAGGCTGACTGCTCTGTAGTTCGTTGGATCCGCCTTTTTCCCTTTCTTAAATATGGGTACTCTTTGCCCTTTTCCAATCATCTGGGACCTCTCCTGATCACCATGAGTTTTCAAAGGTGATGGCCTATGCTTTAGTATTCCCAAAAGGAAGTACTAAAGCACGGCATCATAGCAAAGTTGCTGTATGGCCATGTGTAGATGTGCCTCCTGTGTCCCTAAATGTGGTGCTTTTTATTTCATGAGTCACACGCATTACTGTTTGGAGTGTGATCTGTGGTCTGATCTATCTTGCAGCTTGTGCAACTTGCTTTCTGAGCTGCTTAAGCCCCATACTGCAGCAGATATCAAATTAATTGCAGGCCAATGGCACCCAGCCCTGAAGCCAAACTCCCACTGACTTCAATGGCATAGATTCTGGCCCAGAACCAGGGCAAGAGTTTTGATATGGAATATAAAAACCAAGCTCCCTATGAAAACCTACTCAGTAGGTACATCTACACATGCACTTTACTGTGGAATAGACTAAATAGCTCTGCAGGAAAGTGTCAGAGTCAACACGTACACTGGTATTAGGGCATGGTAAACTAATTAGCCCCCTACAGTGCTATCTTATGGTGGAGTCATTTACTACGCTGAAATGCACATGTGCACAGTAACTGAGCCGAGGGCCAGATTCCTGCCTGCTACCTAGCCACACAGCTATGCATGTTCAGCACTCTCATGCCCCAACCAGCCCCTCTGCCCCCCAACACTGCCACCCAGAGCCTGAGGCTGACCCCCCAAGCCTGGTAACTGCCCAAGCCAGCTTGTCCCAGCTCAAAGTGCTGGTGTCCTGGGTCCACATGTAGACACTGCACCTGGGAGCAGTGTGCTCCAGCGTTTATTGCTTTGCATAAATTGCACATGTAATTGCACCCAACGTAAGTAGATTTTAGAGCTACCCTTGTGAAGGAAAGCTGTAGACCCACCCATCTATGTAACCTTTGTAGCTTTTGCTTGGTAGGTGGATGGCTGTGGCCTTCTCTTGGGCCTGGATTACTGTTTTAATACTTACTTGGAAGTGGAGGGAGCAGGAGGGAACCTGTACCCACTTATGTCTCATAAGAGAATCTGGGCAAGAAAGGGAGTCCTGTTTCAGTTAGTTCCAATTAGGGATTCCTATTTCATTTAATTGTCAGTCATTTTATTTGAAAAAGAACAGTGTCTTTGGTCAGTGGGACCCTTATGTCTCATGAGATGACAGGGACAGAGAATTCAGCCTAATAAATCCAGTGGGTGGCCCTTTAAAATGATCTACTGACGTTCTGTTGAATTGCTCATTAAAATAGATTTTCAAAGGGACTTCCAAAAGGTTTGAAAGTCTACCATTGTAGTTGATAGGAATTGGATAGTATCCAATTCCTGAACTCAGAGAGAGCACCATTAAAGGGCTTACAGAGTATTTAAAGGGATAATACCCAAATCCTGTACACTATAAGTGCGCTTTCCCTTAACTATGTATGTATGAGAGACATTTCCCAGGCTGAAAGAACACCAAAAATGAGCATAGATGTTTCTCATGAAAATCTTTTTTAGAAATTTACTAAAAACATTATTATTCCCAAATCTCAATCTCAAAACAGTCAGACCTTTCACACTGAAACCATCTAAAAAACTTCAGCACATACCTGGTAGAAGTAGGTTAGTAGAGGTGGTTAGTCTTGTTATTCTGAAGTCAGGAAGAAAGTCAGGCTGAGTGGCCCCTTAGGGCACTACATATACACCTAGTGTAGCTTTATACACCTACTGTGGGGGGGGGCGGGGTTTGGGGCACTTTGTTTGTAGTGTAGCTACAAAGTGTACACTACTACTTTGTTTGTAGTGTAGCTTTATACACCTACTGTGGGGGGGGGCGGGGTTTGGGGCACTTTAATTAGAGCAGTTCCAAAAGCCACTCTAATTAAAGCACCCAGAGCATTTCATGTATTGGTGTCCTTGTGCTTAAAAATGATGGGGGCGCTTTAACTAAAGCTCACCAAATGTGCATTCTTTAAAGAACCTCCGTTGCCATTTTGAAGTGCTGGGAAACTGATACACGAGACGCTGGAGTCTGCTGGAACACGGTCATCACCACGCTCCAGCAGACTTGGTTCATTACAGCTCATTGGAGCAGTCTTGCTGCTCATGTATGGGCTCCCTTAAAGACTAACTTGATCAGAGAGGCATGAGCTTTCATAGGTGACATTCCTCTCTGAACCAGTTAGTCTCTAAGAGGCCACCCTGCCCTACTTTACACCTCTATGGGGAATTTCTGCAAATGTATGGTCAAGTCTGGTATTACTGGTGGAGCAGAAAGGATGAGGGGGAAATGCAATTGGTAAGACGGGACCAGCTGAGGGGAACACATTTATATCCAGCCCTGAAGGCAAGGAAATAATTACACTTTAATGTGATGAAGCCAGGGAATGGGTTCAAAGTTGTGAGTGAGGTGATCAGAGTGACAGACATGGAAAATGATCTTAACAATGACATTTTACAAGAATCAGAAGGGAATAAAAATAGAAAGTGTCTGTCATCCAAATGAAAGGAAGTGGGTCTGAAAGAGTATTTGGCCATGGGGATAGAAAGGCTGGATTTTATAACCATTATGTAGGGGAAAAGTAACATCATTTAGTGACATCCCAGAAGTGAGACAAAGAAAGGATGAAGATGATGGAGGATGGCACAAGTAAAAGAGGAAGGGTTGAGTAGGGGTGGTTTTGAAGGAAAGAGCAGGAATTCAGTTTCCTTGTGATCTGAGTGTTAATTTTGAACATTATCCTCTCCAGGATCATTATTGGTTGGTTTTAGCTTATCAACAGAAATGAAGCAAAATCTGCTTGTTGCAGGGCAGTCTGCACATTGTTGGCTGACAGACTCCTTGCAAGATTGTCCAGGGTAGGGGTCCTGCTTACCAATGACATGATGATTTAACAAAGGAATCTTAACACACATTTCTGCACACTTATTTCAGTTACTACTGGGAACATCCAGCTTAGCACTGTCTGGGCAAAGTGATGAACATGTTTTAGATGCACACATGTTAGGTCGATTAGAGGACCCTTCTCAGGATGCCTCCTGTTGTGACACCAAAAAACATTCAGTGTTAATATACCAATCTTTACAAGACTCTTGATCCTTTTGCTCCCTGATGAGGGCATGCACTCCCCTAGAAATCCTCTAAGTCCAAATTGGGAACACATCCTCCTAAACTGTCTCTTTGATAAGAAATGTGTCTTTAATGCTGCCTTTCATTGACTCAGCCTCTGATGTCTCCATTGTCTGACTCACTGTAGAGGCAATGCATTGAAAGAAAATTCCAATGATAGCGAGCAGCTTATTACTCAACTTAGTCTGAAGATATCTACTGAGTGTAGGGGGTAGGGTTCATTCACAAGAGTCTGAATCTGTGGTAAATACCTTGCCTCAGTTTTAAAGCAATACACAAGTTAAATAAATTCACAAATCATTGGGAATCTTGGCTCAAGGATCTTGCAGATTGAAATGTAAAAATTGGCAGAATAGAAACATCTTAGAATTACAGAATCATAGAAAAATGAGGTTTGGAAGGGACCTCAGGAGCCAATCTTGTCCAACCCCCAGCTTAAAGTAGGACCATTTCCAACTAGATCATTCCAGCCAAGGTTTTGTCTAGCCTGGTCTTAAAAACCTCTAGGGATGCAAATTCCACCACCCCACTGGCTACCAAGTTCCAGGGTTTACTACTCTTCAAATGAGAAATATTTTCTTAATATCTAACCAAACCTTTCCTTGATGCAACTTGAGACCATTGCTCCTTGTTCTGTCATCTGCCACCACTGAGAACAGTCTAGTTCCATCCTCTTTCGAATCCTCCTTCAGGTAGTTGAAGGCTGCTATTAAATCCCCTCTCAGTCTTCATTCTCCAAATGAAATGAGCCCAGTTCCCTCAACCTCTCCTCAGAAGTCTTGTGCCTCAGCCCCTGAACCATTTTGTTGCCCTCCGCTGGACTCTCTCCAATTTGTCCACATCCTTTTGTAGTGGGGGGGTCCCAAAACTGGATACAGTACTCTAGGTGTGGCCTTACCAGTGCCAAATGGAGGAAAATAATTAGTTCTCTTGATCTGCTGGCAACACTTCTACTAATGCAACCCAGTATGCATTAGCCTTCTTCACAATACGGGCACACTGTTGGCTCATATTCAGCTTAGTGTCCACTGTAATCCTTAGGTCCTTTTCTTCAGAGCGGCTATTTAGCCAGTCGGTCCCCAGCCTGTACCGATACATGGGATTATTTTGTCCTAAATGCAGGATTTTTGCTTGTTTCCTTATTGAACCTCACAAGGTTTCTTTTGGTCCAATCCTCCAATTTGTTAAGGCCTCTCTGAATCCTCGCCCTACCCTCCAGCATATGTACTACTTCCCCCAGCTTGGTGTCATCTCCAAACTTCCTGAGAGTGCACTCCATCCCATCTTCCAGGTGAAGATATTGAGCAAAACCGGTCCCAGGGCCAACCTGGGGGTACTCCACTTGATGCCAGCTGCCAGCTATACATGGAGCCATTGCTTAGTACCCTTTGATCCCAATGAGCCAGCCAGTTTTCTATCCATTTTATTCAACCCATTCTTTCTTAGCTTGCTTGCATGAATGTTGTGGAAGACCATAACAAAAGCCTTGCTAAAGTCAACGTATATCATGTCCACTGCTCTCCCAACATCCATGGTGCCAGTTATCTCATCATAGAAGGCAATCATGTTGGTCACACTTGCCTTACCTTTGGTGAATCCATGCTGACTGTTGTTAATCACCTTCTTCTCCTCCAACCACTAAGAAATGGATTCCTTGAGGACCTGCTCTATGATTTTTCCAATGGCTGAGGTGGGACTGACATGTCTGTACTTCTCGGATCCTCCTTCTTCCCTTTCTTTAAAGACGGGCACTAGATTTGCACTTTTCCAATTGTCCAGGACCTTTCCTGACCACCACGAGTTTTTAAAGATAATGACCGGTGGCTCTGCAATCACATTAGCCAACTCCCTCAGTTCTCTTGGGTGCATACGGCCCCATGGACTTGTACACACCCAGCTTTTCTAAATATTCCCTAGCCTCTTCCTTTACCACTGCATGTCTAATTGTTTCCCACAGAGAACCACTAATATGCCCTGCACCTCACCTGGAGGAAATCACTGTTAGTGTCAGCTTTTCTGGGAGGATGTAAGCCTTCCTGGAAAACCCACATCTAGACCATGCTGCCATTTCAGTTCAGGGTATGTCTACACTGCAGCCACTACCTCATTTAGCTTACAGCACTCCAGCCTGACTTCCAGTCATGTCACAGTACAGAATTGAATATTAGTGTAAATTTATATCTGGTATGTCTGCTTTACATTACAGTAAAAAAGTCTATATGTACCCTCAATTCTAGAGATTTCTATTGAGTATGTCGGATGTATTTCACTGTAAATCAGCACAGAGCAATACAGGGAATAGTTATGAATCACTTTGTGCTTTATGCTGCTTTTATGTGTGGCTAATTTCTCTGAAGAACCAAGTGCTACATTTTTTTTAAGTTCAAGTTCTCATTAATCTCTGGAGTCATCAAGTTCTTTGGTTTCCTTTCCCACTTGCCTTATCAGTGGAAGATCTCCATGTGGTGACAGTTGAGGCCATGCTATGGTGACTGTAGTAACAAACTATATTCAGACTTGGGAAGCAACATAGCCCAATTCCTGGTTTCAGCCATGGGAGGAGAAATTATGGAAGTTGTAGTTCCCAGGGCTGGGAGGAGGTGTAAGCCTCACAGCAGTGAGGCTGTTCATAAAGTCGTATTTTCCCCAGTGCAAGAGAATCAGGGGGCAGGATTGGATCAGCTGTGATTTTCTGTACAGGAATAGAAATGAGGAGAGGTCAGGAGCTTTGGATTTCTCTAAAAAGTGTGTGGAAAAAGGGCTGGGAGGGGATTTTGGAGATGCTGATGAAACAGCCTAAAGAGACATACAGAAGGCTGAGTAAAGTACCAAGAAAAAGGTGTTTATGGTAGAGTTAACCCAATAGCCTCAAGGATACCAGAAGTGGAGTGAATTGGGGATCAGGTCTTACAGCCACTTTATTCTTCAGGTCCCCAGTGGAGCGTGCAGAGAATACAAACTTGTTGATCCAAGAAGCCAGTAGGAGCCGTTCCTGCAGTAATCTGAATTGGAGATACTTACAGACTCAAAAGGCAGGAATTTGCACCTGGGAAAGGGACTGGGAAAGACTTGGATATTTTTTTTTGAAGTTTATTGCTCTGTGAGCAGCTGGAGCCAAGCATATTTTTTTGTTAGAGGTTATCTAAGCCCTGACAGGAAAACTTTTGTGGCAGGCACGTTACCAGAGAGAAGGGAAAGACACTGTTCTCCCTGTTCTAGTAGGACAGATTGTGAAAAGTCAGGTTCCCCACACAGATTTTATTAGCTCTATAACAGGCCTTGATACCATTGACTTGAGTATCTAAAGGTTAAATTTGATGGGGTTATGCAGCTTCATTAGAATTGTTTCATCCTCTCATGTCAAGCTAATCTTAGAGAATGACAATGAATGACTGCTCTTGCGTCTGTGGGTTTCTGCTACCCCACCTGTTCGTCATGTCTATGAGGCAAGTAGAAAAAGCAGTAAGACAATATGAGCTGCAGTCTCAACTGCATGCAACTAACTCTTACTATCCCTCTCTCTCTCTTTTAACAAAAATCAAAAGTGCATGGATTTGCAATTACAGTAGACCTTCTTTCCCAGTGCCCAGCAAGATAGGGACTTGGATATGGATAAAGTTAAGTTCATGTGAGATGGAAATGGTTTTAGTTGGCTGTGAAAAAGTCTCTGCCCTCCACTATTTGCCTTTGTTCTTGCTCCCCAGGAAGCATGAAACAGGTGCCCTGGAAGCGGGTCTCTGTGATCTGCTCCGGCAGTTGAGATCAGCAGTAGTGCTTTAGTTAGATTCAAGTGTTTGGGAACAGCTGATGGTTCATCTGTTGTGGGAAACCCTCAGTTCTGAATTAAATTCCCCCTCTGCTAGTAGAGTCAAAGTGCTGCCCTTCAGGGCAGGGCACAAGCCTGCCTGGTTCTATAGGCTCTATCCTGATGGGATGATGGATAGAGGTAAGAGGAAACTGAAATACCATCATAAATCTTAGGATAGAGGCTTTTTTTCCTCCCAAAATGTTTCTGTTGATATTTTATTTCAGAGCTGGAGCAGCTACATGGGTGATTTTTAATTATGTTGACAGCACTCAGATACACTGACATAGCTTCAGCTACCTGTATCCTAAGGAGCTTATGTAGGCTGTAATAACAGCTGTCAGTTTTTGATACCCCGTCTATTCATGTTGAATGAGCCCCACTGAGATCAACAGGTCGTTTGTATAGTAAAGCCATATTCAGATAGGGTTGGGTTTTTTTTTACATATTAATACTGTAATTATCTTACTTTAGTACCTACGTCGCACTGCAATCATTTGCAGAGAAAGCAACCATTCAGCATATCTATTAGCAATCTGAATCTAGCACTAAATAAGTAACTAGTGTAGCACCTGTCATTCCACCATGGCATCCTTGAAGAACTTATGGGGCAGAGCAAATAAATGTATCCCATGTTCTGATTGGGATGTTATTTGGGATGAAACATTACATCCTGGTCTCCTTCAATACACATGCAGAAGGAAGCTAGTAAGAATCTAAGGTTCAAGACTACATGTGAAATACTGAGTGCGCAGTGATTGTTTGCACTACCCAATAGGGCTCTGCAAAACAGCACCTGTTCTGTTTTGACGGAACAGTGTTTTGTTTCGAGTTTTGTTACATTTCAAAAGCACTGTTCTGTTTCATCAAAACTGTTTCGCTGTTTCAATGTTTTGCCCATAGGCTATTCCACAGCACCAGCCTCCTGTCATCTGGAAGGCAGATCGGGGGCCCGCACCCCTGGGAGCAGTCCAGCACAGCCCCCACAGCTCTCCTGGGGGTGTGGGCAAGTCCCCAATCTGCTTGCTGGATGATAGGAGGCTGATGCTGCCGGCTGAAGCCAGTGGCAGCACAGGTCTGCCCAGCATAGGCTGCACCCAGTGCCGGTCCCAGCCGGCAGCACCAGCCTCCTGTCATCCGGCAGGAGGGCTGTTAGGGCTGTGCTGGGCTGCTCCTCATGGTGTGGGCCCCTGATCTGCCTGCTGGATGACAGGAGGCTGGTTCTGCTGCCTGGGGCCAGCAGCAGCCAGGGCCATCCTGGGGGAAGGGAAGAGGGAATTAGGGTTATTGTCCCAGACCTTGCCCCTTGGGGGGACCCTGCAAAGCCAGGTGGAGTGGCTGTGGTGGCTCTGTGCCGCTGCTGCCAGCTTTGCATCCGGCCATTTGCTGCCGCCCCCCAACCCCTCCCTTTTTTCTGCAATGAAGAGCTTGCGCATCTGCAAAACCAAGTTGTGGATGCAGTGCCATGTCATGTGTCAGTACGTCACGTTGGCCCCCAGTGGCAAATGGAGCATACTTTAAGAGCCTCTGCATTAATGAATTGTTATAATTATTAGCAATGAATTACCTCAGCTGTAATTGCATTGCTCAAGAATATATTTTGGGGGGGTTATCTACATTGAAGGCTCCAAATTTAGCTCAAAACTTACTAAAATTATCTCAATAACATTTTGAAATGCATTCAGTGACTGGACTGAGCAAACAGGCCTTATAAAAGTATGTAAAGACCTCGGAAGTCTACTGTTCTGGTCCCCTCAGTCTTGCAGGGTACTTTTAAGTCTTCCATTATGATTCTGGACTGGGCGATGGTGAGTACCAGAGAAGATGAAAAAGTTCTTCTTGTCACTGACTTAGAAGGCATTGGCTCAGCAAACCATCACTGTTATTAGGTTTTTCATAGGGAACTAGATGTTCTGAAGTACATTTGTAAAAAATAATTTATTAATGTTAGGACCTCTACAGCAGTCTCCAGTGCTTCCTTGGCTGAGAAGTGGATAATAATTATAACAATTAAAGCATCCAATTCAAAACAGAATGTTTCAAAATTGTCCAAATTTTCCATTTTCTTTCAAAGCAAAATTCTTCATTATCTATTCGCTGGAATGTGATCCCATCAAATTTTCTCAGGTCTAATAAATAGCATGCCTCCAATCAGCACCAGCAAAGTAGCTGATTGGAGGCATGCTATTTATTAGACCTGAGAAAATTTGATGGGATCACATTCCAGCGAATAGATAATGAAGAATTTTGCTTTGAAAGAAAATGGAAAATTTGGACAATTTTGAAACATTCTGTGTTGAATTGGGTGCTTTAAGGTATTTTTTTCAAATGTTTCAATTAAAAAAAAAAGTCAAATGATTTCACTCAGAATAAACTTTTGGGGGGAATTTCCTTCATGAAAAATGTCAACATTTTCATTTTCCAATTCAGAAGAAAGGAAAAATTTTGAATCTTTATATCCTTCATCAAATGGAGCATTCATTCTTGTACCAGCTTTAGCTTTTATGTAGAAATCAGGCTCAGCCCAAAGTAAGAGATAGGATGGAGTTGGGATAGAGTTCCCCACAGAGATCTAGGAAGGAGTATGCATTGGAGGCACAAGGCCTCCCCTATTTCCTTTGTGTTAAGGAGGATGCAAGTTACTTCTGCCTGTGCACTCATTAAATTATTCTGGCAACTGAGTGAAGGAAAGCAAGGCCAACTAGGGCTATTCTTATAGGGAACATCTGGTGGCCACAACTGCAGTTAGATCAACCTCTTCCAAGCAGGGAACAAATAAGGCAGGAAATCTCCAAGCTTTTATCCTTT
>NW_005842451.1:790214-796995 GCF_000455745.1 Alligator sinensis
GAAAGAGGCCAGGGGCTGCTGTAGTTTGAAATCCTGATTGCAGCTTTGCCAGTGACTCCCTGTGTGACCTTCAGAACATCACTTAATGGTTATGTGCCTCAAACACCCCATCGGTATTAGCATTGTTAGATACCACCAACAAAACAGTATTGTAAGATACACTTTTATCTAGATCTTATATAATGCTTATCATAAGGGCAAGCACCTTGAGAGATGTGTAAGAAAAGTGTAAAACATTACAGAGATACAATATACATGAAAAAAATGTGGTTAACATCTGTCCTAGGACACTGGTCAGAAGTTAACTGTTGTTTGTAGATACCTCACAGCAGAGGGGGAAAAAAAACCCTTTCTCACAAGGACATTATTGAATACCATATGACTTAGCCTCTCATCTGATTAGCTCACTCAGAGAGATCATAAGACTCCGTTACAAAGAACGGTCATAATGACTCTTCAGGATGACCTTACATATATCCAGAAATTATATGTTCCAGTTTTATTTTATCAATGGAGAGCAGTGTTAAGTTAAGGTATTAAAAAAACCAAGACTAATTACAAAAAGAGAGATGCCTACTCTTAGTTCCTGTATCATGTGAATGACATCCTCCTTGTTGCACAGAACATTAGCATATTAAACAAAAGATACACATCCTCAATCTGCAATATTGTCTACGTAAACTGCATTCTCAGAATCCCATGGGCTACCATTAGTGCGGTTGCTTAGACTCATTTCCAAGAGTGGAAATAACGTGTGGGTTGGGACAGGGGTCTAGGTTAAGGTTAGGAGTCCTTCAGTCCGGAGCTCTGAACTCTGTCTCCAGCTCTGAAACCCAAGTCCAGAAATGTCCTTAATGCAAAAGCTGACCTTGTTTTTTCAGGAGCAGAGAGGCAGAAAGATCTGTACTCTCTCTCATCCTACACTCAGCATTGTTCCCTTGAATATTTGCTACTTTAATAGTAACTCTTTCCATGGCTAAATGTCTGTAAAACAAACTAAGATCTTTGATGTTTTCATATGGCTAGAAATACACTGGCTTAATTGGACTGGCACTACTAATGCAGAAGTGTGCCAGCATTACCACGTTTGATAATTTCATAGATTTCATAGACATTAGGGCTGGAAGGGACCTTGGAAGATCATCGAGTCCAGCCCCCCACCTAAAGGTTACCATAGTAAGTTATCACGGTTGCCTTGGACACTAGGCGTATCAAACTCAGTTTTCTAAATTAACCAGTATTTTCATATTAGTGAGTCTAGTTCTCTATTTATTATTGTTTAGATGCATTGTAGTTTTCCAGAATGACCACATTTACAACATTAATCCTAGCTGAAGTAATATTCTGATGGAAAACCCACTGGTGTGTGAAATACTGATTTAGCCCGGAAGTGATGATTTAAATGATTTTTACAAGCATGTTTTTTTCCACCTTATCATCGCAGGTCAGGAAAGGTTTGGAAACATGACAAGGGTCTATTACAGAGAAGCCATGGGTGCATTTATTGTCTTTGATGTTACAAGACCAGCAACATTTGAAGCAGTGACAAAATGGAAAGAGGATTTGGACTCTAAGTTGATTCTCCCTAATGGCAAACCTGTGTCAACAGTTCTCTTAGCAAACAAATGCGACCAGGGAAGAGATGTTCTTACGAACAACGGCATCAAGATGGATCAGTTCTGCAAGGATAATGGGTTTGTGGCATGGTTTGAAACATCAGCTAAGGTAATGTTTCCATTTCTTTCATTTGAAATAAAGAGAATGTTTGAAAAGCATTCCCCTGCTCCTGAGAAATTAGCTATAAAATAGCTTACTCAGTTGAAATATGTACCTTGCCTTATCTCTGCTGAATTAATGTAGGGTGAATTGAAGCACTTGTAAATTAAAAAAAAAACAAAAAACCCTTTAAACTAGGCCTTTAATCTTACTTTGCAAGTTTTATACGACACTGAAATGAAGGTTTCTCTAAAGTGGCTGGCGGGAGCAAGATAGGTAACCAAGTGTCCTCTTTGGGGAGAAACCGTTTATCAAAGGTGCTACAATATCTTCATGGACCCACAAAAAAAGAGAAAGCATCTCTTTATATTTATTTTGTATGGCCATAGTGCACAGGAGCCTTTTTTATGGACCAGAAGAGTGTCTTTACAAAAACAAAATAACAAGATGGTCTGCTCTGGCCGTTCTGAGATGCCCATCCTGAGACTTTCCTTCACATAGATCTTTTTTTCCTGAGGCTCCTGATACTCAGGTAGGTCCAGGGCTGAAGTGCTGACCTGTACTCTCCCAATTTGAACAGATTTTCTGGCTGACATTGACCTAGTCTTGTAAGGCTGGATTTTCAAAAGACAGCTAGACTGGATTTCCAAGTGTGTTGCATGAGCAAAATCAGCTCCCAGTGTTTGCAACATTCTTGATAACCCTTGCCTTGATCCCTCTATTCCTCATCTGTCAAAGGCAGGTTGTTATATTTCTTATCACTCACCCTTTTTCTCTCATCTTTATTGAGAATCTAAGCCATTTGGGGTAAAAACTATCCTTTCCTGTGTTTCCGTACAGCTCCTCGTATGAGAGGAATCTGATTTCCTTTGGTGAGTCTCGATGTTACTGTAGTACTAACAATTAGTAATCCATAATAAATGGCAAGGTGCTCAAGTTAATTCACTCCAAAGGAGATCTGATTGAGCTCAGCCTGCTGGAACTGGGGTTTTCAGGAAATATAGGCATTTCTTACTCCTCCTAAAAGGGGCTCTTAATATGACCATGCAAGTGTGTGAAATACTGATTTCACTTGAAAATGGTGATTTAGCACATATCACAGGCTTATACCATTTCAAGCCTGTCAAGCCATGAGCTTAGGGTTGGTTCTTTGTTTCCCTGCAAAAGTTGGTGACTTGACTACAACATGAGTAAAGCATTTTATGGTGATTCATACATCATTTAAATGACTTCTAAAGAGTACATTTTTTCCTCTAAAGTTACTATAAATTGAGTAAAAAATACCCCAAGTCCTAAAAAGCTAAATTCAGACATTTGCTTCCTCTAAGGCAGTTATGAAATTAAGGATGCTGAGAATGTGCATTTCACTTTTCTGTATCTTGTCATCCAAACTTTTTCTGATATTTCAAACAAATCTCTTTGCAATCAGAAGATACATCAAATGGTGGATGACTAAAAGGGTTTGAAATTCATGCAGAGGTAGTACCCAGTACAATCAAAGTCTCAAGCAGTTATTTACATTCATGCGTATTCAGTACTCAGGAGTCCTTGTCTTAACAACCAGGTTATAAAACCAGTTCCTGACTCAGCTGCTTTTTCAGTAGACCACTTTTAACAGAGGTGCCCAAAGACATTTTAAAACCTGGCTTTTGGTGTTTAGGGCCAAACTCAATTCTGTGATCTGTGCAGTGAAATATGTTAAAAGTGTTTAGATCTATTTTAGGACTGCTTTTTCTCTGAGTGTTGTGGGAAATAAACTGACATCCTCAGTCCAGCTCTGAGCTTCTAGCTGTTGACAATCTGTCCAGAGTAGCCAAGTCTGTCCTCTTAAGTCAGCCTTCAGCTACAGAGGTGCATGGTGAATGCATCTTTCAGGTCACATAAGGTCTATGTGTAGCAGAGAGACTTTGGCAGGATTATATGGAGAAGTTGTTCTGGCTGGAGTCTGTAAAAGTGGGATAAATGGAAAAAAATGGGGGGAGAAAAATGTACCCGCATTTCTTTAAACTAAAATTGCATTCAGTTTTGATTTATTTCAAATAAGGGAAAACAATTCTGTTACTATTTGGTTCTCAGATATCTAAAAGGCTGTCACAAAGGAATAGGTGCAACCATTTAGAGGTATGGAAGAACGACAGTATGAAAATGTTTGAGTCCTGTGGCTAGTGAATTTGTAATGGCTATGAAAACACAAGCCTATCACCTTCTATGCTCTTTGAACCTGTGCACTAAAGAATAAAGATCTGTTATTCTGCAGAGTTTCCCCCCATTCCTAATTTTCAGCTAAGACTGGAAACAAATACCAAAAATATCCTGACAATCTATTTCCACACCAGTAGGACAGGTTTAGGTGGTTCATATAGTTCATAGATACTTCACAACCTGTCTTTATGAACCCAACTATTTTGCCTTAAGACTTCATCCTGAGAACAGTTGCTGCCATAAATAACCCGATTAAATCCAGTGGGGCTACTGATAAGAGTAATGGTAATGGCTTATATGTTCAGGCCCTCCAAATACTGCAAATTAGGAACAATTCCCCTGAGAATAGCAGTCACACCGGTATGTACCTAATATATGTGAGACCAGAATTGCTTTGCAGCTTGGCCTAGGTTCTGAGCTAAAATCCATAGTGTTATTTTTTTTGAAGCAGTGATTACAGATTGTTTTTAAATTATTAACTGTAACAAGCCTTCAGGATTTTTTAGCCTAAGGCAAATTAAATCATTGAACTCAGGTGTAAGGAAAACAAAAAAAAATCCTCCTATATTTTCTGCAGAGAATAGGAACTCTTCTCTGAAGTAAAATAATACCAGCTGAGAAACCATCATACTGCAGCTAGCAATTTTAACAGTTCAAATAAGTAATAACTCTTTTTGTGGGATCCTGGTATAATTGGCTCTCCAGAGGTTTTCTGGAAACATGCTTAGCATTGTTATGGTTTTCAGATCACACTGCCTAAGACTTGTATCTTTCTTTTGGGAAAATAAAGGTGATTATTTGTAAAAATGCCTCCTTTATTCCTGGATAGATACTTTATACAAAATTGGGTGTTATATATATCCCATTAGAATTTAGGCAGTCAGTTGTTTGAAGCTTTCACGTGATGCTGTTGGAGAATTACACAGTTGGACATTGTTGCATCATTTCCTGGTACATTTTTTGTTAAGTTAATGATCTTAAAATCCAAACATTTGGGGCACAGAATGCATTCTCTATGACTGTTTGAGTTCATATTTTGTTTTTAAGGAAATATTTATTTCAATTTTCTGCTCGCTGTAAAGATTTGAGGATATGCTCTGACATGTAGCCACAAAAAGTACCTTGCTATGCAAAAACACAGCATCCAATATTCTTCATTTATACGTGTTGCTATATCTGCACTTGATGGCCTGGTTTTTCTTTGTGTGCATATCTCCCAGTACTTTATTTGTATAGATTTGATTAGATTTAAAAGGCACTGCACATGTTCTAGGTAATCCTATCATCAAAACAGGCCACAGTTAAAAAGAGTAATAATCTAAATCAGTAGTTCTCCTTCCTACCACACACAATTTAATCAACCAAGTGACCAACTCAGCCTGAAAAAACAGCCGTACTTTCCTATCACGCACAAATCCATGACTTGACACACACATGCATTCCCATCGCAACCACTGTCCTTTCAAACAGATTGCCTTTACAATTTACACTATGAGGTAAATGATTTTTTGGCTTAATAGCATTTTGTAATGAAAGCGAAATATCACTTTTGCACCAAACCAAACCAGGTGAGGCAAAACAATGTATATTTTTAAACCCTGAAATGAGTTGAGAAATATATTGTCAGTTTGTAAAAGTTTTGGCATGTACTATTTTGTTCTAAGTATAGTTTAATTCCTTCTCCATTCCCCGAATAATATGCTGCTAGCATTACAGCTCATACTGGAAAAAATACGTTATCCTATTTTGCTCAGAAAAAATATGTTGCCTATCTATAGCAACTTTCATCCATAGATCTCAAAGAAGCTTGAGCACATTGATTAATGGATACCTGAAATATTTTAAGACTTAGATGTGAGATATGAAGCTTAGTACATTTCCTAAAATAATATAGTGAATAAATAAATGGAAAATTTCTGAGTACCATATAATTGAGGATGTTAAACCGACAGCCCACAATCCCAGCCACAAAATTCCCCTTCTACTGAAGTAATAAAAAGCACTGAAGTGGGAGCATAGCCTGGTGAGTGAGGCACTGAACAACCACTCCAGGTATCCTTTCCACATTTGTAAAAGAGGGTAACAGGTTCTTTTCCCCATCCCCTTGTGTGTCAATCAGTGGATGCTCCACCCTGCTCACCAGTTCTGAGTTCAGGTACTGATTGTGCTAGTGAATTTGGAGAAGTCACTTTTAGCACATCAGTTTCTCCATCTGTAAAATGGAGATTGTGGTTCTGACATCTTTTGTGAGGCACTTCGAGACCTATGCACAAAGAGCTGTAGTGTAATACATGTAAACCCTAACTTCTTCTGACTAGCTAATACAACAGAACATTAACCAACCTATGGAGGTTCTCAATGGAACAAGTAGATTTCCATAGAGACAAATAGCTTTGGATATGTAGTAGAATGAGTCCAAGACATCAAATCTAATCTGCTCTTCTGTTAACTAAACCCAAAATGTTCTGTTTGAAACTGCCAACATCACCTTCTGAAATTGCTCAAGGAAGTTCCCAACACAATTTGCTATATAGGCTGTTGCAAAAGTATCAGGTGCGACCGCTAAAGCCAAATCAGTAAGGAATCAGTTTTCATTTCAGTTACATAGCGACTCTTTAGTGACGTGTCTGCAGAACCTGTTTCCTGAAAATGTTATATGAGCGCCAAAATCTGCTCTTGGATTAGAGTCCACATCTTGGAAACACACAGTGGTCCTCTGGCATGTTTTTTTAAATGGAATATTATTTAGAAGTGGCCCCAAACCTGGAATTAATGCTCTGTAGGAAATTCCAAAGTTCTGTAACAAAGTTTGTTCCATTGTAAAATAAAATAAAAAATCCATTTTTAGATTTCCCCATGAAGG
>NW_005842451.1:797026-829855 GCF_000455745.1 Alligator sinensis
GAGGCAAATAAGTTTCATCAAAATCCTGCCTGTGTTTCATCAAAGCATGTATATGTCCATAACATACTGTACTTGCTCAAATGGAAGATGACACTTATAAGAGGGCCCCCAATAACTAGATCTTATATATGGAAAATTGTAAATTTGTTATAATTTTCCAGTTATAAAATCCAATTATTGAAGGTTTGCTTTGAATTTGTCCCCCTCCCACTACTACAGCAGGGAAAAATAAATTGGGGGGGGGGGGGGAGGTCAGGAAGCTCTTTACTCTCTGCTCCCTCCCAACGTTTCCCCCTAGCAGCTTGTTCTCCTACCCCCATCCTTACTGTCAGACCCTGCTGTCCCTGAGGACGTGGAAGTGAGGAGCAAATTTGAAAATAACAACCTTGAAATTAAACACGACTGTAGCAGTTTGCATATAGTACTCATTCACTTACTGGTAGTTTACCCAGAACTGATGCTGTGGGGATGGTGAAATGACCTGCTGGGTCATTTCAAGCTGTGTGCAGGGTTCCTGGTTGCCCAGTGCAGGGTGACTCCAAGCTACTGCCTGCCAGCGTGTGCCGACTTGCTTTGGCACCCTCTGGCAAGAAACCATGCACACAGCTCAAATGACCAGGCAGATGCCGGCTGGGCACCATCCCTGCAGCACAAGGTTTCTGGCCATCATGTGCTGAGCTGCTCGGAGCTGCTGCTCAAGCAGGGGGTGCAACCTGGCAGAGAGAAAGGGATCCAGCTGGCACCTGTTGCTGGGGGAGCAGCTCAGAGAGACTCAGCACATGCTGGCCAGAAACCCTGTACTGTGAGGATGGTGCCTGGCCAGTGACTGCCAGGTCATTTTGAGCTGTGTGTACAGTTGGCCAGCCAGGAACCCTGCATGCTAGGGGAGCCTGGGCACCCTCTGCTCGCTGGCCATGTGGTAGGTGCTGGGCTGTGCTGCCTCCTCATTAACTTTGCCACCCCCTATGCATTTTCTAAGTTCAGGTAAGTTGTATGTAATTATAAGATGAGGCTTGATTTTTTCTCCATGTTAAATGGGGGGGAGAGGGGGGAACTTCATCTTATAATCAAGTAAATATGATAGCGTGTTTTCAGTGAACTGGGATTTTCAAAATAAAATCCCTTCCCTCAGAAATTCCCACCAGTTCCAAATATAATTTAGTGTAGTTGAAAGCTAGGAGCATGGACTCATGGGAGATGCGTCTCTGGATGCTCCGACACTCCAGTCACTGTAGCTGCAATAGAGATATCCAAGCTACCTTTGAACTGGCTAATTAATTTAAAGGTAGGCCAGGAACGTTATGCAAGCTGCAGAAGTAATGAGGAGGAGCAGTCTGAAGAAGAGAAGATAAGAGGGGAGATCAGTCTGAAGAAGAGGAGACAGAAGGGAGATTGGTAACAGTTCAAATACCTGAAGGGCAGTTGAAGAGAAGACGAAGATGGGCTCTTCTCTGTGAATATAGGGGACAGGACTAGCAGCAATTGTCCCAAGCTGCAGCACAGAAAATTCAGGTTGGAGATTAGGAGGAACTCTCTCTGAGGGTCATGAAGCATTGGAACAGGCTACCTAGAGAAGCTGTGGAACTGCCACGCCTGGAAATTTTGAAGAGGGACTTAAACTGATACTTGGCTGGGATGTTTGAGTTAGGGGTGATCCTGCCTTGAGCGGGTGAACTAGCCTAAGTTAGGGTCTGTGTAATTTGCATGACTTTCTGCACTGATGTAAGTTGGATCAGGATCTGGAACAATCAGACATTCAGCTCTTCCAGATTGGTTGGGCACAGTAGGCACCTATTACTACACCTTGCTACAAGGTGTAAGGAGAGCAACTCATACTCCCTTTTCCCTAAGCAAATAGCTACACTCTGATAAGCTCTGGACACATGATGCCTTCATTGGTGTAATGTGCACCATTATCATTTTACCCATGATTGTTCCCAGGGTAATTCTACACTTTCAAGTTATACTAGCATAGGGCTGTATATCATGCGCCCAATTCTTTTTTACTCCAGTGTAAAAGGAAATGACACTGTAAATTTACCATGTGTCCTCAGTTTGTTCCAGTGTTTCATGAAGGCAAAATAGCTCTACTTTTGAACTACTTAGAACTACTTTTGTCTTTCTGCCTTTTGGAGTAATACAAGATTAAAGTATGAAGATGCTCAGAAAGTTTTTGCCGGAGTAACTCACATTAGGTGAGTGCAGATATTTGTTGCCATCTAAAGACTGAAGGTTTAGGAGTCTGTTAATTACCGTTTAGAAGTGAAGGAATATTGATGCTCTTTGACATGCACAATAGAGGCTTTCACTCTTATGTCTAAAGGACTATGATTTAGGCTCTACTGTTAGCCCAAGTGGGCTAATAGTTATGACTGCCTATTTGCCATCTATGGATCCCAAGAAAAGATCCATAAGCAACAAATTTACTGAAAACAATGTTACTATGGAAATTGCAGAGAAGTTTTACACCTAAGAACAACTAGAATAATAAATCTGAGCAATCTGCATGGCAAAGACTAAAATGTTTCATTTGGAAATGTGAGAGGCCCATAAAACTAAGAAAGGTCTTTTTTCATCAGTAGCAAAATAAAAAGCCAGGCTAGTCTGGAGGGATTTATTTCCAATATTAAAACAGAACACTCTAAATGTTAATGTTTTTTATTTGCGTTCAAATTAGATGACAGATAAGGAGGCAAGCCAGTCGGGAATACTAAGCATCGTGCTGAGATTCTGTATTGCTCTGAGACACGTTCAATAAAGTGTTTATTTTCTCTCCAGTTTAATGTTGTATTTCTAGCCAATGACATTAGTTCCTATACCAGTATAATAAAAGAGTTGTAGCTCATGTTAAAACCCAGAGAAAGCAGCATGCAGAGGTGCAGAATTCTTTCTTTAAAACTTTCCATTTAAGAGTCATGTTTAAAGGTGAACTTCAAAGCCAACTTACATTTTACTCGTATCTTTTACTGCCATTTTCCAGTGTTCAAAGATGTTTTAAAGTTGTTGTTTCTCTTTGTTGTTCTAATCCTAACATTAGAAGTAAGGGATATCAGGTGCTTTTTTTTTACTTTTATACTTTTTTGGTGAACTCCAGAGGAAGGCTGGTGTAGTGATTACAATGCTAGCCTGGGAGCTAAGAGAAAACAATGTTTCCCCGTTCCAAAAAACACTCCCTATATGACCCTGGTCAAGTCACTGAAGGTTGGAGCCACAGAGACTTGAGCAGTAGCATAAGGATTCGGTGGTAGTGCGGGGGACACAAGCCCTGGGTTTCACCTAAGCAGGGCAGGGGAAGAATGGAGGGGGCACTTCACCCTCCTGTCCTGCAATACTAAGGTATCACCTTTTTCTGCTAAAAACTAGTGGTAGTTTGGTTGCTTGACACAAATGAGAGTAAAAAAAAAAAGAGGTAACATATCTATTAACAGCAGCAAACCCCTCATGCAAAAGCCAGGAGGCTGTGTGAGAAGATGCTTGACCTAGCCAGGATTAATTGCAGAAAAGAAGAGTGGGTCTTATGCCTACACTCCTCAGAGGTACACACCTTAATCTGGGCAGTAGGAAGGTGATTCCTTCCACTTGAGTTTCAGCCGTGTACCCTTCTCTGTAGGTTAAACCAGCCCTTTCTTATACAGTACATCCTGGAGCAGCTGCCACAACCCTTTCCCCAATAGCTGAGTAGTTAAAGCATTCTCCCAGGATCCAGGAGACAAAGATTTGATTTCCTTCTCTGCCTGAAGTGACTTGTGTCCATATTATGTCTCACCTACCAGAAGAGTGCCTAGTCACCAGTCTTTGAGGTATTCTGGGGTGGCGGTATTTATAATTGACTATTGATTGGGAACCAGGGGAGAGAGAGAAAGAGAGACTCTGTAAAGTGGTGGTAAGAGCACTCACCCGAGATGGAGAAAACCTTGGGCCCATTCCCCTCAGGCAGAAGAGACAACTGAATCCAGGTCTCCCACATCCTAGGTGAATGTCCTAATTGCTAGGCTACTGAGCAAGGTGGCACCACTCCTGGCACTGTTTTACATGTTTTAAAGGTACTATGAAAATCCCTATCTGAAAGGGCCATGCCAGTGAGAAAGGCAGGGGAATCCCTAGTAAATGAATCCTCTGAGGTTCAGGTATGAGGTAGGCACCTAGATGCTCAGCACTGTCCAAATATAGTTTTATGCTTGCCCAATGTGACCCTTAGCTCCACTTAGAAATGAGCTGTCCTTTTGGAAGCCAGTCACTGTTGTGCTAGCAGGAAGCAGATCCTATCTCAAAAACAACTTTAAAAACAGCAGGGCAGAGGGTGACAAGCTGTTTGCATAGAAAGGGTCTTTGTCTAGACAACCCTGACTCCTGTCCCTTGCAGTGCTGGTATTCATGTCTACTTTCTTATTCCTGACTTGTTCCTATCCCTGATGTGATCTATGATGCCTGACTCCAACTTCCTCACTTTTCCTTGACTTTCCACTACCTGATTCCTGTTTTTGTCCATTTCTTTGGCATTCAGACTCTGATTTAATCAACTAATCCCACCCAAAGCTATGACTCTGTCCTGACTCTGGACTCAGTTTCTTGGCCCCAAGCCCACCATGCCTTGATCATAACCACCAGAGAGGGAAGGTCCATCTAAGACTAACAGCTCATTGGGCTAGTGTGGTTAAGGCACATCAATTTCTTAACCGATGGCACACATGGGAGTGATGTGGCCAGCATCATCTCTGGCTGCCTTTGAGTCCCCAGCCTGACAACATAGCATTGGCAGGCATGAACTGTGATGCTGACGTTGCATAGTAGTAGCAATGAGCTACAGCATAGTAGGTTACTGCTACTGTGCAGTAGGGTTGGAAATGACCCATACGCTGCTGGGACTATGCAGTAATAGCAGATACTGCACAGTCATTTAGTACTTGCTAAAGCACATGTTGATGCACCCCCAGAAAAAGTTTTGACTTAATGTCCCTGAAGTCATGTCAAGACACGTTAATAACTCTGTCACTGCACCCCTGCTTGGGACAGCTAGCAGCAAATATTTTGATACTGGGAAATTTAACTAGTGGAAATGGATGCACATGAGGCACTTGCATGGTGCGCAGAAGGAAAGTTGAGGGTCTAAGTTTGGAGCTTGGGCAACCATACTTCAGGTGCTTAAGTTCTTTTTCTGCCTCTAAACTGAGTCTTTCTCAGCATATCCATGCTTGCAGTTAGGTGCTGGCTTGAGATCACTGGAAAGTCCAGATCTGTGGACTATTTTTACCATATAGCCATAAGCTTGCCTTTTGGTGCTACCTGTATTTGACCTTGGAAGCCCTCCTGAAATCCAGAACCTGAGTTTAAGCCTGCTTTTGCCCTTCTCCCCACAACTTCCCACAGTGTAGTTGTAACCTACTGGGGAACAACAGAGCGCATTCACAGGAAGTCTGCCAGTGCCATCCAGCTATTCCTTTCCAACTCTTCTGCAGCTCACCTCCTGTCTCTATTTCCCACAGCGGATTTGTTCTGTTGATTAGCATTATTTTCCTCCAGTTCTACCCAGGTGCATCTGTAATGGCACTTAGCAGCAGCCACAGCAAGAACGATCATCACATCTGCTGGCCAGAGAGCACAGCCACATACTAGTAATACAGGAGGGGGTATGATTTCATCTGCAGCTCCAAGAACCTTCATATTCCTAATACAATATAATTTCAGAGGCACTGAGATTTCACTGAACTGAGGTCCAATGGCAGGATCATGTTAGGTCACTGAGGTCAAAATAACTTGGCAGAAAACTACAACAGACTGGATGTCTTAATTGCTGGCTTAAATGCAAAGGACCCTTTTGTCTCAGGCTAGCTGTGCAGAGAGATTCATGAGCACTTGTCATCTCTGAATGCCCCCACAGCAGATCCATGGTTGATATATGCGCCAGTGGAACCGTGCCAAACTGGACAGTATGCACAGCAATAGCAGCAAATACCATCCTGTAAGGGTTCACACTGTGGTTTCTAGCTTCAAGGCTGTTGAGGAGACGCAAGTGGTCTGTAGCCTGATTTATAGAAGGATTCTCACGTGGAGCAAAGGAGACATCTCGCAGACATGCTCAGAACATAAGTGCAGTGTAGACAGATTTGGTACAAGTTTAAAGATGTGAAAGGATGGATCAAGAGGCTTGGGGTGATGGTAAATGAACTCCAGGGTGGACCTGTTAGCATAGAGATTGCTTCTGTTGTCTCAATTCCCTATTTGGCAAATAATAAAAATAACACTTCCTCCTGTATATCATATTAATAGCTGTCCACAACCTTTGGTGGACCATAATAATAATGGCAACCAGAGAGGACACTGAAACGTGAGCTACAGAAAGCCAGAGGCCAGTGTTGGCAGATGGCTAAAAATCCAAACACAAAGTAACAAAGGCATAAAATGCAAGGAAAAGCCCAGGATTGTTTGAATTATATTCAGAACTGTGATTCCTTTGGCCTGCATCATACAAAAAAGAACAATCAGTTATGAAATAAAAAGGTCTTTTAATAGGAATGTGATCATTGGAAAGACACAATTTCAGTCACTCATTTTCTCTACCTAAATTTTCATTATTTCTTTGGAAAATAAGGAATGTTGCTTTTTCGGGTGATGGGAGCTATATTCATGTTTCAGTTTCAGTAGTATGTATGGCATGCATGATTTTCCTCACACCTTGGTCACCACCTACAGCTGAGTTTAGGGTTTTGTTTTTGGGGGTGGTTTTTTAGAGCTTTTCATTTGCTTCTTTTAATCTGTTCTTTCCCAGATTATCTTTCAGCACTTCCTACCCTCTAAAATCACCCAATGTATTGGGATAACAGATCAGCTTCTATAGTCTGCAACTGTTTTACAGTTGAGTGGAATATTGATTTCTGTGAAAAACGCACTAAGGGGGAATGGTGTAGAAATCAATATTTCATTAGGCAGACCAGAGTGGCAGCGGTAATACAGCAATGACAGATCCACAGACCTGAGATACTGGGTCAGACACCATGAAATTAGAGCTATAACAAAAGCTGACACAAATATCAGAAAAAGTAGTGCAGGTACAGAGCTGGGTTCACTTCCTTGCCTTGTTACTATAGTCCCAGGAGCACTTGTTCAGTGGGAATACTACCCTTGTACTTCATGGAAGTGATATGAGGATAAATTTATTAATGTTTCTGAGGTAAGTGATAAAAGCTGGACAAAACTCTGGGTGACCTGATTGAATAGTTTCAACCAAAAACAGAAAAAAGATTTTGGAAATGTTTCATATATGTTGATAGTTCCAAACGAAACAAAGTCCAATTTTAAGAAAGCGTTTTAAACGTATTAATCGAGAAAAGATTCATTTTGAATTGAATTAAATCATTTGGACAGCAGAAAACACTTTATTTCCAATTTTTAGGCTAGGCCACTAAACTGAAACATAATTATAGAAAACAAGCGCTCAGCCACAATAGCGATGAAGGCCATGGGAATAGTTGAGTCCAGCTAAGTAAGACAGTGGTTTAAGGGATCCTTTGTGGAAACTAAAGTACTGTAGAAATAAAAAGATTTTGAAAAATGTATTTGAAGACTAAATGACAAGGTGCATGAGAGTTCTTGCATTTGTCAAAGTAAAGTGAGCTCGCTTATGCGCTAGGGGCAGAAATTACACATAAACCAGTATAAGTGATCGGAAACTGGTTTAAACCTATAATAGGACAGAAGTTCAATGCACATAAACCAGTTTGAAAATGACAGAAACTGTTTTAAGTTAGACCTGGATGGATGTAGTATCCAACTTAACTGATTTAGGGTAAAGTGGTCTATCAAACTTTTGTCCCAGATCCCCTCCTGACTCATGTTACCTCTCAATCACCCAACATCCCAGGATGCTTTGCACCTCCCCTGCGTATTGCAACCCCCTCCCCTGTGGGGTGGCCAACTGGAACATGTCTCACTCTGCTGCTCCAGCCCAGAGCCTAGCTGGCCTCCCCCCAGGCTGTCACAGAGCTGAGGCAGCAAAGCCTCTCACTGCAGGACAGCAGAAAGGGAGGCAAGGAAACAGAACCCCCACCCCAGCCCACACAACCAAGCCCAGGTCTGCCATCCTGTGGGGAGCTGAGAGGAACCCCCCACTCTTCAGCCAGGTACCTGCTCAGCTCAGCTGTTTGGGGGGGTGGGGAGCGGGTCCTTCCCTGCACTGCCAGGGGAACCCCCACTTTGAGGGTCTCCTCTGCCCCAGGGTCCACCAGCCTGCCCTACCCCAGGGCATCAAGGGAAATCCCCACCCCCCGGACCTTTCTCTCCCCGCATGACTCTACTGGTAGGCACCTGGTCCAGGGGACTGCTCCCCCCTCCCACCTGGGGCAGCAGATGAGCTGAGCAACTGCATGGGGGAGGGGATGCAGGGGGAAGAACACCCCTCTCCTCCTGTGGCATGACAGTCTCAGGCTGGAGGACCTCGGGATGGGGGACCCCAGACCAGAGCCTGCTCCGCTTCTTCTACATGCAAGGGTGGGCCTAAGCCACAGCCCTGCCCAGCTGCATAGTGGGAGGAACCTCCTCCATGCCCACATGCCATGGCTTGCAGGATCTATGGCTGGGGTGGGGGAAACCCCTGAGGTGGGGGCTTCCCCCATATGGGCCAGCATCTGGATGGGAAGCTCCTCAACCCCTGGGGGGACACAGAAGGGGGTTGGGAGCATGCGCTAGGCATCCAATCGGGGATGACCCCCACTTGGCCTGGCTTGGCAATGGCAGGCAGGCTGGGAGAAGTGCTGTAGCACCCCCCTGGCTTCTGGCCTGGAACAGTGCAAGCATCTGGCTGTCTGTCCCAACTGGAAAGTAAACCTCAG
The DNA here is from genome assembly GCF_000455745.1 of Alligator sinensis. Classification (NCBI taxonomy): domain Eukaryota; kingdom Metazoa; phylum Chordata; order Crocodylia; family Alligatoridae; genus Alligator; species Alligator sinensis. The sequence goes on from NW_005842451.1 coordinate 805,852, forward strand.
TTCAGTTCATTTTCAGTCCAATTTATGCAGTTTAGAGAAATCTGCAAAGATTGAATCAATTCTGCCTCAGGCTTTTTAACTGTCTGTACTTAGCCTTAGCATTTATACACTTCTCAAGCCAGACCGTGTAGTTAACAGATGTTACTACTTTCACCCTCTCACTGGAATTCAGAGTTATGAAGACCAATGTTGTAATGGGAATAAGTGGTAGCTAAGTGGTATGTTTGAAATAAAATGAGACACGCACCATGGTAGTGAAGCCTCTCTAAAACATGCAGTACCTATCTGGTGTATAAATTGTAGGAATAGAATAAAGGATCACCATAACATCAAAAACTCATTGCAGTGCAGGGGAGTCCTTCCAATAGCTTTGAAAGACTTTCTATTTAGTCAATAAGCAAAATACAAGATTCATATGCTTAGGGTCTGATTTGATTCTTATTCATCTTGATTCTTGTGGATGCTATTCCACAAATAGGTATGGAATAACTCCAGTGAAAGCAGGTGGGCCCATAGATGGACTAACCCCTGGCAAGTAAAGCTGTCCTTCTTTTAAAAAGCTGGAAACATATAACACAGCCTTTAAAAGAGGTTTAGCTTCACCACAATAGGAACAAATGTGCCCTTGGATGAATCAGGGATAAATTTGTCACATTTCCAAATGCCTGCTTTTCTATCCTGAACTGCTTATTTCTTAGGCTTTCGAATACACAGACTACTAAACTGTGCTCAGCGGCCCTGGTACAATTTACTCCAGATGTATGCCTTGAGCTTCACTTCTTTATTTATGTGTCTATAGCTTGAAGCTTTGGCTACACACAAAGGCTTAGCTTACACTACAGTCAGTGCTGTCAGCAGAAATCAAATACTCTCAACAACACTTTGGGTGACATTCTGTTCTTTCCCGATCAGCTACGTGGTCATTTTTTAGTTGTCTACAGGACATTTTTGGTACCTTATGTCCCCAGTGGGATTCTGTTCTTGGACACACACCCCAGCACACATGGACAGCTATGTATACATCCAGACTGGCCAACAGCAAGAATGAGAGAGGATACATTCACATCTTTTCCCCATATTCAGTGGCTAGGGCAATCTGCTGCCAAGCTGATGGCTGCACCTCCCTCCCCAACCACTGAACTATAGAGAAAAGAGGGATACACACATACAGCCTTTTTCTGGTCCCGAGGCTAAGTCTGATAGTCAAGGGCTTTGACCAACACCATTTTTAGGTGTCTAAGGTTGCTACTGCACATATTCAGTCTGTCTGACTGTGGTCCCACAGAGTCATTCATGTGTGCAGGGTTAGACATTCAGGCATAGCATTCCTCTGGGTATGAATGCCAAAAATGCCTTGTAGGCAGTGCCACAGCAAGGAGGTGGGATGAGTGGGGCAACTGCCCTGGGCACCAAAGCAAAGGGGCGCCAACAGGCACTGCCCAGCCAGGGCAGGGAGTGGGATGGAGCCGTGAGCAGTTTGTTTGGTGGGCTGCTGCTGCCTGCACTTCCGGGCAAGAATGTGGGGGCATGTCTTCCCAAGACCTGTGCATGGGACAAGGGTGGGCTGCCACTGCGGGCTTTGCCCTGGGTGCCAAACTTCACTGCTACGGCACTGCTTGTAGACAACCAAATATGGTCATTTAGACAAATAGAAAAGAACAGAATGGCACCCTTTCATTACATCTACACTTCTTGACAGCAAGCCCTCCCCCCCCCACCCCCGCCCCAGCTGTCTTAAGTGGGGAAAAAAAAGTCTTCTGCCGTAGCTGGCACTTGGTGAATGTCGACACTTTGGATCTCTTGCTCCAACTCCTTCATAGCCCAGTTTTCTCTTCCCCCTTTTCAACTGCATAGAAAGCTTACTTTAAGTACCTAACAAGTATTCCACTCTGCATGCAACTACAGATATATTTGAGCTAACTTTGACATAGTTGCTGAAGCATCTTTTGAACACCCATGAGGCTGGACACGAAGGTGGGCTGATGTGGGTATGTGTAATGTTTACCGCCTCATTAAAGGCAATAAACAGAACACAGCAGAAGGATAGTGCATTATTCAGTTGTCTTGGAGTATGCATACTTTTAAAACACTCTATTTAATCCTCTGTTTTCTCACCAGTGCAGTGAGATTATTTTCTTGTTGTCTACTTGTTCTAATTAAATTTCACAGTGCCTGGAAAATGACTTGCTGCACAGCTGAGGAATTTGGTAGTGTAGTCTCGGAGAACCATGTGATATGCCAAAGCCCTGAAGTGGGCAGGTTATATTCATGTCCAGTGGGGTATCATTCCTTAGCTGTGAGGTTTGCAAATGTCTTGTGTGAGGATTTGTTCATTTACTATCAACTGAGGTCAAAGTTTAAATATTTCATCTCCAAGTGCATGTATGTGAAAAATCCTTAACATCCAGAAACTAATTAAAAGATCAAGGCAGCTCCCAAGATTTCAGCTCTTTGCTAAAGCCCTAAGGGACAGTCCATGGAGATTTGTTATTGATTGCCAGGGGATTAGGACTCAACCCAAAGTACCCATATCCTTGAAGTCTGATCTTTCATATACCCATGCTCAAACCTAACAGGGTATACATTTGATATATTCTTAATATGCCATTTTATGCTTTTAGCAATTTGAGGTACAGACTGCCTCTTACTATGTGTGTGCCTAGTATATGAGGCCCCCAATTCAGATAGGAATCTTAGGATGCTATCGCAATGCATCTAAATTAATGTCTGTATTATTCTCGGGAGTATGGACCTATCCATTATGTATATAGAGTCCCTAGGACTCAACCTTTTCATTTTTTTTAGACTCAAGGCACCCCCCCCACCCCCCGCAACTTTTCAACATTTCACAGCAGCCCATTTAAAATGAATATTCATATGTTATGAATATTATAATCTAAATATAATTGCAGTGTTCATTACTACTTGATTATATCTTAATAATTATGTTATACTTGCCCCACTGCCACTGGAGCCAGGCGATCTATTCTTTGGTGGGCATTATGTAGGTATGTCAACAAAGAGAAAAAAATGGATCCACATAGTGTATTAGAGTTCACTTGAGCTAGCAGAAGCTCAAGATGGTATATTCACAGATTTATATCACCCTGAGCTCCGCACAGCAAAAACTAACTAACAAATATGGGAAAAGCCCTAAAATACAGGCAGCTATCTACTGAAAGATGTAGCTGCTGGTGCAAGTAAAACACTTCTGAAAAATCAGGCTCCTTATCATGCATTTAAATACAGATTTAAGAACCTGTTTTGGGCAACCATTAACATCCCTGCTGTTTTGTGGGTTTGTTTGGTTTTTTTTGGGGGGGGGGGGGGGTTAATTTTTAAAAGCAATACAAATGATCCACATTTTTATAAGCCTATATCCCATTTCTATACCTATTCCAATAGAAATCTGAGTTATAGGCAAGAGTCCTGGTTTATATATATATATATATATAGAGAGAGAGAGGTCTCCTATATAGAGAGATATATAGTGATGTTTCATTTTGATCATGGAAAAACATGGGTTTTACTCTTTTAATCTAGAAATTGGGGATTTTTTTTTTATCAGAGAAAACCAGGATACCTGGTAATGGGTAATACATAACAAAATATCTCTACAAACTATTATTAAATGCTGTCAATTTTTTTCAAAACAGTTTTTTTTTTAATAGGAAAGTAAATATTAGAGGTTGTCCTGAAAAAAGGCTGAACAACAATACAGGGAATATGCAACCATGTGTGTCTAATATTTTGCCTAATCAACTTCTCTCTCTATTTCACTTGCAGGAAAACATAAACATCGATGACGCTTCCAGGTGCTTGGTGAAACACATAATTGCTAGTGAGAGTGATTCAATGCAACCCATTGAACCGGATATTATAAAACCACACTTGAATTCTTCCAAGATTGTCACTTGTTCAGCTTGCTTTAAATCCTAAGGGACTTCCAGACTATTCCCGGTACTTGAGCTGAGCAAGTAACTCACAAGGAATGTTTTCTCCAGCACATACAGATTATTCCTCTGCTCACTGAACACCCATGAGCAAATTGAGATTTTCTCAAGTGTATTTGATATTTAAAAGTATTCAATTATTTTTTGACCCCTTGGCTTGAGTATGAATGCTCATATTCTTTATGAGTACTTGATAGTAAGTACTGAAATTGTCTCAGTTTGGTGTAATTGGTCAGCTAGGTCACATATATATAGAGAGAGAGAGGTCTCCTATATAGAGAGATATATAGTGATGTTTCATTTTGATCATGGAAAAACATGGGTTTTACTCTTTTAATCTAGAAATTGGGGATTTTTTTTTTATCAGAGAAAACCAGGATACCTGGTAATGGGTAATACATAACAAAATATCTCTACAAACTATTATTAAATGCTGTCAATTTTTTTCAAAACAGTTTTTTTTTTAATAGGAAAGTAAATATTAGAGGTTGTCCTGAAAAAAGGCTGAACAACAATACAGGGAATATGCAACCATGTGTGTCTAATATTTTGCCTAATCAACTTCTCTCTCTATTTCACTTGCAGGAAAACATAAACATCGATGACGCTTCCAGGTGCTTGGTGAAACACATAATTGCTAGTGAGAGTGATTCAATGCAACCCATTGAACCGGATATTATAAAACCACACTTGAATTCTTCCAAGATTGTCACTTGTTCAGCTTGCTTTAAATCCTAAGGGACTTCCAGACTATTCCCGGTACTTGAGCTGAGCAAGTAACTCACAAGGAATGTTTTCTCCAGCACATACAGATTATTCCTCTGCTCACTGAACACCCATGAGCAAATTGAGATTTTCTCAAGTGTATTTGATATTTAAAAGTATTCAATTATTTTTTGACCCCTTGGCTTGAGTATGAATGCTCATATTCTTTATGAGTACTTGATAGTAAGTACTGAAATTGTCTCAGTTTGGTGTAATTGGTCAGCTAGGTCACATAAGGCTGTTCCTGCTTTCTGATGAAGTGTCCACCCACCTCTGTAATGAATATTCTGGCTGTGATTTAAAATTTGGTTACTGCAAGTACTTACCCCAAGGCTTGGCAATTTGCTTTCTAAGAACATTTCTCATTAAGCAGCTGCGTGAATGTTCACTAAAAGCAAATACAAAAGGTGACAGGAGCCAGTATTTTTTCAGGTTTTGCCAGGCTCTATTGAGTATATATTACAAAAGATCACACTAACACATGAAACATCTTTGTGGTAGTGCAGAGCATTGAACTGACAGTCAACAGACCTGGATTCTTTTACCAGCTTTGCCAATGACCTCATGTGGGACCCTGAGCAAGTTACTAAAATTTTATGCACTTCTTTTACTCATGCAACCCTTGACTTATCATACCTTTTTTTTTTAGACTGTAAGCTCTTCGGGATGGGGAGAGAGGCTGTCTCCTACAATGTGTTTATTCAGTGCCTAACACAGTGGGCCTTGTTGGGTCTTCCAGACACTACTGTAATATAAATAATAATTTCAGTAAATGGCAAGACAGATATGAACAGACGATAGAGAGAGAAGCTTTTGGGGAGTTTTTGTATGGGAAGAATCCGGTTCTTAAAATCAAAGCATCTCATAGCTGAGTCTGCTACTAAACCGCTTGCACTTCAGAGCAGCAGAATCAAGGACACTGTCTTAACTAATCAAAGGCTGGTATATACTGCTTGAAACTCCAGGTTGTAAATATATTTTTGTCACAGAGTTCCAGAGTAAGAGACAAAACAGAAGTCATTACTTTAAAACAAGCAGGCAAACAAAATGTGCCAATGACAAAATGGGCTCGCTTATCCAGCTGGATGTATTCAGAGAAAAGTGTTTTCAAGCTTAGGGAACTCCTGATTTTTAATTTAACCTCTGACAGGCTTCCACTGTGCTCTGGGTCAAGTCACTTAACTTTACTGTTCCAGTTTCCATGTCTGTAAATCAGAGATACTGGTAACTGTACTTGCCTACCTCACAGGGTTTTTTGCAGGTTGATAGTTGTGTGCTGCTGCAAGATTAAAAGCATTGTACAAGTGCTAAATACTACTATTGCTCAGATTGAAATAGAATGACCGAGAGCCCTATAGCACGGATACACGGCCCTCTGATGTCTTATACTTTTTAACAGAGAAAGGGCTAATCTTCACTGTTAACTCAAGTTACTTCTCTTTGAGTGTTGCATCACTGTGAGCACTCTCTAGGCACACCAAATGATCAGATTAGTACCTGACAAATTGTGCTAATTCAAGCTGTAGCTGCATTCCCACTGCTTTCATTAGCATAGATGTCAGCATAAAGGTCCTCCTGACAGGCTAGCACAATCAAGCTTAACTCTAGCTCAGAATCTGTGTGTGTGGACAGGAGTTGGGTTAAGGATAACACTCAGGTTAGACCTTGAGCTAACACTACAATCAGAACAGCATATTGTCTCACTTTCCTATAAGCTAAAATGTCTCAGACTTTTGCCAAACTGTGTTGTAACCTGGTCCCCAGGTTACTGATGTCTTTTAACTGTCATCATAAATAGCATGTCTTCAGATGTTTCCAATCTGTGTTCATTAAGCAGTAAGGTAATTTCCTCCCACAAATAACTGTTTGAGAGCTTTGCTTCACTAAGGACGTAGGCAAAATATTTGCTTGCTAAAAAGAAGCAAAAATAAAACATAGAAAAAAAAAGTTATTTTTCCTCCTCAATGTACTGTATTAATGTTCCAACCATCCTGCTTTGGCTCTACTATGGGACCTTTACCACAACCAAGGATTCAGACCCAACTTCCCATGTTGGACAAATAGAGCTCCATAACCAGGGCCGAATTTGGCTCTGACGGGATTGCACAAGATGTACTGAGGCTACATTGCTTGATCATCACACTTATCAATGCATCAATGCAGTGCAATACTGGTCTCTTTTAACTTATGTAATAAATTACATAATTCCAGAAAGCTTGCTGTTGAGCGCGCACAGTTTTTATGCTGCAGAAGTGATGACCAACTTTCTTGGTACTTGCAATAAATCAATAAATATAGGAATGACACCTGTGTTGTGAGTAAATGGAGCCTCAGCAAGCTGCACTGATTTGGGAACTCCAAAGTAAAAGCTCTGTAATTAAGAATTAAAGTAATTACCTGTGGCCAAATCCTTTCAGGGTAGATTATAAAAGGTAGCTGTATTATTTGAATTCCTGCATGGATAGAATTTCCTTATGTCATTCAGGATAATCTCATGAGGTTCAACAAGGACAAGTGCAAAGGCCTACACTTAAAATGCAAGAATCCCATGCACCAATACAGGCTTGGGACCAACTGGCTAAACAACAACTTTAAAGAAAAGGACCTGGGGGTTACAGTGGACAATAAGCTGACTATGAGCCAGCTGTGTGCCTTTGTTGCATTAGTAGCACTGTTGCCAGAAGATTGAGGGAAGTAGTTATTCCCCTCTGTTCTCCACTGGTGAGGCCACATCTAGAGTCCTGTGTCCAGTCCCCACCGCTCAACTACAGAAAAGATGTGGAGAAGTTGGAGAGAGTCCAGCAGAAGGCAACAAAAATGTTTAGGGGGCTGGGGCGCATGATTTATGAGAAGGGGCTGAGGGAACTGGGTTTATTTAATCTGCAGAAGAGAAGACTGAGGTGGGATTTAATAGCAGCCTTCAGCTCCCTGCAGGGGGTTTGCAAAGAGGAATAAACTGGACTGTTCTCAGTGGTGGCAGATGACAGGACAAGGAGCAACCATCTCAAGTTGCAGCAAGGGAAGTTTAGGTTAGATATCAGGAAAAACTTTCTCACTAGGAGGATGGTAAAGCACTTTCTCACTAGGAGGGTGGGTTACCTAGAGGGGTGGTGGATCCCCATCCCTTGAGGCTTTTAAGGCCTGGTTCAACAAAGCCCTGGATGAAATGATCTAGTTGGAGATGGTCCTGCTTTGAGCAGGGGGTTGAACTAGATGTGACCTCCTGAGGTCCCTTTCAACCCTAATTTTCTATGATTCTATGATATAGTCTATGCCATCTTGCTATCTCTGTTGTTTACAAGAGTGCGGTTTTTCATTCTATGGACAATGTAAGTCAAAAAGACTTTTGTCCTGGACTCCTGGCATATCCTTGACCTTGTTATGGGAAGATATAGGGTATGGTTCTCTAAGGCCAGGCACCTTGGCCGCATCTACACAGGACGCTGACTGCACAGTTGTTACTGTGCAGTCGTTTAGTACTTGTAAAAACACGTATAAACTAGGGGTGTGTGAAACGGGCCATATTTGATTTGGATTTGGATTTGGCCCAGGGATACTGATTTGATTAGTTGATTTAGATCATTGTCCCTGATTCAATTTGGCCAAATCTGAAGATTCATTGCTGATTCGGAGAATCAGGGATTCGGCCATAGATGCAGCTTTAAATATTATTTCTACATACCTCAAGGTACCAGGAGCAGCCCATGAACACTGTGATGCTGAGGTGGATGGAGCATCCCACAGGAGTGCAGGGAAGTATTTCTGGTCCACTTCTGGGTCTACCAGGCAGCACACTGGAGGGGCCCGCCACATCCTCCAGCTCAGTGATCAGCCACAGAGGGACTGCAGGTGCCCACCCCAGACTCAGGAGGCACCAGTCGTTGAGTTGAGGGGGTGCAGGGGGGGCCCTATGTGCTCTCCAGTGGACCTAGAAGTGGACCAGAAGTGCTTCTGGTCCACTTCTGGGTCTGCTGCCAAGTGCACTGGGCCCTTCCCCCATGCTCCTGTGGGACACTTCATCTGCCCCACCATTGCAACATTCATGAGCCACCTGGTACCTTGAGGTATGTAGAAAAAACATTTAAAGCTGTGTCTATGTCCAAATCTCCGAATCTTTCTGAATCTCTCCAAATCAATTTGGAGGGTTTTGATTCGATTTGGAGAGATGAAAGGGTCTCCTGATTTGATTCGGATTCGGAGATTCAGCCACCAATCGGGCCAAATCTCCACTGAATCAAATCAGAGACCGAAGCTTCACACAGCCCTAGTATAAATGAGTCTTAAATGACTGTGTAGTAACCTGAGTTAGTGCCAACAAACATCCTGTAATGCTACTGCACACTACCCTAATACTACTGCTCAGTAGTGTTGCATCATGGTTTTTGCCATGTGATGCTACTGTGCAGTCAGTGTCTCATGTAGATGCAGCCCTTGTGTATTTGCTTCTAGGGGGAAGTGAACAGAAAGTGGACTTAAAAATGATATCAGATCTGAATTTTTCAAGGTATCTCACAGTATCTTTGTACTGGTAATGAGCCTGCAGACTGATAGGGAGTGGGAAATCAGGGCTGAAACCTCTTGAAAAGGAGACATTTCTTTTCTTTTTCCCTAGTACTCTGGAAACATTTTGATACTTTAGTGCTAGGCTTTCCAAGCCAAGGCACCCACAAGTCTAGCAATAATAATGCCAGTTTGCATTTTTATATTATCTTACATCTTTGGCTTCCTGTACAAAGACCCAACTTTTAAACACTCCCTGAGAAACAGGTAAATATTATGAACTGAGCTTTTCAGATGAGAAACCTGGCACACAAAAGAGCACATTCTTCTTTACTGAACCTGAAAGATCACAATGAATCTGATGGGGCTGGCTTCCATGAGAGTTCCAGGCAGCTGGCCCCTCTTATGAACCGCCTTTATGCTACTTCTGCATTGTTTTTGTAGACAACAAAGTTTTCCTGAAATTTTTCCAATCAGAAATCCACTTATTTCCAGTAGCAGCTAGTCTGAGGATCACGAGTTGCTTTGCATGTACATCCTTGATTATTTATTGGACAGCTGATCTTGTTTTGGGTGCCTTCCTTATTTTTATAACATAATCAGACTTGTTATATTTTTGTACAGGATCTTGTCCATCTGGATTAAATGGAACTTGTTAAATACATTTTACTGCAGGGAAATGCAATTTGTGTCAATTGCTGAGAGACAGTCAATGCAAATATTTTACTGCACCACAATTTATGCATGTGACAGAGGTCCTTATTCATATTTTTGGAAGAACATAGAGTATATATGTTTTGTAAAATGAATTCATTAAACAAGTAAAGAAACCTTTGCTATGGCCCCATGCAAAATTCAGCTGTTCTTTTATGAAACCCATCTCCAATTAATGCTTTTATTTTAGAATTATTTTGATTGGTGATGTTAAATATAATTTGTCCCTTCATCTTGTGAGAAGATGTGCTTGGCATTAATAAAAATGTTACATATTTGAACAAAAAGCTTTTTCTTGCCCCTTAATCATTTCTACTTTACAGGTAGTTCAAGATGCAGTTTACAGGCCCAACATCTGAAAGGGCCTCATTTCAGCCTCTCATTTTTACAGGCAAAATTTTATATCCACAAATAAATGCCCAAGCACTTTTGTGCTGTAAGTAGCTGCATGCTCAGCTCATGATATTTAGATGGGCAAGAAGCTGACTGCTTGCTGATCAGATGCTTAGATGTCTATGTACGTCTAGGAATTTGGAACGTCTAACAACACCCAAGTCATCCACAGCAGCAGGGCATACCCCACCTAACTAAAGTGAAGCCCACAATAACACTACACAAAGATAAGGAATAAATTCTGGGAGAGCTGCAGCAAACTGCTCCCCAGAGTCAAAATTAAGTTGATGCACATGTCCTGCTTGGTAGGTTTGTCAACAGCAGCAGAAAAGTTGGTGTGAGCTGATAGCTGCATGGTTCCCTGCATGGTGTGAGCTGATAGCTGCAAGGAATATATCAGTGGTTTCAACCTACTTCTTAGTGAGCTATTGACAACACCAACTGGAGACAACTACTGCCACTACTTGCATTTTGCTTCAAGGGTTTAAAAAAACCTAGAAAACGAGCCACCCTTTCCTTGAGAAATAGAAGCTTCTTAGTAAGGCTGCAGAGTAGTTCAGGGAGTTTCCCACAACCGTGCTGTGTCTCGTCCACATAAGTGGGGAATTTTAGTGAATGCCAATTGTGTCAAAATGTTAGACTAATGAGTCTGCATCCTCCTAGTAAATCTAAGCCTAAATCTCAAAGATTTCAATCCAGCATCTTTCATTCCATAAATTTCTCTCTTTATTCCTTGGGCTTGCAGTAGTCTCACAAAAAGAAATGATCACAGGAAGACATTAGCAAGGTAGGTGAAGGCTTCCACCATGGTCCTTTCAAAGAAGAGATAGATAATAGGTCCAGGATGGCTAGACCAAAAGAAGTGGCTCAAATTACAAAAGTCCTATAGTAGCGAGTAGGGCTGTGCAAAACAGCACTGTTTTGTTTCGACTTCCATTTAGCCATTTCAAAGGGACAGTGTTTTGTTTAATTGTTTCATTTTTAAGCACTGTTCCATTTCATTTTGTCAAAACTGTTTAGCTGTTTTGATGCGTTTTGATAGCCCATAGGCTATAATGGGGAATCATGAAAATGCCTATAACTTTGTCATTTCTTGCCTGATTCAGATGAAAATTGCAAGTAACAGCATGCTGCCACTGCCAGTTGGGGCCAATGGCAGCACCAGACTTCCCAGTGATCCGCACGGGCTGCACCAAGCGCTGGTCCCAGCCAGCAGCTGCAGCATGCTGTCATCCCACGTGCAGATCCAGGCCCCAGCTGGCAGCGGCAGCCTGCTGTCATCCCACAGTCAGATCCAGGGGCCCGCACTGCAGCAAGCCTGGTTTCAAAACTTGAAACCTTTCAAAACTTTGGAAATGTTTCAAGTGCCCTCGTTTCGTTTTGAAGCTATTTCAAAGCCTTTTGTTTTGTTTCAATTTCACTGTTTTGAGCTCAAAACAGCTTCAAAACAAAAAACCTGTTGAAATTTAGCATAGCCCTAGTAGCAGGTGAACATCAAAACTAGGGAGAAAAGGTAAGTAGTGATAGATGAATTTTGACAGTAGGGGAGGAAGCCTGAGCTGTATACAGGGAAGGCCAAAGTGAAAAGCAGAACTCAGGGGATGAAGAATTAGCTTATAATTGACATCGGATTTTTTTTAGTCAATTCTCACTTATTAGGAAGCTGTTCCAAACTGCTCTCAGGTGATTCATGATTCATTGAGCAGAGCAGCTCAATATATATTATCACTGAACTATTATCTGCCATTATGCAGCATTGTGGCAACCTTAAATGTCAGCTCAGAAAACAATGGCTGACATCACAATCTCTGAAAATATAATGTATGATGACAGGGTGCCTTAAAAGATAACAGCAATGGACAATAATATAGAGTTCTATTTAAATGATATCTACAAGTGACGCTGTAGTTCAACCGCAAGCTTGTGGACAAGACGCAGAAATCGTCTAGGGGGATTTTGGCCTGTGTTGTGCAGAAGGTCATAGTAAAAAGCCTAGGAAATAGCCAGGGTATATCACAGCTCTCTACTCTGAAGCAACTTGCTGTCTTATCCATGATACCCAAGAAAAGCTTGTTGTCCTGATGAATGTATGTTGACTGCCTTTTATCTCCTTCAGTCCCCCTTCACTGAAGATGTTTTATCAATCCTATTAATGTAATGATTTATGTGCTCTCCTATGCCCTCTGCATCTAGACAGTGGGTCCAGGCTCACCCTACTATTCTGCATTCACAATGACAGTCAAGATCACAAATACCTGATTTACACTGTATAAATGGAAACCTTTTTAAAACAGTTCCACAGCCAGTCTGCAAGCAAAGAGTGGTGCTGTAAAGCCACCCCTAAATGCAGATGGCATGAAAAATACACTAAGTTTGAGAATGAGATGCAGATAAAGTGATGAGGTTCCCACAGACTTGTGCACTGCAGTCTATGAGCTATGTTCAGACAGGGGATAAGTGTTATGGATTGGTAGAAAAGTTTAGGCCCACTGGCTAACTGAGGAGGATACACAGGGAAACAGGTCAGAGCCAGCATGCAGGGAAATAGATTTGTGTGTATAAACAATATAAGCGTTCCTAGTTGCCCATTTTGTTTTGATGGCTGTTTTCTTTCTTTTATTATAGTGACCCTCCAACAATCTTGAAGTAAAAAGGCTCTGTCTCTGATGCAGAGTATTTTGATGGTGTTATATTTAACTGTCTTGTGCTTTCCAGGGATAGATGCAAGTAAAAGGTGTTATTGCTAGGAAAAATAAATCCTTAAGTGGTCAGTTATGTAATATAATGTGAAACCCATTGATTGTTAAAAGTAACCTGCCTTCTAGTTTGCTGTAAGGTGACTATGGGTTTGTTATGCAACATTGTGCTCAATGACAGTCTCAGGTGGCTTGTATGTCTCTTTTCACTTACAACCACCTTATAATGAAAGCACAGAGTGAGGTTGGGTTTTATTCCTGATGTGACTGACTGAGTGCATCTACATGTGTGCTTTACTGTGGAGTAGACTAATTAGCTCCACAGTAAAGCATCATCATCTACCTGTGAGCCGATGTTAGGACACAGTATGCTAATTAACTCCACCATAAGATAGTACTGTCAGCGGGCAGTACTATCCTATGGTGGAGGAATTAACTGCACTGAAATGACCATGTAGACGCTGACTGAGGGTATAAATTGCACTCGGTCAGCCCAGCCAGGCAGATGCCTGCTCCCCCCCCTAAAATTGATGCTGTCCCAGGCGCATGTGTAGATGCTGTGCCCAAGAACACTTTACTCTGGCTCAAACTGTTCTGGAGTTTACTGCTTCCCATTAACTATACATGTAGATGCACCCACTGAACCTGAATATCATCTAACAATACTCTGGGATGAAAATGTAGCATAGTGGCAGAGTAACCATGATGTAGCTGTCAAGTCTATGTGTGACTAGGTGAATAAGGAACATGAATTAAGTGTTCCCTACTAAATAAACACACTGTTAGTTCCTCTAGTCAATCTCATTGCATTAATTTTTTTTCATATATTAGAAAAAATTAATTATTTGTGTGAGGAATTGAGTAGAAGCCTCTCCCAAAAAGGAGGACTGAACTGGCTAAACAGAAAAAGAGAAAGTCTGCATCAGCTTTTACATGTTGCAGTGACAGGGACTGTGGAAAAGCAACAGATAAGGTGATTTCTAGGTTCATCTTGTCTACAGTGTATCCAGCATTGTTTTATATGATGTAAATAATGCAGATAAACTCCAGATGAATGAATGAAATTACATGGCCTGTACTATACAAGGTGTCAGATTATGTGATATAATGTTCCTTTTTGCCATTAAAATCTGTGATTCTGTCATAGCAGTACCTACTACCATTGACCAAAGGTCTCTTCACTAGTTCTAAAATGACATTATATAATATGGGTCATCTGGGGACTAGAAAGGGAAAACTTAGGCATAAGTGACTCCCTCAAATAAGGCAACTTATTAAGGTGCCTTTGGAGGGCAACAACAATATATCAGCTACTGAGACACACGAGGTAAACAGAATCAACCGTGTTTGGAATGAAGGAAGAATATAAATGAAGAGCACATCAAAACAAATGTCAAGAGGAAAAGAGAAAAAATTGCAGGTCAAATGAAACTGTTTTCTCAGAGTGGTTGATTGACACCCACTGCTTATCCAATTAGAAAATTGATGTGCACGTCACTCACAGAAGTCAACCATGCCTGTCAAACTGAGGGATGCTAATGGGACACTTGAACTTCTTGGTCATTTGGGGTCAGATTGTTCCAAGTCAGGCCTACCTAAGGGGCAGTGGTGAAGGGTGACATCTCAAGAGGTGTCCCAGGTCATATTGCTCATCTCAGCAACTTTCTGACTTCCTAGAAAGCACACATCCAGTGTTGTGCCCCAGAAGGACCCAATCCTTTCTGTTACGGCAGGCCAGGTCTTTCACATGAAGAAAGCAAATGAGTCAAATAATCTGTAGCCAAGCCATCTGAGATATCATGTCACGGATAAGCATTTTTGGGTCCAGTCAGTATTTGGAGAGGAAACATACCAAGAAAGCCCAAGGTAACACAGGGAGTTCCTCAAGGTGTGCAATAGTCAATGTATTAGCTGTGAGCCAAAGACTTGGTTTGGTGTGATGGGCCACCATGATGAGAAATGCTTTGTTGATGAGAAATGTCAGGATTCTTCTGGTAGACCATTTCAACACTAGGGAGACAGAAAGGTCCCCCAAAGGTCCCTTGGACCATCACGTGTATCAGTGTCCCCGTGCTGAAAAATGGTGGTGGGGGGCACTTTAACTAAAGCTCATTAAACGAGCTGTAGTTAAAGCACCCCCACCACCATTTTTCAGTGTGGGGACACTGATTCTCATGATGCTGGAGTCTGTTGGAATGCAGCAATTACCATGAGTAATTAATCAAGTCTACTCCAACTTGCTGTAACTATAGCCTTGCTCTATGTATAGGTGCCCTGGAGGACAGCTTGAAGAATGATTAAAAGAAACTACAATGGATAAGGAGTACATAGGTAGAAGGAAAGAAAACCAACACAGAGGGAGCAAGAGGGGCTAGTAGAGGGAAGATTGGTGGGGGAAATCAGGTTGAAGAAAAAGGTACAAGAAAGTATAGTAAAAAAAAAGGAAAGATGGAAGACAGTAACAGAGGAGATAGCAAGAGAGGCATGGTGAATGATTTAGTGTCTTATTTAATAGAGATTAATGTCAAAATATTTGTGATATATACATTCATGCCCATATTCAAATGCTGTTGGGCATGCTTATTGACACACATTCAGGTGCACATTCCCTCATTTTCAGGCTTTGGCAGAGGTGGAGCAAATGAGAGTGTGTGGGGCTTGCTTTACAGCAGTGCTCTTGGACACACCATGGATGTGATGTGGATATGACTTAAGAGTTTGTTACCTATTGTTGTTCTCAACCAATCAAAGAGAGAGATCCACAAATCATGACCACAGTGACCACAGAAGCTTTGGACCTATTTCAGTTTGCACCTTAAGTGTGTGGTGTTTAGCTTACCTTTGGACCACATTTCTGTTGTCTTGTATAACTGTGGATGCAGTTTTGCCACAATTGTTTGGATTTATAATATGGGGCCAGATGCGAAAAAAGGGACTCTGGTGGGAGTTAGAGGGCATTGTGAAATGCAGAAAATTTCATGCAGAAAATTGTGATCCTGAAGATCCCTACTCAACTGCATGCGAACCCCTAAACATCCCAGATGCCTTAGTTTCCAATGTTAAATAACCCAAAGTTCTGTTCCTGAATGTGCTGAAATGCCTTAATCTGCACAAAAGTGAGTAGTTTGGTATCTTCAGGGCTGGATTAATGTATAGGCAAATTAGGCACATGCCTAGGGCCCCGAGTTGCAGGGGAGGTCCAGTCCTTCCCTCCGCAGCAGTGACGCAAATGGCCCCATTCACTTCCCCTCCCCTCCCTTCTGCCAGCCTCGCCACTGCCACAGTTGCTTCCTAGATGCAGCTCCAAGTCCCGCTTCCTGTGGGTGGCAGCGCCAGGGTGGGGAGGAGGGGGTCTTGGCCAGCCTGGGGCCCACAAGTTTGTTTGCCTCAGGCCCACTATCGGGTTAATCCGGCCTTGGATACCTCACTTACATCTAAGCTCAATCAGGATCCACAAACGAGCAGTTGCATGCCATCTACCTCCCCTGAGGGTCTCCAGTCAATAAGCATTCTTAGTAGCTAATGGAAGTGGTCCATGCAAATAGCAGCAGCAGCCACAAATTTTAGAAAAAAACATCATGGTGGTGCTGTTGCCAGAGCACCTTTGTCTCATATGCAACAGCTCACTAGTTAGGGATCCCACCCACCTTCCTCCTGCCTCTGCTTGAGTAGATTTAAAACCATAGTTTCTATCTTCCTGGAAAGTAATCTAGCCATGAGGCTATTCCTAGCCAGAGGGAGAAAGAACACAAGGGAAAATGACACCTCCTAATTTCTCTAGGTGTTTCTCCATGCAGCAGGCTGTTGTTGTGGATCCCATTCTTAGACACTTAGACACCATGTGTTCAGTGTATAGGGGGAGTGGATTGGGTTGTAGCCGTGTTGGTCTAAGGACATAGGCAGACAATGTTCCTTGGGTGAATTTGATATCTTTTATTAGACCAACCCAAATGGTTGGAGAATAGTTATTAAGCAAGCTTTCGGGTTCAAAAACCCTTCGTCAGGCTAAGGAAGCTTCAGCAGTTGGTGTGTGATCTTCCTGGATGGAATGAAAAGGGGGAGTGGAGGCACCTTACACATTGTTCTGAATTTCTCTATGGGAAGCCAACAAATAAAAGTAAAGCACTGCAATGTTTAGCATTGCAACGTCTAAGTCCTTTTTTTTAGGCTGCAGCCCAGAGACATCTGAGTATCTTACTGATTCACTAATCAGTACTGATGTACATATTTAGATGTGTAAATAACCTAAGTGAACTCACTACTAATTGAATGTACATAGCTGTGCTCAGTTGTGTGCAGCAACAACTTATGGGTATATAATCAGGGGTCAGGGTTTGAAAATCCTGAGTGTATCTTTCTCTCCTTGTGTCTGTTTTCATAATGGCTGTGTGTGTGAGAGCGGTATTATGAGTATAGTGCATTTATAACAATTAAATGGCTGGCTCCATTTGCATTGTACCCAGTTTGATTTAAAAGCTACAAATATACTTGGAAACACATAGGCCTCCTGCTCTATTCACAATATAAGAATGTGGATGTGATTTAGCACCTAATAAGGAAATTGAGGGGAAAACTGAAAAATGGAAATGAGAAAACGCAGACTGGGACAAATTCATTACAAAATGTCTTTGAAATGTTAAGGAAGATATAAGAGATTATCCTACAATGGAGAATCATAAAAAGATACTCTCATTAAGAAAACCATTACAAGTGGGAATAAATGTATATGTCAAACAGATGGGGCTGTCAGCAAGAGCAATGTGGAGTGATGTGTTGAAATGATTAAAGAAAAAACTAGGGAAAGTAGGAAAAAAACAAGAATAAAAAATATTTCAGGTTGCATGGGAGAATTAGACAGCCATACAGAACCATAAAGGACACAGAAGATTTTGGAGAGCTTACTGTAAAGGATTGAATAACTGTATAAAAGTAGGTGCAAATTACTGTGATCCTATGATATTTACATGAGGAGACACAAATTTAAGGGCTTGCGGAGGACTTTGAATAGTACCTAGATCAGCTTGCTAAAGGCACTATCTTACAAGAGATTCATGGAAGTATTTCCTAAAGTTAAGTATCTGAATCCATGTTTATGTATAAAAGCAGCCAAATTTGCAGAAATGCAGGACACCCACAATTCCTACTGAAGATATTAGACACTGCCTTATAGAAAAGGAATCCTAGCATATCTAACTTCACAATATTGCCAACTCTAAGTACTTCAAAGCCATGAGTCCAGTCCCCAAAATGATGAGATTGATTTAGTGAACATGAACTTATGTACATATGTGTGTGTGTGTGCACGCATTTCAGGTTTTTGAGATGTTTATGGCTTCCCACAGTCTTTTTATAGCTTTTCTCAGCAACCACAGTGGTTGGACTATACTTTTTATTTTACCGAAAAAGAAGGAAACTTGAGATTTTTTGTGAAATTGCATGATTCCCAGATCTGAGGCTTTAAAAGAATCCAGCCTGAAATACTTACCTGTACAAAAATAGCCCTGGCGTAGGATTGCACATGTATTCTAGCCCCCTATCTGGAGAGCTGTGCAGGTAAGCTATCCAGCCATGGGAATAGAGAGTTGCACCCTGGGTCATCCCTGCCTTTAGAGAGCCCATTATTGATAGATAAATGGCTCATCTTTCCCCATTATTTGACACCTGAGCCCATTTATTAATATAAATTTAGGAGGCTGCCCTCAGAAAACCAGTCTGGGCTCTAAGATAATAACTGTATAGCATATAATACAAAATAAAAACTGATTCCTGTTGGTTTAGTCCAGAGCTTTTAAAGGTGCAGTTCCCCATATTGAGATTAGATGATTTAAAGATTGTTTCTGGCCTTAACATTTCTGAACCTGTTTAGTAACCATCTATAAATAGCTATCTCAAGTAGCCATCTCATCAAGTTTCATTGTCCAAATGTAATAGTGCCCAAGATGTACCAGATAAATGTAGAAAAGTGATTAGATATGAAAAAGCCTTTCAGTTTTAATAATTTCAGGTTAATGCTAATTGGTAGAAAGTCAATTTTCAATATGATTTTTTTCATCTCGACATCTTCACTATGATCTCTGAAAACTACATTTCCCTCTAAGACAATTAATTTATATTTCTATTTTATTATCTGTTTATTCTTAATTTACCTTGGTACTTTAAATAACTTGATTTAGCTGCATCCATTTTGATACCTCTTTTTAAACTGAACATAAGCTCATTAGCTGTCTTTTACCATAATGTTTATGCTGCATGAAAGTCAGTGATGGCTACTGACAACAAACTTCTTTACCCACCTAAGGAAAAAAAAAACCAAAACCTTTAGCCAATAATTAGGCACTATAGTGAACATTTCCAAGGCCCATACATACTTTTGAAGGTTAGTGTATTAACTCTTCTGAAAACTCATGTGTGTATTGAACTTCACATAATATAGGAATGATTGTATGGCCAGTCAGTCAAAAGGTCGGTCCATTAAGTAACATTAGCTCTTCACGTGTTGCGTTCTGTTTTTCCTTCTCTGTTTTGCTGGTCCTCCCCTGTACATTCCTGCACAGTTTTGGCAATTGGTGCTTGGCCCCACTACATTGGTTTAATTGATGACTGCCTGAATTATGATGACACAACAGGTGCATTAATCAACATAACACATCTGACTCAGTTTAGCATATTAGTCTTCTGGGAAATTCGTTAGCACATTATATCCACATGTTAATCTCCTTTGAACAGTCAGTTCACTTAAAGCCTCAGCCACCAAAATCCATTAATTTTCTGTAGAAATCAGCTTCCTAATTTAAAGTGACTTAGCCTTTTATTCTTCACCAGGTGGAAGCCAAAATATACTTATAATTCATCTTCAGAGCATACTCATTGTAGTGGGGAGAGTGGGAGAGAGGAAGAGAATACGCATCTCTTTCAAATGTTGTTTAAAAATTTCGGTTTCCAAAAAACTTTACTGAAAGCATTCAAGCATGAAGAGCATTCTCATTCTTAATCTTCTCCAGGGATGATCTAAACAGTCAGATTTATCTAGATGAAACCAAGGCTGTAATGTTTCATCTTTTCCATGAAATCTCTTGCTATCTCCATCTTACCTTATATACTAGATTCAAAACCAACAGCCTGAGTAAGGATGAGCGAAACAGTCCAGATTACGAGAGTCAGGGCTAGAGTCAATAAAATACTTAGATGCCTATAAGTTAGATGCTATGATGCCTACATTTGTGGCATCAGGCCACTGGAGTGGAAGACAAAGCCCAGAGTTGGGTACTTAAGTGCATGGATGGTTAGGCTTCTAGGAAGGCAGATTCAAAAACTTACAAGCTAAGGATTTGCCTGGAGCTAGCCAGTAGGGAACTCTAAACACTGGTGCATGTCTTAAATGCTCAGCTCTTATTCAGAGTTTATGTGCCTGGGTCAGGACGTCAAGCAAGTGCCTGTATCCACCTGGGATCAAATACCCATAGTCCTCCTTTAGGGCAAAGCTCACTGATTTGCTTTCAAGGATGGCTGGAAAAGGAAGGAGAAGAGTAAGTATTGGTAACTCTCACCTGGCCTATAGCCTGGGGAATAGGGGCATTTTCCTAAAAGGTGGGAGGTGTGCGCTATAACCCCCTCAGACTGAGAAAAGTATTGAATACAGGTCTTCCACTTTCTGGGAAAGTGCTCTCACCAGTAGGCCAGAGTTACTCACCCTGGGAGCTAAGATCTGATCCTCCTCTGAAGCTGGAGAGCAGGAAGGAGAGGGTGGGTGCTGAGCAACCCAGAGCAACACACCAAAGTCCCACTGGTGCTGAGCGACCCACCAAAGTCTGGCCCCCAGGCCAGCCCGGTGTTACTCGGACCCCCCTCAGGGAGAAGTGGGCAGGGCTTCAGTGGAGAAGCCCCAAAGAGCCACAAAACTGTGCTGGTGAGCTGCATGAGGCTCGTGAGCCATGGTTTGGCCACCATTGCACTAGAGTTTTAAATAGAAGTGGGCACCAGCAGCACATCACAGCCACTACCCCATCTGTGTTTTAAAAAGAAAGCAGCTGCAGCTGTATTTTGTGAGGAGCATGGTGTGTTAAGCATACTCAGAGCACACCCAGTGGATCATGTACTTTAGGGGCCATAGGTTCCTCCCCTCCTAGTATCTGGTTCCTGGTAGGGCTATAGGCTAGGTGGCTACAGGCTAAGACAGAGGCATATCTAGACATACATGAGAGCAGGGCTGTAGGTGGCTTAGAGAACATGCAGATAGGTCAAGGTGGTAGCAAGTGAGTTTTACTTCCTCCAGGGTTTGAAGGCAACTAAGTGGCATATTTAGACAGCAGTTTTGGACTTAGGCACCTTCACTCCAACTAAGTCCTGCTTTAAGCATGTCAGGGCTTGTCTATGCTCTAACAGTGGTGGGTTTTGGGGAGGAGAAGACTGAACAAGTTCTGCCCACTTGAGTACACTGACATACCACAGAGCTGGAAGCCAACTTCTCATCTCCAGCACCTACTCTCAGACCTGCAGGTGCTCAAGAAAATGCAGTAGGGAAGAGCCCCGAGCAACTTTGCTGGTAAACTTCCAGTGCACCACTCAGCAGGGAGTGCAATCCTGCCCCGCTCAAAACCTACTAAGCCATTTTTTTTTCCATCTAGCTCTAGTTCTTTTTTTCTCTTCCATGAACAACATTAGAGGTCTGATTTTTTCGAACTTTTTTGCAGCTTCTACAGCTCCCTGTGCAAATTATTTAGTTGTCATTTAGATACGTAAGTGCGCACTGCCAAGATCTGATTTGCATGGTTAATCAAGATAACTACACATGCAGATGAGGGACAGAACTTGCTTGTTCCCCTACAGGCAACACAAAATCTCTGCACTACTTATATGCTTAATTGGTTCATAATTCTGGTGCTGTCTCTCTTCAGAGGAATACATTTCCCATCAGGTGCCATGTTAGCAAACAAAGTCCTAGTATCATGATGCAAAGCATTGATACTAGTGTGACTTTAGCTGAAGTCAGTGATAAAAACTGCCCTCCACCCCTGCATTATTGGTGCTGGTTCTTCGTTTCACTTTGACCCAGATGTATAGGGAGCTTATTCAGAAGCTCAAGTGAGGGGTATGCTGGCCACTGTAGAGGAGGGCATGAGTGAGGGGAAGGGCAGTCCTACCTGCACCAGCTTCCTGCTCGGCAGTGGTAGTAGTATTCCTCTGGTGCAGGCTCCCTAAGACCAACTCCTAGGGCCCCGTTTGCTCTCCTCCTCCTGCTCATTCACCAGATATGCTCCTGGATATAGGGCTGTGCCTGCTGTAACAAAGACCCCCTCCCCACCAAGTTTCCTCAATACACTGCTGCATATGGGGCTCCTATGCCTGGGCAGTCATGCCATGGCAAAGACTACCCAGGGGAAGGGATTCTGCTGCCCCCTCCATATTGGCACCCAGGGCTAGTGCCCTGCTCATCCTCTCTAATTACAGTACTGCTTTGACCTCAAAATGCCTTCTTTTTAGTATAGTTGAATGACCGTGTGACATTTTCATGAAAGGCTCTGTGTAAACATCAAGTATCCTGAATCAGACAGAAAGAAGATTGGCTCTGGGCTTTTTAAATGGCTGTCTCTCTGGAAAAAGGCTTCTGTGACTCATTGCTGAAGAAGAGTGGCCCTGGGGGGTCCCCATATATACATGCCATGCCTACCGATATCTCAGCACATCTCTATTGGCTGAAGTGAGTAGTTCTTACATGGACGGCACGATGGAATATCGTAACATTTCACAGCAGTAAGCAGACCAAAGGTCTGCTCTGGTGTTGAGATCCTTTGCTCTTATGCTCCTTATCCTAAATACATATAACGATAGTAGCCCCTAAATGGATAAATTGACAATTATAGGCCCTGTCTAAAACAGCTTACACTCTAATTGTGGGAAAGACATAAGTAGGAGTTACAGAATGTATGAAAGCACTCTATTCTGCCTCATAGATGTCTAAAACGTAGCTGTTGGTCACATCTAAAGTGTGTTCCTGAATCAGGAGAACAATCTACTCTGCCCAAGGTGGCACAAAGGTCTCCTGTTCTCTCAATGGGAAACCTCATGCACTTCCAGCTTGACAGGATTCAGCTCACTCAGAGGGGTGATGTCTACCTGAAACAGTATTTCTAACTGACAGCAGCACTGATTTCAGTGTAAAGCAAAGCACGGTGTGGGAAGGAGGACCTACCCACCCTTTGCCCAATCTCCAAGTAGATAGGGTACTTGTACAGGAAGCAGCAGACCTGTGTCCTAAGCCTTACTGAACCTGGAAAGTTTCAGTTCAACTCATTCATTTCCCAAGAAAGTATCCTGACCATCAGGCTACAGGCTAGGCAAGACTGGGGGCATCCTCCACCCTCCTACTGAAGCTGGGCTGTTAGGCAGCCCAGATGAATGAGAACAGAGGGAGATGAAGCAAGGAGGAGTGTGACTCTGCAGCTTAATAAGGTAGGGACTGCCCTGGGCAGGAGGGAGCTCTTGTTTCAAGACCCTGCTCCTAATTCTCTTTATATGTTTATCCAATGGCTCTTTCATGCAAGGTGTATAAACAGCACTGGGAGCAAAACTCAGAGCCCAGGGATCTCACTTGACAACAGAGTCAGATCCCCTCTAGCTTGCTTTTTTTCAGGTCCTGAGAACACTTCTCTAGGATCCAGGGCTTTCACATCCTGGGCAAGCGCCCTAAAAACTAGGCTACTGGGCAGAAGGTGGATGGAGTCTCCTCAAACAGTTAGGCAGATGGCTTTATTTATCCATAGAAGGAATTAAGGAGATTCCTTAATTCTTCTTAATTCCTTAAAGTCCCACCGTTCACGCACATTCCTATCCTGCATACAGGACCTCCACCTGACGCAGGAGGTACATGGTCCCACTAGGGGGAATGCCTTACTGGACCTGGTATTGGCAACGGGGGATGATATGGTAGGGGACCTACAGATTGGTAGTCACCTGGGGGACAGTGATCACCAAATAATAGAATTC
>NW_005842451.1:831882-840765 GCF_000455745.1 Alligator sinensis
GGAATTGATCAATTTCCCAATTCTCTGGTGACAAGCACAGGTGTTTCCTGTGAGATCCCCAGAGCTCTCCGCCTTGGGCGGAAACCGTTAAACTATTTATAGGCAGAGGTGTTTTACAGGAATATCCAATGGTGAACCGTTATATGGAATCTTTAATTTTTGGCAGGTGGCAGCTCTTTGTCTCCTCAAGTTACAAGGTAGTGGGTTAGGTTTCTCTACCTGTTACGTGTGTGCTACGTGTGAGGAGCTTACGCTTATCTTTCACCAATTATATATAGTTTCCCCTAGCATTTTATTTCAGCTGACCAATTATCTACAGTACTCCGGCCGCGTTTTGTTTCAAGGAATTTTTGCAGGGATGTCTTTTAACCCTTAATTGTCAAAATGAGGATGATTTGAATGGTATCTCTTGCTCAGTGGCATGGGCACAATTTAATTGGGTTGTGACAAAGGGCTTTCAGGCCAAGCCCATGAGGAGAGACTAGGGCACCTGGACCTCTTCAGCCTCCGCAAGAGAAGGTTGAAAGGCAACCTTGTGGCTGCCTATACGTTCATCACGGGGGCACAGAAGGGAATTGGTGAGGTTTTATTCACCAAGGCGCCCCCGGGGGTTACAAGAAATAATGGCCACAAGCTAGCAGAGAGCAGACTTAGACTAGACATTAGGAAGAACTTCTTCCTAGTTCGAGTGGCCAAGGTCTGGAACGGGCTCCCAAGGGAGGTGGTGCTCTCCCCTACCCTGGGGGTCTTCAAGAGGAGGTTAGATAGGCATCTAGCTGGGGTCATCTGAACCCAGCCCTCTTTCCTGCCTATGGAGGGGGTCGGACTCGATGATCTATTGAGGTCCCTTCTGACCCTAGCTTCTATGAATCTATGAGTCTATGAATCTATGAGATTTGACTAAGTTTATGAGCTTCCCAAAATGAAATTGAATAACAGGGGGAGCTGGACACTAGGAACATGTCTACATGAGATGCTGACTGCACAGTAGCTCATTACTACTCTGCAGTAGAATAGTGCAGTAGGACGCATGATGCTACAGCATAGTACTAACAAGCTATTGGCCAGTCTGCATCACCTAAAACCCGCTCAATAATGCTACTATACAGTAACTCCAGTTTGTACAAGTACTAAAAAACTGCAGTAACGACAGTGCAGTCAGTGGCTCATGTAGACGTGGCCTAGGTGACCCTTCTAAATTGCTTCTGAGAATGTGTAGTAGCCCAAATCTCAGCATCTTAGCCATTTTGTGGCTGCTGAGCAAGATGAAATGGGATCAGGTTTAGTGACTTAGATGTCTACAAGCCATAAAGTTGTCTTAGAGAAGTAAAGCAAAGCACTAAAACAGGCTACCCAGAGAGGTGGTGGAATCTCCATCCTTGGAGGTTTTTAAGACCCAGCTAGGCAAAGTCTTGGCAGGGATGATCTACTTGGGAATAGTCCTGCTTTGAGCAGGAGGTTGGACTAGATGACCTCCTGAGGTCCCTTCCAAATCTAATTTTCTATGATTCTATAAATAGGATGTGGGCGTCAGTGCAGTGCTGTGAATGTCTCCATTATAAGCCTGTTGGGTTTTGTTTTTAATAAGTAATTTGATTATTTCATTCTGTTTATCATGTTTGAATTTATTCTGAAGGAGGTATTTGAAAGAAGAGAAATAATTTAGTATTCTATAGATAGAAGAAACTTTTCATTCTCCTCACTGGGGCTACATATGCCAATTTATCAATCTGGATAACTCCCTAGACAATTTATTCAGCTGTACTATTCCTCCTATGAAATCTTGAAAATGGCATAAAAATGTTAGCTCAGTGTACTTTATACTAATAAAACAGCTCTGTTCATGTCTTCATGTCTTATGTGTAGTGAACCAGGAAGGATTAAGAAATGTCTGCATGGCAGCATTTCTGCACTTGAGTAAGCATAATCAAATCCACTGTTGTAAAATTTAATGGCTTCCTCACTAAGACAAAGCTCATGTTTGCAGACCTTGATGATAAGTGCAGACTAAGAAATGCTGACAATGTAAGTGGTCTAATAAGTTATATTAGAATCTTAATGGTTTTAATTCCCACAGTGCTTCATGGCTAAAAACCTAATCGGAGTTTTTACAAACCTTCTCATTAGTGTATTTGTCAGATTAGTTACTTTAAGAAGTTTTCTTTCCTCTCCTTGCTAAACTGCAAATAGGGATGTTTTCACACCCGCACTCTGGGCCACATCTGCAAAAGAATTTAGGCACCTCAGACCCACCTAACATCTGTGCATTTAGGCACCAGACCCACCAGACCCACCTGTGATCACCAAAGAATGAAACCATCTATGATCCCATTAATGTGGGTCATGATCATACTTCCCTGCATAGCAAGCCATCTTCTACTGTATGTAGTCCTCCATCAAGGGACCAATATATCACAAATTATTCCATCTCCTTCTCCTGGGTAAAGTGTCCAAACTTAAAAAAAAGAAAAAAGCTACATCCTGACTGGGAACCTGAAGTGCTTGGCTAAGGACATAGGCAGAAAAGGAACCTTGTCTGCCTATGTCCTTAGACCAACACGGCTACAACCTAAACCCCTAGCTAGGGACAAACATTCAAAAAGTCGTATCCTGAATTGATTCAATTTTTGCAAGTTAGTTTAAACTGGGTAGGTTAAATCAGTTTTGTAACCAGACAGACATCCCAGAAAAGCAGGCACATGCCTGCAGTGGCTCAGGCCAGAAGCTGAGGGGTGCTAGAGCAGCCCTCCCTTCCTGCCAGAGTGCTGAGCTGAGGTGGGGCATGGCCAGACTCATGCAGGATGCAAGTGTTTATCACCCAATTAAGAAAACAACAGTGGGACCTTACCAGCTACCTGTTGATTCTGCCTGTTGATTCAGCACAGACCATAACCAGCATGTGGTCTGCTAGCTAATACACA
This sequence comes from Alligator sinensis, assembly GCF_000455745.1. Lineage (NCBI taxonomy): Eukaryota > Metazoa > Chordata > Crocodylia > Alligatoridae > Alligator > Alligator sinensis. Next base: position 834,804 of record NW_005842451.1, read on the forward strand.
GACACCTCTCCAAAAGGCAAAGGGGAGGGGGGAATTCCTGCTTAATAGGGAGAGGTGGGGAGCACCCCACAGTCTGTGCCAGAGCTGCAGCCAGGGAGCAGAGGAGAGGGGCCAGCCCTACTGTGGAGCAGAGAGCCCCACCCAGCCCAGAGAGCATGCCAGGATGCTGGGGTGTCTGGTTTATCTTAAACCAGCAAGTTGTCTGGGAAAGACATTGCATAAACTGGTTTGACCCAAATCAGTTAAGTCTGATACTATATTCAACCAGGTTTATCTCAAACCAGTTTCAGCCATTTTCAAACTCGCTTATGTGCATTGAACATGTGTTCTGTTACAGATTTAACCCAGTTTCTGATCACTTAAACTTGGTTATGTGTAATGTCTGTCCCTAGCCCTGAAGGACATCACTACAGCCAGTGTCTGTGAGTCATCTTTTGCCTGTGAGCCATTTCCTATGGCTCTTCAGTAGCTCTATCTTAGTCTGAGCAGGACTAGAGAGGTGAAAGATGTAGGTTTGAACCTACTCTGGCTGAAAAGGGCACAGCACCAGGTTCTCCTGTATCCTGGACCAGTGATCTAACCACTGAGCCTTTACTTTAACAGTGACTATGCTTTGTTTTGTTTTTTCTTTTTTAAGAAAATATTATGCTGAACACAATGCTCTCAGTGTGTTAACAGTGCTCTGAGCACACCTACTGTCTCATGGGACTTTGGCAGGTCTGCAGAGGGGTGGTCCTTTGGGGTGCTAAAAATAGCCTGGTCAGGGTGCGGGGGACAAGGAACAGCACAGCCCTGGGCCTGGGGCTGGGGCAAGTGGCTGAGATTTCCCAGCTCCGGGGCTGTGTTGTGAATGTGTGAAGGCATTTGCCAGGTCAGGTTAACCCTTTGTAGATTGGGTTAACCCTTTATAAATCTAAAGTTAGTTCACCTCCTGAGCTGAACTAACTTAGACTGGAAACACTATTTTGGTGGCAATTAAAGTCCTGTGAATTCCTGAACACCCAGGACCTTGGTTAGGTCAATCTAAATGTAATGGTTGTACGTACTCTTAAGTACGTCTATGGATCTACACCTAAGACTTACAAGCATGTTATCTAAAAGTACATAAGACCTGCAGTATCCCTTAATGTAAAGGAGCATAAGGAAATAGCAGTCATCACCAGGGATCTGGGTTTTCTGTTCACCACAGAAAAGAATGGCAAAACCCAATTTTCTCTTTTTAAGGAGAAAAAATTGGGAAATGATGGGTTTCCCCTTGCAAAGTTCCAGCCCATGGGGAAGAGGGAGCCAGGCTCTGTGCTCCACTCCACTGTAATAGCCACTGCCTCCCACAGGTGGCAGCTGGGGCTGGGCCACTGCTGGGGAGGCAGGGGTCTGTGGGCCTAGGTCCCTGGCCCCATAGCCCTGGCAGCTGGGGGCCTCCTCCAGTAGAACTGGTAGGGGTGAGGGGCTGTGGGTCAGGAATAAGGGGCACTGGCAGCCAGGAGGCTGTGGGTTGGAAGTGAGGGGCACAGGCAGGGCCAGAGGGCTGTGGGTCAAGAGTTAGGAGCACCAGCAGAGCCCAGGAGGCTGTGGGTGGGGAGTGAGGGGCATGGGCAGGGGTGGCGGGGGGCTGTAGGTGGGGAGTGAGGGGCACTGGAAAACCAGGATTCCTGTCATCACACAGATGATCTCAACAGCAAACACTGCCAAAAACACTAATCCAGCAATACAGAGAGCAGTTAAGCATGTCATAAGCCTCTGAATGGGACATCATTCCCCAAGTACACTCAGTCTGCACTTGTCCAAGTGGAGGAATAGCTCCACAAGGAACTATATACAGATGCTAAGGACAATAGACTACAGTAAGAAATGAAAAGCCATCCATGACCAATTCTGGCAAGAACTGCTGCTCTCTCTAAACCAATGTTTCGCCTACCATCTAACCTGCTGAAATACACTGCTGTGCAAAAGGCCGGCACGAAGCAGCACTCTAGTTCTACTGGGGGAAGTTATTCTTTTTGACCCAAGCAGCTATTTCTAAAAGTTGCAGGCTACTCCAGTTAGGAGGAGAAACTGATGATGGTGTCAGCTTCTGTGGTAAAATTCTGTGTATTTACAAAATTGTCCAGAGTCCTGTTTTCTTATACGTAGGAAGAATCAAGCAGTAGGAAGCAATTTCTCTGCTTAGCACTTCAAGCCTCTTTCAACCAGCACTCTAAACCAAATGTTCTCTCTTTTCTAACTTGCATGCATCATTCTTCTGTGACTGTTTTCTGATTGCCTTTCTGTGTGCTGTCTCTGTTCTATCCACACGCATACACATGCATGAAACAACACACATGCAAATCTCCTCTCAGACCACTGGAATTCCTGAGAGGACAAGTCTGGGTCCTGGGTAGAGACATGTGCCCATAGAGACCATCCCATAATTCAAGTACCTTCATCAAAGACAACTGACAGCTATCTTTTATGAAAGATGCTCAATGCTATCTGTGAGGTTTAAATCAATCTATGACACAGGCCAATCCACAAACTGGTGCTGAGGCCAAGTAATTGAAACAAATGGTGAGGAGGTGTGCAGGGGGAAGGAGTCAGAACAGTATCCCCTCTGACTGCACACACTCCATGAAATGGCTGGTGAAACATTCCGTAAGAAGTAGTGCAATCTAGCTGATGGCTAGAAAATGTTATTTACAGGTTTGTTTTGGGGAACTGGCTTGTAGGTAAAGTAGATATACATTAGAACAACAGCAAGGGTCCAGGGCAACAGCAAGGGTTAATTGATTTCTAAAAGTCTGTTTGTGACAGTTTCCTTCCAGGCCCACTATGTCTGACACAGGCAAGCAGCAGCAGACACACAGGCTGGGAAATTGAAGACACGTACCACATCATTGCATAACATGAGATTAGGGACTCTACTGCGTTGGCCAGGTCACAATGCCCAGCTGCAGAGCCCTTGGGATTTCTGGCTTTGGCAAATGGACCAAATTAGGAAGACGCCAGAAAGAAACAAATTAGGATGTGTGCATGTGATGGGTTTGTGAGACAAATAAATATGCTGACAGGACAGAATGTGGACAGTATGATGACTACCGGGAGAACACTTAACAATGCCCAAAAATGAAGAGTCATCAGGAGAGGGAGAAGGATACAAAAGAAGGATTTCAAAGCAGCAAAGGGTCCCTGAGAGTGGAACCTGAGGCCACCATGGACAGAGGGCACACCACCAGCCTGCCTCACCCACCCCACTGGAGGGGAGAGTGGGGGGTCTCAGCCTCCAATCTCCCAGCTGCTGACATCTGCCATTCAAGAGAGAATCTCAGAGTGAAGCTCACATAGTGTCCAGATGTACCTTGACTCTGTGCACCCTGGGACCGGTAGATATAGAACTGTTTGCATTATTCTTATCTGCTATCACTGTGTATCAATAAAATTCACCTATTATCAAATGGAGAGGTCGTGGTCAGTCTGAGGGTTTGGATCCACCCAGAAAAAGGTATCTGGGTTATAAATCCAGTGCCAACATTAGTGGCTGACACAACAGAGCTGTTCTATTGTCAGGAGACCTCCGGAGACCCATGGAGGTGTGTGTTAGATTTGCTCCTTAATACAGAGATAATATGAGCCATAAGTAGTCCTCAGGACCCTTTGAAAGGGTCCTGAAATGGCTGAATGTAGCTTTGGAACACATCTTCAGTGATGGATTTTTTTTACTAGCAACGTGGCTAATGAAGCAGTAAGTATTTGGAGGGATTAAGAAAACAATCTTCATGCGCTGAAGGGATTTATCTTCACACTTATTGTGTCAGAAGTGCATTCATTTTGCTTATGATACTATAATCCAGCAACTCTCAAACACCATCAGACTCATAAAAAGAATGAATAATGGCTATAAAAAATGGCAAAATTGTGAAACAGCGTAAGAGTTACATTGTTTGGGCCCTCTAAAAAGCAGAGTACTTTTATTTGGGAATCTAAATATGAACAAAAATCCAATTTTTAGTGTATTCAGGTCTGACAAATTTGACCTAAGAAATGTGACAGTTTGGATTGTAAAATCTGCACATAAAAATGCTGCCTCTTATGTATTTTGCTATACATGCCAGTTATTCCTTTACCTAGAAGGAAAATTAAAACAGGAGAAAGGATACAGGACTACCAAGTGCACATATAACCAATACATGCCAGTTTATTTTTCCTGGGAAAAGTAGCTTCTAAAAATAATCTTCATCAGTTAAAAAGCACAGCCCTGGAACAGGACATCATTGTGACAGGGACCATACAAACATAAAACAAATAAGCAATCCCTACCCCCAGAGAGCTTACAATTTGTGTATTAAACAAGAGAAAACAGGTGGATACAGACAGAGGTGAGTATAAGAAAAACATGTCACAAGATACAAAGACCTGAAAACAAGGCTCCTGGCAGATGTTCATTTGAAGGTGTAATGGGATCTATTCTGCCATCCCAATAGTCAAGTCTCCTACCATGCCACATGTCTGTGACAGGAGGTGCGATTGTGGGATCAGGGATTACATCCTAAATGTACCATATTGCTGGGATCCTGGGGCTTCCCATGATCAAGTTGGAAGCTCAACAATCAGCTGATCATCAGCAGGCTCCAGAGCTGGACTTAGGGGATAGTGGGATGGGCGACCACCCAAGCTGCCTTGGTGTGGGGTAGATCTGCAGGCAGAGGTGGGGGTGGGGCAGCAAGGTGCAGCTCTGGTATTACTATTCAGGCAGTTAAGGGAGTTAAGGGAGATAATTGTTTAACACCTGTGAAGTAAAGAACAGTAGGTCAATAAATAGGCCATTAGCTGCTTGAATAGTAATACATACCAGAGCTGCACCAGGGGAGGGACTGGACATATTTAAATCAGCAGGTCCTGATGACCTCCACCCCAGACTGCTGAGAGAATTAGCAGAGGTCATTGTGGGACCCCTGGCATGGCTCTACGAGCACTCGTGGTGCTCTGGTGTGGTGCCAGAGGACTGGAAAAGGTCCAAAGTGGTTCCCATCTTCAAATAAGGGAGGAAGGAGGACCCAGGGAACTATAGGCCAATCAGTCTTACCTCGATCCTGGGTAAGCTTTTTGAGAGAATTATCCTGGCACATGTCCACGAGGGGCCAGCAGGGGAGATTATGCTTAGGGGCAACCAACACGGGTTCATCAGAGGCAGGTCCTGTCAGACGAACCTGGTGGCCTTCTATGACCTGGTCACAAAATCCTTACATGCAGGGGTAGCAGTGGACATAGTCTTTCTGGACTTCAGGAAGGCCTTTGACACTGTCTATCACCCTATTCTCATTAAAAAACTAGGGGACTGTGGCGTCAGCACCTACACAGTCAAATGGGTCACTAACTGGCTGGAGGGCGCACCCAGAGAGTGGTGGTGGATGGGTCATATTCGACCTGGAGGGATGTGGGCAGTGGGGTCCCCCAGGGCTCAGTCCTTGGACCCGCGCTATTCAACATCTTCATCGGTGACTTGGACGAGGGGGTAAAAAACACCCTATTCAAATTTGCTGATGATACAAAGATGTGGGGGGATGTGGGCATGCTAGAAGAGAGGAATAGGCTGCAGTGGGACCTAGACAGGTTACAGGGGTGGGCAGATAAGAACAGGACGGGGTTCAACACTGACAAGTGCAAGGTGCTGCACCTGGGGAGGAAGAACCAGCAGCATACCTACAGGCTGGGGGACTCCCTTCTCATCAGTGCAGAGGCAAAAACAGATCTTGGAGTCATTATTGATGCCACAGTGAATATGGGCCAACAGTGTGGGTATGCGGTCAGGAAGGCCAACCACACCTTGTCATGCATCCACAGATGCATCTTGAGCAGGTCCAAGGAGGTGATCCTCCCCCTCTATGCAGCACTGGTCGGGCTGCAGTTGGAGTACTGCATTCAGTTCTGGGCGCCGCACTTCAGGAGGGATGTGGACAGCATTGAGAGGGTTCAGAGGAGGGCCACC
>NW_005842451.1:840897-843785 GCF_000455745.1 Alligator sinensis
GATCTGGAACCAACTTCCAAGCAAAGTGGTGCTGGCTCCTACCCTGGGGGGTCTTTAAGAGGAGGTTAGACAAACACCTCGCTGGGGACGTTTGACCCCAGTACTTTTTCCTGCCATGGCAGAGGGTTGGACTTGATGATCTGCTCAGGTCCCTTCTGACCCTACCAACTATGAAACCAGCCAGGGAGGGGAATGGCTGCTCGGTGGCGTTGGTGGCAGAAGCAGGGCCAGAGCCAGGATGCTCATTTTAATTTTCACTGGCCACGTCCCTTGCAAGCATGTGCAAGTCTGTGAAGGGATGTACGAGGGTGTGTAAGCATGTGCAAGTGTGTACCAGTGTATGCCAGCATGTGTCATCATATACCAGTGTGTGCCAGGGTGTGCAAGTATGTGCCAGGGTGTGCTGGGATGGTTGTTTTAATTTTTCACTGGCTGTGAAACTTGAAAGGAAACAAAATATTACAAATATCTAGAAGAGGATGTCAGGGGTGGAGAACAGGAAACAAAAAGGTCAGTTAATGACTTCAGTGAAAAAAAGATGCAGACACGATTAAAAAATACAATACTCGAAATCTGTTAACGACACCTGTCCGGTACTAGCAAAACAGTCACAGCGGAGACATCGGGTGAAAATTACATGGATGACCCACAATTAAATTTCCAAGAATCATTGCAAGAGAAACAAAGAGACTCAAAAGAAACAGAGTCTTCATGCAGACCAGAATAATGATGATGCCACTAGTGACAGAGATGAAATGACTCCCATTATAGGCATTGGGAATGAATTTCTAATCCTGCTTTATGGCTCAATCTAACTCCCAAAATTTGAGATCTGCTAGTGACCAAGGGTCCACCAAAAGTAAAGGATGTGGGTTTTCCTTTGGATGAGAAGAATTGCCATTTTTCTATGACATTTTTATACAGAAATCTTGAAAACGGATAAGTTCTGAAGCAGCACTGGCTACTTTACTCAGGGTCTACTGACAGCATTTTTTGTTTCTGCTGTAAGTCAAGTATTTTTCATCTGTGCCAGGTGAGAGAAAGCTCAGGCTGTGACCGCAGCAATCTTCTCCAGTGCTGGGCGCAGCCCTCACTCAGCGCTGGTCCAAGGTGGGACAAGCAGCCTGAGCTTCCTCTCATTGGGGCACAGATCTGGGGGCTTGCAACCCCGGGAGCAATGCCAGGCCGTGTCAGACTCCTCCCAGGGGTGCAAGCCCCCGGATCTGCACCAGATGAGAGGAGGCTCAGGCTGCCGCCTGGGACCAGCACTGGGCCAGCCCACACCCAGTGCCGGGGAAGATTGCTGCTACCACTGGTCCCAGGCAGTAGCAGCAGCCTCCTGTTATCCTGAACACCTATCCAGGGGCTTGCACCCCAGGAGGAGTCTGGAACAGCTCCACAGCCCTCCCAGGAGTGCAAGCCCCCAGATCGGTGCACGGAGACAGGAGACTGCCGCTGCCACCTGGGACCGGCACTGAAGCCAAGTAAGTCTGCCTTCAAAACTCAAAACATTTCTAAACTTTTGAAACATTTTGAGTGCCTTTGTTTCATTTTGAAGCTGTTTTGAAGCCTTTTGTTTCATTTTAATTTCACTGTTTTGAGCTCAAAACGTGTTGGAACAGCTTTGAAATGAAACACCTGGCAAAATTTCACACAGGCCTACTGGCTATCGCCAAAGCCTATGTCCAATGGACTGTAGTGCTGCTAAAGAAGTTCTACAATTTATTTACAACAATGAATTTCATGACAACTTCCCAAACACATGGATAGCACTCAGGATCCTGTTAACCATACCTGTAATGGTGATGAGTAGTAAACGGAGCTTCTCGAAGTTGAATGTCATAAAAACACGTCTGCAATCAACTGTGAGAAAAAAACAGGCTATCTTTGCTGGCCATCCTGTCTATTGAGAATGCTGCAGCTCAAAATACAGACCTGTCACAAGCAATATCAGAGTTTGCAACAACAAAGGCAAGCCGAGTTGTCGTCTGAGTGTTGGAATCTCAGTGAAAAGTTTTTTATTTGTTATTGTTACTTTTTATTTTAGTGTTTAGTTTAATGTTTAGTTTATTTGTCACTTAAGTACAACGTTATTTTTATGACATAGTTTATTATTTTAATCAAATTTAATTTATTTTATTTAATTTAGTGTAATTTCCTCTTTTGTATCTTTTTACATAAATTATAACAAACTGTTGAAATTACAGCTTTATTTTTGAATTGGGGAGGGAGCCAGCAGTAGTATAAAGGCTCTCTGCCCTTCAATGCAAATGTGACAGGTGGGTGGGACCGGAAGTCCTACCCCCTTCACCCCACCCCCTTTCCCCTTTTATGGTGTGTGATGTCACCAACCACACCCCCTAACCCCGGTCACATGGTGCATGACATCAGCAACTCCGCCCCTGACCCCAGTCACATGGTGCGTGACATCAGCAACTCTGCCCCTGACCCCAATCACGTGGTGTGTGACACCAACACCACATGGTTCATGACATCAGAAGGACAACCCAGGCAGACCCTCAAAGCCCAACCCCTCATGCTGCAAGATCCGCCCTAGATCACATGGTGCTGTTATGGCCTATCAGGTTCCTGACCACTAAGCAGAAGTTGAGAATTTGGAAGATGGTGTCTTTGTGCTGTGGTTTAAATTTGTCCTCAAGTTCCTGAACAGAAGGGGGGTGACCGCCTGGCTTTCAGACCAGGATGCTTATACCCTGCACAAACCGGCAAGAAGACATTTTAAAAGAAACAAGACTGTTGTTTCAGATATTGATGCACAATGGCAGGCAGATTTGGTGGATATGCAGCAGTTTTCTAAACACAACAGCGGAGTTAAGTTCATCTTATCAAAGTATGCGTGGGCCGTGGGTCTAAAAGACAAGTCAGGT
>NW_005842451.1:845556-846070 GCF_000455745.1 Alligator sinensis
TGATGTATGGGGCTGGTGTGGGAGGTATATTTCGCAGCCTCTTTAGAAAAGCTGTTCCACTTTTGAGAAGGGGCCTGGAGATTATTAAACCCCATGCTAAAAATGCGGCACAAAACATAGCCAAAGATGTGATCGGACATGTCTCCCGAGCAGGTGGACATGTCTAGCTGTCCTAGATAAAGTGGCCAAGCCAGACACAAAAAACCAAGAAGCAGCCTGGGAGAAAGAAGGGGTGCTGTCCTGGAGGAAACAGAAATATATTTTAACCACCATGGCCTTTGTTCACTGCGGGTCTGAAGAATGTGCCAAATCCGAACTGGACGTGTTTCAAATAGCCCCAACGCAGACCTGCATTGAGAAAAGCCTGTATGTTGAGATCCCCCCACTCTCAGCTATTACTGAGTCCAGCCCCCTTGACTTTTTCATAGCTGGGAATGGCGAAGATTACATGGATTTGAACAACACGCTGCTGTACCTTTGCTGCAAGATTGTAAAAGGTGATGGAACGGATCTT
>NW_005842451.1:856438-874213 GCF_000455745.1 Alligator sinensis
ATTGGGTTCATGGGCGTAGTTGCTGATGTCACACACCATGTGACCTGGGTCAGGGGCGGAGTTGCTGATGTCATGCAACACGTGATCGGGGTTAGGGGCGGAGTTGCTGATGTCATGCACCACGTGACCGGGGTCAGGGGGTGTGGTTGGTGATGCCACACACCATAAAAGGGGAAAGGGGGTGGAGTGAAGGGGGCGGGGCTTCCAGTCCCGCCCACCTGTCACATTTGCATTGAAGGGCAGAGAGCCTTTATACTACTGCCAGCAAAATAAAAGTTTGTCCACAGTACCATTTTTGCTAAGGCCAGCTCTGGCTAGCTCCAGGGATCCACAGGTTCAACTCCCTCTGTTGTCCTCAGAGCCAGATGATGATCAGCTGATCATCAGCAGATGAGGACTGCCCCAAGGCTTGACCCCAGGGCTGTCCTTATCAGCTGATCTAATCACAGGGAAACCTGGTGCTGTCTCAGTCTTGTCCAAGATAAGATGATCAGGACCACTCCAGGGCTTGAACCCCTGGGATGTCCTTGCCATGGGTTCAATTTAAGGTGCAGTGGAAACTAGCCACAAAGTTATGACACATATTTTGTGTCATAACTTTGTAGCTGGTTTCTTGTTTTATTGCACCATTAATCCCTCAACTGAGTGGCTAATTTATATGTTAACTGGTTAATAACATTTTAAGTATATTGTCTGTCTGGGGCTGAAGGCACCTATTGGGTCATCAAATCGAGTCCCTTGTTATCATGTTCAACTACATCATATTATTCCTTTTATTATAAGCTGTGTAAAAGGTAGGCAGGGGGTCCAGCACATCAGTGGCTAAACCACTGTAAAGTTTTTTGTAGGCACAATGGCAAAGGACAGCTTTGAGGAGAATTTCAAAGGAGGAAAATGAGTTGGTTTTACTGAGTCCTTCTACATGTATATTGAGGCTGCTGCTACATGCTATAATTACAACGTGTTGGAGAAGACTTGATTGAGTCTGGGGAGTGTGGTAATTACTGCACTCCAGCTAACTCCAGCATCATGTGTATCAGTGTCATAAGCAGTACTAGAAAATATTCATAGTTTCAGAGAGTGTAAGGCTGGAAGGGACCTCGGAAGATCATCGGGTCCAGCCCCCTGCACCAAGTAGGAAAGATAACTGGAAGCCCAGCAAAGATAACAGGTGACCCCAGCAAAGTGACTGTCTAGTCTTCTTTTGAAGATTTTCAGGGAAGGTGATTGCACCACCTCTGGAGGGAGCTTATTCCACAGTGTGGACACCCCGATTGTGAAGAAGTTTTTCCTAATGTTGAGCCTGAATCAATCTTCAAGGAGTTTGTGGCCATAACTTCTGGTTTTCTGCCTCGGGTGCTCTGGTGAACAGTTGCTTACCAAGCCTTTGATGTACTCCCCTAGAAGGAACTAGCGGGGTTTGAGCCAAAGACCCCTTGATATGCATTTGAATGCTCTACCTCTGAGCTATGCTATTAGGGAAGGCGGGGGGGGGGGGGGGGGGGGGGGGGCTGGCTGGTGCGAAGCATACCTGCCTGACCCGCCTCTCCCTCTTGCAGTGCCGTTCCAGGACCAGAGTGTGCTGGTGCTATGCATGCGGCAGTGGAGGAGTGCGTGGCAGGGGCGCTGGGTGTAGTACTGCAGCAGCTGTGGTGCTGGAGCTGCTGTTGCTGACCCAGTTTGGGAGGTGGCTAAGCCCCATTAGCCCCGGCCTTCTGCCGCCAATGATCAGCATCCTTGTGTTGAAAAATGGCAGCAGGGGTACTTCAAATAAAGCTCATTTGATAAGTTTTAGTTAAACCACCCCTATCCCCATTCCTGGTCATGTGCATCAGCATCCCCATCCTGAATAATGAAAAATTTTCAGCATGGGGACACTGATGCACATGCTGCTGCATGCATTTTAATTAGAGCAGCTCACAGAGAAGCTTTAATTAAAGCACACACCCCTCTCCCTCCCCAGCTCCTAGAGCAGGTGTATAAACACCCACAGACAGTTACAGGGGGTTCCTCCTAAGCATGAGCGGAAGCATGGGAGAAAGCAGTGAAGTGATCATCTGAACATTTTAAACTGAGTGATAGAGGCTGACATGATGGGCTGACCAGAGATTAGAGTCAACTTCACAATCCTGAATGAAAGATGACAAGCAGAGTTGAGACAGGCTGAATATGACCTTCATAATGAAGGCAAGTAGCTTAGGTTTGATGCAATAGAGAAGTGTGAACCAGTGAAGGTATGAAAAGGAAAGGTGACATAGCCAAAGTGACAGATTAGAAAAGTGATAGTTATAGCAGTATTATGAATGGTTATAAGCAGGTCAAGAGAAATGGATGCTGGAGTAATTGAGAAGTCAGAAGATGAATGCCTGGACAAGAAGTTTAGCATGACAAGAAGCTGACCTATCAACAGTCAGAGATATGATCCTTTCCCATGTAGAATTTCAGTGAATATTGAATTCACATATACATCTATAGAAAATTATTAATATGGCTTATGAGTGCTGGGCATCCTTAAAGAAAAATAGCTATTCAGGTACCTTTGCAGAAATCTATGTATTCAAAACATAGATTCTATCGTAAATTCTTTGAAGTATGGACTTTCTTTTTATCCTGTATTGGTATGGCACCCACCATATGGATTTCCAGTCCATGACCCAAATAGCAAGTGCTACTGAAATGCAAAAAAGTAACAATGCTGACAGCAGCAGCAACAGATCCCTTTCTACTAGTTCCTTCTCCAGTTTACCTCTCCAAGGCCACATGTCAAGAAAGAATGTGGCCACATGTTAAACACATGCTTAAATGCTAAACTAATGGAATTTACACAGATTATCAGAAGTTCCAGCAACTTAAACAATATAATTGTGTAAATGATTTTTCTGAATCATAGCTCCAAATCTGAACAAAGCTCAGTGGCAACTCACTCAAAATTAGAGCATGTCAACATTTTTTGTTGAAATGCATATTCAGGGGGAAAATAGCGTATTTCATGAAAATGTTCAACAAAAACAATATCTGTTGACAAAAGGCCCTTACCTGTCAAGAATTCATTCATCAGAAAATGATACAATGAAATCTAAGCTTCAGAAAAAAATGGTCATGTATCAAAAATGGGTAAAAATGTCACTTAGCCAACATTGTTTTGCTGGAGGAAAAAAATAATTTTTCAACTACACCAAAAAACAAAACACTGTACTCAGTGCTTGGCTGACATTATTCTGTATACAACCTATTTTCCCCTCCAAACCCACCAGTCTCTATCCTCCCTCAGATTTGCCACAAGATGGGGAAGAAGAACAGTTCTTACATTTCTCTTACCTTAAATGCAGGGCACTTTGTGGAAGAGCTTATGACCAGAACAGAAGGTGATTTTGATGAGGTTTCACACAATAGTTATTGATAGCCTTATGAATCCTTAGCACTGGCTCTGGGACAGCCCAAAGGTCCTCTCAATGCATCCAGCACAAAAGTGGCATTCAAAAATGGTATGTTTTTGAGAACCTGAACTGCCCTTTTAATGTATGAGAATGAACTGGGAGGCAGGAAGGAATATAAGCTGCCTACCCACCCTGTGTAATGACCTAGACTACCTTACCACTTGCTACGAGTGAGGAAGCAAGTTCAAGGTCAGACTCTTGTGTCTGAGCTGGCCAACTGCAGTGTGAGCTGGCCAACATCTTCCCATCCATTTGCTGTATTTAGGCCAGGAAAAGAGAAGCCAAAGTGCATCAGAAAATGAAAAAAAAAAGTTTGGGGTTAAATTCTGTGCTGGTGTAAAATGGCAAAAATGCATTCATTTCAAAGGCTTGTAGTGTTATCAAGTTTCTATACAAATCCATTTCTGATAATCACTATGGCCCTTTTGCTGGGCTGGGCATGTCATCAGGTGTCCCACTCCAGACTCCCAAAGAAAGTTTTATTTTTCCAGCTCAGTCAAAGCGTGCATTCAAGAGGAGGGCAGAGAAAGCTTTTCAAGGATGTCCTGAAAGCCATCTTGAAAAAAATGCAACATTGACATCCACTTATGGAAGGCTATCACCCAGGACCACCTCAAATGGAGGAAAAGTCTGTTGCAAGGATCTCCGTGCTTTGAAACCTCATGATGGCAACAGGAGATGGAAAAGTAGGAGCTGCAGAAACAGTGTGTTGAAGACTGAAACAAGAATCCAGTACCACCCACCCCACATGGAAACGTGCCCGAGTTGCAACAGTCTGTTGATCCTGGATCAGCCTCCTCAGACATCTTCAGACCCACAAATAAAACAATCATGGAAGACAACCAAATCATCCTTGACTGCAAGGGATTGTAGAGGAGGAATGGTTCGTGAAAGATGCTATTTCTGTTGAGCTACGAAGTTGGTAGCGGTCAAGAATATAAAGCATTATGGGCACCCACACATGCAAAGCCTCCTAGCTGGAGGCACACTCTCTAGACAGAGAGCTATAGAAGGCTGCTCCATTGCTCCCTTGCCCCAGGGGAGCTGGTCAGTGAGCCAGCCAGGTTCACTGAGAGCCTTGTAAGCCTTCCAGAAGCACCTGCATCCTGGGAGCTGGGAACACTGCTGTCCAATGCTCTGGGATCCCAGGCTACAAGTGGGCTCTGTAGTGCTTCCAGTCTGCCTGCAGCCGAGGATGCCAGAGAACCACTGCCAGATGTTCCAGGATCCCAGGGTCCAGGGATACTCAACAGTGTTCCCAGCCTACCTGCAGTGGGGTGTCAAAGTGCCATTGACTCTCATTCCTGGATCCCAGATGTGTCCCTGAGAAAGGCCAAGTCCCAGGTGAATGGCCTGCTCCTGAGATTATCATCTGGTTACCTCGGTTCTCTGCAAGGGGCAGGGGACATTCCCCTTGCACATGACCTGGTTCACTGTGACTCACTGGTCCCTGACTGGTAGCAGTAGCCAGCACTGCAAGCACAGTTCTGGTTTGCCAAACAGGTGGGAAGGGGAGACCGTGCCCTCTCTTCCCTGCATGCAGCTACAGGCTGTTTTTGGACAGCCCTGTTGGGAAGGTGAAAGAAGGAAGCAGTACACCCTGGGAAAATGAAGGACCCAGGTAAGTCCTATCACTTGATGTATAACATGCCACTTGTTCAAATTAGAGCCTAATACAAATCAGCTGCCAAGATAGTTTGTGTTCAGGAAGTAAGATCTTTAAAACTTGTTCACCATTTTTGCACCTCATTTGCCATTTTTTATTTGGTGATAAATGACTTGAATGTCATATCACAATTTATAACCCAATTAACACTTTAATTGGGCAATAAATGTAATATCTGCCAGGGGCCTATGTTGTACTTTGCCCAGTTACCCTCTGATTCTTCCAAGAGTCTCATTCAAAAAAGCACATAAGAGCGCTTGTACATGTGATGGAGGTTTAATCCTTAGAGGGTTGTACGCAATGCCCCCTAAATTGAAACTGTGGGTTAATTGAAATGGTGGGTTTTATTTTTTCCATCACTGTTATGGCGAGGGGCTCTATCCTTTTTTCTTTTTTTTTTGGTGCAACCTCCCCATGGCTGGAGGGTGAGCTACTGGTGGGCCAAAAGGTCCCTGAGCTGTGGGGAGACCCAGTCCTTCCCTCAATGATGGCGGTGGCACCTCTTGGGGCCACTGAGGCAGGCTGCTAGCAGGCTGGGTGCTGCCCCAGCTCAGAGGCAGCACCTCACCCAACCCAACTCTTCCCTGATCCTGAGCTGGGGCAGCACCTGGCCCACTAGCAGGCTGCCTGGGTGGCCCCAGGGGACACCGCTGCCATGGAGGGAAGGATCAGGTCCCCCTGCACCTCAGGAGTCACTCAACCCACCAGTAGCTTGCCCTCCAGCCACAGGAGAGGTAGGTAGGCTCTGCCAAAAAAAAAGGATCAGACCCCCTGCCACTTTTACCTTCAGCAGGCAGCTGCTGAAGTCAGAAGCAGTGAGGGGCCCGATCCTTTTTTTCTATGCAGTCTGCCTGCATCTCCTGTGGCTTGGGGGCGAGCTGACTAATAGCTGCAAAGCATCATTACAAACTAAACTACCTCAGGATGTAATTTAGTTTGCAATGATGCAAACTCATTTAAGACCTCCCAAGATTTTGCACATGTACAGTGTGATGCCATTTAGCCACACAAAGTGACATTCTTATGATGTGTAAGGGTACATTTTCATGACGTACAGGGTAAAGGCATCACATGTATAAGTGCCCTCAGTGCTTAAAATCTTCCTACTTGAGCTTTGTCTCTTGGCGTCTTCCTCTTTCAGGTCCCAATTCAGCAAGATGCTTAAGTACATATTTAATTTTGAAAGATGCCTAAGTCTCATTGACTTCATTAGAATTTTAGCATGCTCTGAACATTGCCAACGCCTATCAGTAAGGTTATACTTGAGGACATTATCAAATCAGATGTACAGGCAGCATTCCCTCTAAGCTGTGCAGTGTGTGCAGCTGTGCAGGCGTGCCTGGCAGCATGGCATGAGCGCGCCTGCGCAGCTGTGCACACCACACAACTTAGAGGGAACGCTGATTATAGGGCTGGTGCTGAATTCCTCTTATATAGTGTCACACAGCCTCAGCTCCACTGACACACAAGACACTCTTAGCATCTGTCTAGGTTTGCCTTTCTGGCATGATTAGCTGTGTGACAGCTTCTAAGAGCCCAAGACACTTAGCACTGTCTCATAACCATGCTGTGCTTTTTCTGTGTTGTAGGAAGACAAATGTGCATTTATTACATTAGAAATACAAAATACTCCAATTAAAATGTCCCACGGTTAGTGGGGAAAGTTCTTTAGCCATCAGTTTTAAGAAATTAATATTGCAAACATATTTTTAGGCTTTTTGATTGGTATTCACTGCTCAGTGCTGTCAGGGATAAAAGCTCATGCTGTAGTGTGCTGAGCTCCTGACATTGCAGGGCATGCACTGAGCCTATATGCTGGGGAGCTGTCATACTTCATTAATGTCAGTCCCAGCCAGTGAGCCTTCTGAGCAATACGGAAACATGATATTCTAGGCATGAATAAATTGACTGTGTTTCACTGACTTGTACAAATGTATGACACTCCAATCTGCCAAGCAAGAATGCTGGAAAAATTACATAGTGCTTACCATTCCAACTGTGTACATTTTGCCCATGAAAAGGAACCTACATGAGAACATTTAAGTGTATTGGAGACCTTATAAAGAAAATACTGGTGTATTGTGCATGAAGCTTTCTCTGACGATAAGTCAGGGAAGAGAAAATCCAAATAGGCACCAAAGAAAATATAACTCTTCCTCATTACTCAAGCTGCTCAAATTGGTCCATTTCAGATACAGCCGTGTGCTGTTGTTGATTAATGTTGACTTTTCTTAAAGGCAGCCACTGCATGTGTTCAAGTGACAGATAAAAGGGGTTCCGCTCTGTAAACAAAAGGATGAATGTGGCATATTGCCATCTAGGAAAGAATTGATGTAGCTGATTCAAGCAGGACCAGAAGGATGCTAGCAAGAGTAGCGCTTGAAGGAGGTTATGAATCTGTTGTGTTGTGCCAACAGAAGTCCACTGTCTCTATGTAATGGAATCTGCTTTTCTATAACTGATGTCCTTGTCTGACTCCTTTACTTAGAAAATCTGTGCATGTGGATCCAGAGTTCTGACTGGTTACTAAGTTTGTAAAGGCTTTTGGGATACCTCAGACTGAGGAGAACTACATCAAAGAAATCGATTACTCTAATTATTGCTACTATGAATATATTGAATTGTACAAGGAAGACAACTTTATGAACTTCCTACAAACAGCACATAGAATTACATTGCTGATTTGTAACTTTCTGAACAATGGCTGTGCACAAACTCTGAAATAATGCAGGGTTTGGCAAGGACATCTGTCAATACCAGTGCAGTCCTGAATGGATCTGCAAAAGGAAAAGAATTAGCCTGAGCCCATCTGAAGCAGAAGGTTTTGTTGTGTCAGCACTTGGTTTCTTGTTTAAGAAGCATTTCCTGGATTAGTCCACAAGGATTCTGGCAGGCTTTCATACCCAAGGCAGGTGGTGCCTTGATCTTACGTTTGGAAGCATGTCAGCAGGGAACAAGCTTTAGCCCTCATGCTGCCAAAGAACTGATTGTATATCATTTTAAAACCGGCTGTGTCAAAGCAAAACATATAGTGCTGTGGACATAACTTACATCCTGTCATTATATGAATTATTATGAAAATTATAAAAATGTTATGAAATATAATTCAAAGAAAGCACTTAAGACTTCTCTCGTTGCCTTTTAAACCCATAACTGCATTTGGTTTAAATCATGGGGTCTTGCTGTTGGACAAGCCACAGAAGAAAGTAACAGTCTGTTGAATGTAAATGTAAAGGGCAGAGTGTCTGCTTCCACTGCTAGAAGTGTTGGGCCTAGTTCAAATAAAGACTCCTCCAGCATGGCCATGGATTTCAGGTGCAAAGGGTGAATTTTTCCAGCTACAGGAATTACTTATTCAGAAAAAAATATGCCAAAAAATGAAGTTCTGGTAAGGCCCAAGCTCTTTATATATTCAGGTTGAAAGAGACATGACAAAATCTTTTAAACATGTTGAAAAAAACTGTTTTGATATTTTGATTTTTTTTTTTTCATTTTCAAGCACTTTTAATGAATGCAAAGGAAATTAACAGCTTGACTCCTCCACCTCCACCTGCCACCTTTTTATCCAAATGCTCAACAATTAAGGCAGCCATCCATAATGTGGGAGATCTGGGTTGAAATCAATACCCAACAAATACCAAATTAAGCAGTGTGTGGATTTGAGCCAAGAAATGTGAACTTATTATGATGTTTTTGGGTAAGAGGGAGCCGCCTCCTCCACTTTTGTGAATCTAGCCCTTCTTTTCCTCCTTTGGTGAATTTAACTCACCTTTCTTTGGCTTTTGTTAAAGTTCCTGAAAACAAAACTTTCCACTTCAGGGTGAATGAAATGTTTCATATGACTTAAATGTTCATTTAGGTGACCACCACTGTATCTTAACTTTCAATATTTTTTCCACATTCTGGTTGATCATCATGCTGCTTCTTATTCTCATTCTTATTCTTTTTGATTTGGTGGTTAACTCAAAACGTTCAAATAGGTTTACATTCCTACAGGCAATCCACTATTCACTGTGAGTTGTAAGTCTCCATCTCCTGACAAGTTCCTTAGAAACGTATGTCTACTACTGCTACAAAAACTTCTGTTTTTGCATAAGTGGTGAAGACCATTGGATGTCCTCTATCACTGGTGATGACCCATAATGACAATCTCAACACAGACACTATTATGTATAAAATCATATTACCTAAAAGAAAAAAAAGGTTCAAGATGTCTAATGCTAAGATTAAAAGACTATAATCACAGGAATTCTGAGAAACAGTTTAGCACCAAAACCATGAACTTCTCTGGAATCCTATTTTGTTATCACCCTTCACAAAAACAAAAAAAAAAGATTTTGTGTAACAGCCAGCCTTGTTTAATAGAGTTATTAATAATCAGGAGATCATATAAACATTTTAGGCCAGACCTGCCTAATAGGAACTTCAAAGGAACTTAATAAAACTAGGCAAGTAGATGCTATGATGGCAGCAGAACCGCTCAGTAGCAATATCCTTTGATATTCATATTTTTCCTCACTGTCTCATCCACTCCACCAAAGAGATGGCAACTTGCAAAACGGCAGTCAGGAAGGAGGTAATGTGCATAAAAAAAAACATTTCTTGTAGAAAAGCTACATTGATAAACATTGATTGGTAATTGATAAACAGCTGCATTAAAAGGAAGCAACAGAAGGGAAAAAGCATTAAGAAATGGACAAAATGCTTACAGATGACACAAAGCAGCCCTGATCAGAACTTGTATAATTTCACTAGAGGATATTAGCTTGAGAAGTGGTAGAATTTCTGAGATTGGAAGCTTGCAAGTTGCTGCTGGCCGTCCCTCAATACTAAGATTACAGTCTTCCAGTAAATAGGTAAGTCATTTGGTGAGTCTGTAGATGACTGAGGATGCTGATCTGAGATCTACACATTTAATACAGATATAGGAAACAGCTCTGGGAGGAAGGAGTAGATCCTGGTGATGTCAGACCACAGTTTTTTCCCTCTGTCTTTCTTGTCTATCTGCCTCAAGAGCAAAATGAGTTCACTCAAAATGATCATTACTTGGCCCATACATAGCTCTGGTTACATTAAACAAATTCTGCATGTTGTGGCTTTTGTCAAACTTTTGGATCTCTTTTGCTTTGTCTTCCTACCACTTGTTCTTTTGTTCTCAGATTGTCCTATGAGTCTCTGCTGTAATGTGGCAAAAGTGTCTTGCTTCTGTTTGGAATTGATGTCCTCCTGCCAAGCTTTTAAGGTTCTCCCTTTCTGTCAATGAGAGTCTGAATTTCTCTTATCATTCTCATCAAACAAGTCCTGATGCTTCTTTGGGGAGAAGCACAGAGACTCTTAAACACATCTCACAGATGGTTTCCTTGAGGTTCTCCCAGTGATCAATGGTGTCAAGATCATCAGGGAGATCAGACAGTTTATTACTAAGGCACTGCTTGAGATGGTCACTGTTAGCAGGGTCCTTCAAGCACTGGATATTGAACATCTTCCTTGCTTGCTCCTTTGCTTACATTATTTTGGGGTGATACGAATGGACATGACAGAACATATCAAACAATGATCCATGCAGTAGTTGTCTGTGCTAATCATAGCTCCACTGAAACAGACATTGCTCTAGTCCTGGCCATATACTATGATGTAGTCAATCAGGTGCTAGTGTTGTGAGCAAGACAAACTATGTTTTCTAGGCCCCTTCCCCCTACAAGGTGAGCAGAGTGGATCCTTAGTAGACCTGCTCAGCCATGCTTGCAGCTGCTGAATTGCACAAACTGTTTCAGTTCCAAGTATAAAACAAACATCATACAGTCATCATCTCTATGTAGGTCCATGACTAGGGGCTTCTGGTAATCAACAATGCCTGCCCCTATAGCCATTCACCCATCATCATAGGACTTGATCTTGAAGAAAGATGCCTCTGTGTGTCTTCTTTTAAATATGGGAATGTTGTTGAGCATCAGAAGCCACAGAATACTTCACAGGAAGTAAACTTGAATTTTATGGCAAGGAAAATGTGGATGATCAGAGGTTTCTACTCTACTGAAGACTTCATCCACCTATGAAAGCAGTGTGAAGTATTTTTTCTTCATCCACCTACTCCATCATAAAGGATTTTTATTTTTTATCACTGTTATTCTGGAAACCACATTATTGACCTTGCCACTTTGACCCCTTGTGCTACACTTTATCAGCATATTCCTTGTAGAACTTCAAAATCTTTCACAATATGCTGTGGCATGACTAGCAGCTTAATGGTCCTCCATTGAGATATATTAATGGTGCCATGCTCTCAGACAATAATGATGGCATTATTTCGTGTCAGCCCAGCCTCCATAAATCTCTATAAAAACATGCCAGTAAAGTACAAACAGCAATCTCAATGATCTATATTTTCCACTCTTATTAAAATTACCAAGAAACAGTTGCGGCACAACAGCAGTAAACTTTTGCACATCCAAGAATGTTTGCCATAAACTGCTCCAGTGTGCCAATTAAATGCAGTAGGAACTCAGCACATGGGAGCACTTTATTGCTTCATTATTGGTTTTATATCATATTAAATCCAGCTCACTACAGAAACAAACAACCAAACAAACATTTTAAAAGCTAAAGACAAAAGTGCACTACACGCTAATCCATTACTGAAACCTTTAAAATATAGTGTGTTATATAAAGCATATTTGTATGCAGGGAGTCATAAAATATTTGTGAAAGGACAGTTGAAAACATTACATTTGATGCTGTAGCAAATGAGATTAAAATCGCACAGGAAATTGTTTGGACAATGGTACAATAGTTTACACATGATATCCTGGACAGTCTTCTTAATGCTACCAATTTACAATCTAGTGTTACAAATTTCAGAACTGAAGATCATCAAATAACTGAAGATATCAAGGCAAGAATTTACAGTGCTAAATATATTAGTTTCATAGTTTTATAGTTGGTTGGGTCGGACGGGACCTGAGGAGATCATCTAGTTCGCCCCCCTGCCATTGCAGGAAAGAGTACTGGGGTCAAATGACCACGGCCAGATGTTTGTCCAGCCTTTTTTTTAAAGACCCCCAGGGTAGGAGACAGCACCACTTCTTTTGGAAGTTGGTTCCAGGTCCTAGCCGCCCTGACAGTGAAATAGTGCCTCCTAATGTCTAGCCTGAAACTATCCTCCACTAGCTTGTGTCCGTTGTTTCTTGTAACTCCGGGGAGTGCTCGGGGGAACAGGGACTCCCCCAATGCCTGCTGGTCCCCCTTGACTAGTTTGTAGACTGCCACTAGATCCCCTCTCAGCCTTCTCTTTTGGAGGCTGAACAGGTTCAGGTCCCTCAGCTTCTTCTCGTACAGCCTGCCTTGCTGATCCCTGATCATGTGGGCGGCCCTCCTCTGGACCCTCTCCATATTGGCCACATCCCTCCTGAAGTGCAGTGCCCAGAACTGGACACAGTACTCCAGCTGCGGCCTGACCAGTGTTGCATAGAGGGGGAGGATCACCTCCTTGGACCTGCTTGAGATGCATCTGTGGATGCACAACAAGGTATGGCTGGCCTTCCTGACCGCGTCCCCACTTTGTTGGCCTATGTTCATTGTGGCATCAATGATGACTCCAAGATCCTTTTCTGTCTCAAAACTGGCGAGAAGGGATTTCCCCAGCCTGTAGGTGTGCCGCTGGTTCTTCCCCCCCGGGTGCATTACCCTGCACTTCTCAGTGTTGAACCCCATCCTGTTCTCATCAGCCCACCCCTGTAACCTGTCTAGGTCTGCTTGCAGCCTGTTCCTTCCTACTAGCGTACCCACTTCACCCCACATCTTAGTGTCATCTGCAAATTTGAACAGGGTGATGTCTACCCCCTTGCCCAAGTCACTGATGAAGATGTTGAATAGTGCAGGCCCAAGGACTGAGCCCTGGGGGACCCCACTGCCCACATCCCTCCAGGTCGAATAATACCCATCCACCACTACCCTCTGGGTGCGGGCCCTCCAGCCAGTTAGTGACCCATCTGACCATGTAGGCATCAACACCACTGTCTCCTAGTTTCTTACTGAGAGTGGGGTGAGAGACCATGTTGAAGGCCTTTGTGAAGTCCAGAAAGACTATATCCACTGCGACACCTGCATCCAAGGACTCGGTGACCTGGTCATAGAAGGTCACCAGGTTGGTTTGACAAGACCTGCCTCTAATGAACCCATGCTGGTCTTGTCATATTCTCCTTGGTTGGGTGGTCTGTAGTAGACCCCCACTGTTAAGTCCCTTTCTCCCTGACCCCCTTGTATTCTAACCCAGAGCACTTCTGTTTGCTCCTCCTCTGACCCAGTGTTACTCACTGTGGATGTGTGTTGCTCCTTGACATATAAGCCTGGATAAAAAAAAATGGCATCAAAGAAAATCTCAAGAAAATTAAAAAATCCAGGTTTATAGTGTCATTGTTCAACTTGTCTTGTTACTAGGGCTGTGCGAGTCTTTGGATCCTGCTTTGGATCTGGACCTGCTTCGGATGCTTTGGTGTCCGAAGCGGCACTTCGGATCAAAGCAGGATCCCAGCAATGGTGTCTGGAGTGGGTCGGGGGCATCCAAAGTGCTTCAGCTCTGCATCGGATGCTTTGAACCCACTTTGGCCATTTTGAGGCAATTATAAGAGAGAGGGGAGGCGGGGGAAGACTGATGTAGAAAGTTTTCTCTCTGGCTACATTTCCAATGGCAGCATCTTTGGGGTAGGACTACAAAAAGTATAAAAGCCCCTGTTTCCAGCCCTTCTCTGCCTTTTGCAGCTCATTCCCTGTCAGCGACTCTTTGAGAGAGGAACAGTGCGACTGAGACCTGCCTGCTGCTTTTTCATGTTATAAAGGAGTGGTTAGGATTTAGCTTAGCTTAGGTTAGTTTAGCTTAGCTATTCTATTCAATTATTAGTAGTATTACAATTCAATTTATTTCTTTGAATTATTTTTTTGGAAACTTGTTTTGGAAACTTTGCAAAAAGAAAGTTGTATTTTCCCAGCCAGTGGTATCTATCACTGTGCAGGGAGGCACAGATTGCTTGCACACACGCACGTACATACACAGAGACCCAGAATATAGAAAAAAATCACAGTGGAAGAAGACAGACAGATATTCATAGAAGAGCAAGACACAGATAATATATTGAGACACAGGAAGACACACAAATAATTTTATTCAGAGCACAAGATAGACAATATCATGAGAGCCACAAAGAAGACACACCTAACATCCCTGTACCTGCACCACCTCCACTCAGTCCAGAAGTGGGCACCAGCAGTGGAATCACTGCCTCTTCCACCCCAATTTCAGCTCTCAGCATGAGCCTCCCACTGCCAGTGGAGGAGCTGAATCTGGAACCAGGGATGCTGAGCGCATTGGCTCAAGCAATTCTGGGGACTGAGGGTGAATCAGAGTTTGTGCTCCATACCCCTCACGTTTCCCCTAGACCCAGGTCTCCTCCAGAAAGCAGCACCTTGGAGGAGGCTGAGGTTGTAGAGGCAAGTAGCTCAGCTGAAGTAGCTCCTCCTGCTGTTCAGCCTCAGCCTGCTGAGAAGGGGGAAAAGGCAAGATCCTGACCCTCAACCCAAAAGCGGGGGAGTAGCATAGTGTGGGATCATTTTGAGGTAGCAGATGATCCCAGGTTTGCCATCTGCCAGCACTGCCAAAGGCACATGAGCCGTGGCAAGGATGTGAGACATTTCTCCACCACGGCCATGCTGCTGCATCTGAGGAAGCACCACCCCCTTGCCCTTCTTCCTGCTGCTCAGCCTGGCACTAGTGCAAGTATGCCAAAAGGGAAGTCCCCCACTTGCTCCAAAGCTCCCTTACCCCCAAAGCAGAGGCAGGCCACCCTGGACCACTGGGAGAAAGGTGGACAGAAAGCGGGGCGCATTCCCAAGGTGCGCAAGATCACTCAGAGCACTGGGGAGATGCTTGCTTTGGATAGCCAGCCCTTCTCCCTAGTTGAGTGACCAGGGTTCAGGCGGCTCGTAGCACTTCTGGCCCCATTTTACAAAGTGCTCACATGCACCACTTTTAGCAGGGCAGTGGTGCTCTCCTGTATCAGGCATGCAGGGAGTACTTGAGGGAGGAGCTGTGCAAGGCAGGGCCACAGGTAGCCTTGCACTTCACCTCTGACATCTGGAGCAGCCGGGGTGGTGATCATGCCTACCTCTCCCTCATGGGGCACTGGTGCACTCAGTCAGGCCGTCGGTGGGCTCTCCCGCAAGCCGAGGTGTTGGATGAGTCCCACATGGCAAAGGAGATCATGGGGGCCATGAACCGCATGGTGCAGGGGTGGCTTGTTGGGCAGGCCAAGCTCACTCATGGGTTCATGGTCACCAACAATGGGCCAATATGGTGAAGGCTGTCCATGATGCCAACTTTGTTGTGTGGCACACAGGCTCCACCTAATAGTGAACTGCACTTCATCAGCCTCCTAGGTAGTAGGTACAGAAACTCATGGACTCAATATACACAGTGGAGTTCTAGCACGCTGTGACCTGCCGGACATCTGACACCCCAGGCACCTCTGCACTTTTACCTGCGCTGCTACATCCCCCTTTCCCCCTACCTCCAACCCCAGCCTGTGCCTCACCTCCTGATGCCTCCATTTCCATTTTCAGTGACTGGCTTTCTTGCCTGCATTGTGGGCCAGGCCAGCCTTTGGCTTCTTTACTATTCCTTCCATCCAGGACCAACTGCAGGTACTTCCTCAGCCTGACAAAGGGGTTTTCAACCCTAAAACTGGCATCCCAGGCAGCTAAGCTGAGCTCACCAGGAGCCTCGCAACTGCACTGCAACCAGCAAGCGTCAGGCCTGTCAAAGATGTGACAGGTCTGGGCATTCCCCAACCAGGATTTTGTGTGTGCATTAGCTGGAGGTTATGGTGCCTCCCTTTATAAAATGAAAGGCTCTGTGACAGTTCCATTTGGATACCTATGATGCTGCTGATGATGCTACTGGTGTTGAGCCAGCTAAGTTATTGTACCTGTTGTCATATAAAGTGAAGGACCAGGCATGAGGCTGTAGGGGAGGAAGAGGCCTCAGTGGGGCACTCGGCCGTGTTGTGCAGAGGCCCCAGTGCCAGGTAGGGTGCACCTTAACACACACACAGATAAAGTGAAGGACCAGGCATGAGGCTGTAGGGGAGGAAGAGGCCTCAGTGGGGCACTCGGCCGTGTTGTGCAGAGGCCCCAGTGCCAGGTAGGGTGCACCTTAACACACACACAGTGTCACCCACCTACATCATGAGTTTTGCCTGTCACCAGCTTGGGGTGCAGGGCCCCAGATAACAGACTCCCCCAGTGAGACACACACAGCTGGCAGGCTTCATGGCCTGGCAGGGCCCAGCACTCACTCAGGCCTGCTCTAGGACACACACACACAGCTGGCAGGCTTTGTGGCCTCAGTAAGAGCTACCACCCCTGCAGTTTTGCGCCCCGCCCTGTGTTGTAACACATAGACATGACAGGAGTTTTGCCTGTCAGCAGCTTGGGTTGCAGTTCCCCCCAATCCCTGCACCGATCTTCTTGAAACTTGGCAGGCTTTGTGGCCTCAGTAAGAGATACCTGTCCTGCAATTTTGACCCACCTGTGTCGTAACACATAGACGTGACAGGAGCTTTGCTTTCAGGAATTTGGGGTGCAGTTCCCCCCAAACTCCTGCACTGATCTTCTTAAAACTTATCAGACTTTGTGATCTCACCAGGGGCCAGCATCTCTGTAGTTTTCAGCTCCCTGTGTTATAACATACAGCTGTGATATGAGTTTGGCTTTCAAGAATTTGGGGTACAGTTCTCCCCAAGTCCCTACACTGATCTTCTTGAAACTTGGCAAGCTTCATGCTGTTAGCAGAGGCAACCACCCCTGCAAGTTTCATCTAAATCATACTAAAAACAACAAAGTTATAGATCTTCCATTCATTCCCCATTATACCCTATGGCTGGATCTCTGAGGCAGCCTCGAAGCTTCGGAGCTGCTTCGGCTGGATCGAGGCGGAAACCCAGTCTGGAGCTCCAGATTGGATTGCAGCCATCCCAAGCAGCCAGATCCAAAGCTGGATCGGATCGCTGCTGACTCGCACAGCCCTACTTGTTATACAGATGTGAATCCTAGACACTGACAAAGACAACTAGAAAAAGTCTGCTAGTGTTTGAAAACAAAAGTACTAAGGAAAATATCTGGTGCAGTGCTAAAAAACAGAGTATGGAGCAGGAAATATAATGAAGATCTGTGGACCTTCACAAAAATCTTGATGTTTTGAGAAAGAGAAGAGCACAAAGAATGAAATGGGCAGGGGTTATTGCGAGAACTGATAAAATAAGACATGTGAGGAAGATTTTGGAAGCTGAGCCAAAGTGTATCAGACCTCAAGGCAGACCAAGACAATAATAGGAAAATAATATAAAAACTTACCTGAAAGGGAGAGGTGATGATGACCCAAGGTGGAAGGAGATGGAAGGCTGTAGTTAGGACCATTAAAGGTCCCTGAGGTCAGTGAGATCAGAGAAAAATGGGGATAGAGAGAGAGAGAGAAAAAAGTGAGGTAATTACACATGACCAGATGAGTCAAGAGTTATAGTGGTGATGTGATTTTTCATCTTTACAACAGTCTGCATAGCAATTGCCCTTGGTACTGCAAAAATGCAGGACCTGAGAAAATGGAGAAGCTTCTGGCCTTGATTT
>NW_005842451.1:874223-880595 GCF_000455745.1 Alligator sinensis
GAAAAAGACAGGCACCTGAAATTGTGAGGAAGCACTGGTGAGAGATGAAGATTTTCATTCTGTTCCATGTTGCTTGTCCACCAAATTTGTCAGTTTGTTATGTATGGTTTTGTGAAATTACTTTGACACTCAGAAGCGCGTTTCCACATCTTCAAGCAGCAATAAGGACAAGCACTTCTCATGGTTTCAAATTATTAGCTGTCAAGAGTCCCTCTGAAGTATCTTTAGCATCTCCAGAATACTTTTCCTAAGAGCTGTGCAATTTCGAGTTCTTCTTATTCTCTCTTTCACTGAGAGAGATCTCAGGCAACACATGGCATAATGCATTCTGAGATTCTCTTATATTCTCAAGTTCCTTCCTTTCACTTCATTCTGCACTACACTAGTATTTCGCATTATATTCACATATCCCAAGCTAAGTTACGGGTCATAGTCAATGATCATGATGGGTCAAAGATAGACAAGACATTTCAAATAATCAGTCCCATTCCCCTGCATGAGAAAACATGTTTTTCAAAATGAACAGACTGGTCAACCTCTCTGGGGAGGGGAGAGAAAGTCTTTAAGTGAAAGCTAATCTGAACCAGATGTCAAATTCAGAACTTATTCCCCTCAGAAGAGAAGTTAGTCCCTCCGTTGTGCAATAAGTCCAGTCCACAAACACTACATGTATCAGGAATCTCTGCCCTCTTACTTCCCCTCATCATGGTGCTATATTATCAAGAGCTTCTCATCCACCCTTAAAGATACCTCTTACATGGGAACCATGCCAACTGGGAGACAGAGGGCATGGTAAACAAACACAGTGAGGAAATAACAACTATAATGAGCAAACTGACTGGTATTGCTATTCTGAAATAACACCCCCAGGTAGGCATCTATTTTATTTGGAAATGCATCACTCACATTTATGAGTGAAATCATCACTCTGGAACAAAGTCACATTTATTTCAGAATGAAATTTGCACATTGGGAGAAATTCCAAAATAGTTTCTGTGGAACAGTTATTCCATAGTAGTTACTGAGGTCAATTTCCTGGTGAAAACAAGTCCATAATCCATCTTACAACTATTAAGTGATACATAAACCTATCCATCCATCCACATTCCATTGCATAGAGTGAATTGTGCTATTTGTGATCCCCTAACTTAACCCAGAAGATCCCTATGCATCCATTATGTTGTATATTATAGCTTGAAGAGACTTACATTACATACATATATACAATCTTTTCATTCTGAAATATCTTGATGATTATATGTATAGTGTTGTCAGCTTTAGTCTGGAGAATCCAGACCCTACAGAGAGACAGAAAGAGAAGACACTTAGAGCTGGGTTTTTGGTTGTAGCCATGTTGGTCTAAGGACATAGGCAGGCAAGGTCTTTGAGTGATATCTTTTATTGACCAAATGAGTAGTTCAGAAAAAGTTCTGAGCAAGCTTTCAGGCACAATCACCCTTCTTCAGGCATAGGAAGTCTCTGCTGTTCTGAGACTCCAAGGAATGAGAGAAGTTAAAAGTGTGACAGGATGTCAGTGAGAATGTGAATAGGTGAAAATTGGGAAAACAAAAGGTAGAGCAAGGAAGGGGGGAAAGAAGTGAGGGGGAGGGACCAAAAGTGAGTAAGGGAGACTTTACAATAAAGAGGCTGCCTGTGAAAAAGGAAATAGCTGGAAATTAGGAAGACAAAGGGCAGAAAAGTAGGGGAGGGGACAGGAGAAAGTGGAGGGGTGGAAGAAAAATGTAAGCGGTCAGGTATGCCAGGTATCTAGTGAGTCAGATGATTGGCAGGTTGTAATGTGTCATAAATCCAATGTCTATATTGAGGCCATGTGTCACAGAGCACGGAGGTGCCCTGTTCCTAGAGAGGGGAAAACTGCCAGGGACTGCCAGTGAAAGAGCCCTAGCAAGAAATAAGGAGCCCAGCTGGGGGTTGCCAGGGCAACCAGGAGGTCAGCCGACTGAAAAGGGCAGGGCCAGGCTCCTATATAAAGCAAGGATAGGAGGCCAGAGGCAGTTCCCTGCCAGCAGCCAGAGAGCCAGGAGCTCCCTAAGCCAGGAAGAAACCTGATTGCAGGTACAGCTTATGGCAGCTCTGGAGGCTTGAGCAATGATGTTAAGTTATAGCCAGGCGGCTTATGTTAAGTTATAGCCAGGTGGCTTCAATTTGTGTTACAGCCCAGGGACTTGTGTTTATGTTGTTGTTATACTGGTGGTTTGGGTGAGGCTATAAGGGGTTGGAGGAGGCCTCATAGGAGACTCACAGCGGAGTGTGAGGACCCCGCACCAGTGAGGGCGCAGCATACGGGGTGCATAGACCCCAGCCCTAGAGAGGGGCACTGTTCAGAAGCCCTAGTGTGGGCGTGGCGAGCCCCAGAGAGGAGGGCCCTATTGAGATGCCCTAGTGTGGGCGTGGTGAACCCCAGAGAAAGGGGGCACTATTGCAGAGCCCCAGAGTGGGCACAGAGAGCCCCAGGAGAGGGCCACATTATTGAGAAGCCCCAGTGTGGGCACGGAGGGCCCCAGGAGAGGGCCGCATTATTGAGGAGCCCCAGTGTGGGGCGCGGAAGACCCCAGAGCGGGGGGCCGCATTGTAGATGAGGCCTGGAGAAGAGGGCACAGAGTGAGATAGGGCCGGGGAGAACCCTAGCATGGGAGGAAGCATGTATCCAAGGAAGGAGGGCCCAGAGAGACCAAGAAGGGGCCAGATAGTGATAGAGCTGAGACAACGGCTGTTCCATCGGCGAGGTGTGGACTGCGGTGTAGGGGAGGAAACAGAGCCGCAGATAGTGCCCCCTTGGCAACGGGGCAGTACAATGGCAGCCTCCCGCTAATTAACATCAATTAATTAATTAACAGCAAGGTGTGGCAGGCGAGAAGGCGGGCAGTTGCCTCAAGAACAGGTGTGCAGGCCACATTTTAGCTCGGCCCAGAACGGCTACCTGTTACACCATGATTATTTGTATCCAGTAAATTTATGAAGTGAAGTTCGTGGGCTCCTCTACGAAAGGTGTTTTGTAAGTTCCTTTTGAGGATTAGAACTGAGAGATCAGAGAGGGAGTGATTGTCTTGTGAGAAGCGTGCCCACACAGGTAGTTGGGTATTCTTGTCTTTGATAGATTTTCAGTGTGTATTCATTATGGTGCATAGATGTTGTTTGGTTTCTCCAACATATTTTCTGTCAGAGCATTTGGTGCACTAGATGAGATATATAACATTTCTGGAGGTTTTTCATAGATTTCATAGACATCAGGGCTGAAAGGGACCTCGGAAGATCATCGAGTCCAGCCCCCCGCCCAAAGGGCAGGAAGTCAGCTGGGGTCATAGGATCCCAGCAAGATAAGCATCCAGTTTCATCTTGACAGCATCCAGTTTCATCTTGAAAGCTGTAAGATCCAGGAATGCTGATGGTTCTGTTGTGGGGTGTAATTAGTGTAGGGGTAGTGGAGATGTGTTGGCAGGTTTTGCATTTCTTGTGCTGGCATGGTCTGGATCCACTAGCTATCGTTTGGGTCATAGGGATTTAGCTTCTGGTGATGAGGTTAGTAAGGTTCAGTGCTTGTTTAAAGGCTTGGATATTGCAATTGTTTGAGTATTTGCTGCATTGGTTCCAGGGAAGGGTGATATGTCATAACTAATGGTGTGCAATTTCTGGGAATTTTCTTTTTGTACTGCAGCAAATCTTCATATGTTCTCTAGGTAGCTCTTTCAAAAGTGTGATCTATCTCTCTGGAGGAGTGTCCTTGT
This sequence comes from Alligator sinensis, assembly GCF_000455745.1. Taxonomy (NCBI): domain Eukaryota; kingdom Metazoa; phylum Chordata; order Crocodylia; family Alligatoridae; genus Alligator; species Alligator sinensis. The sequence continues at coordinate 877,970 of NW_005842451.1, forward strand.
CGGGTGAAGGCCCTTTTGAGATTTGTGAGGCAGCAATCATGGGTATCTCCTTGGTGCAAATTTGGTGGTATTGGAGAGCTTGACTGTAAATTACAGCTTTCTTATTGTGTTAAGGTGACTGCTGTGTTCTGTGTAGATATGTATTTTGGTCCATGGGTTTCTTATATATGGTGGTTTGAATTTTACTGTTTTGGATATTAATCATGGTGTCCAAAAAGGAAATGCTGGTGTTAGAGTATTCAAGCAATAGTCTGATGGAGAGGTGATGACTGCTGAATTTTTGGTGGAAATCAATTAGAGATAGCAGGGTCTCAGTCCAAATGATGAAAATGTCATCTATGTATCTCAGGTATAGTAAGGGTTTGATGGTGCAGGTCTTGAGAAATTCTTCTTCCAGGTGGGCCATAAAATGGTTGGCATATTATGGGGCCATTTTGGTGCCCATAGCTGTGCCCATGGGATGCCTATATACACCACAGGTTTTAATCCTTATTAAATTAAATATGTTTACAAAATTTACACTTGTTTATTTTGGAGCCTCGTGTAAGTGTTTGCATGCCCTAGGTTTTTGAATGAATTAAGCCCGGTCTCCAGCCAGCGCAACAGGAGAGTAGGATAGTCCAGTACTGCCCAACCCCAGCCTGAGGCCCCCCATCCCATGCCCCTTGCCCCATGCCCTGCATCCATGCGCATGCCACAGGGACCTGGCAAACTGCACAAGAAAAAAAAGTGGAAGCACTTCAAAAGCAAAAGCAATTCCAAGGGGTGAACTACAAAAAAGTTGCAGCCAGCTGGTGGACAAAGAGGCTCATTACACGTCTTTGAGTGCCTTTGTGTTTGCACACAGATGCGACACTTTAATTCCCAGTGAGTCAAACTAAACTATGTCAGAGGAGTTTTACTTTAATGAACAGGGAAGGCTTTTAAAGAGTCTGGAAATCCTGCTCATGCAAAAAGACACGTAGTTGCAGTGCATGAAAGGGCAAAAAACGTGGTGTGTACAAAGGCCCATGATATAGAACAAGTGTTTGTTGTTGAAACTGAAGTTGTTGTGTGTAAGGATGAAGTATATGAGTTCAGTGATATCCTGAAGACTGTACTCTTGAGTTGTAATCTCATTCTTGTAGATATGTGAGGCAGGTTTGGATGGCGTCCTGGTGTGGGAAGTTGGTGTATAAGCTAGTGACATTCATGGTGGCTAGAAGGGTATTGCTGGGAAGGTGGTCTATGTTTTTGAGTTTTCACAGGAAGTCTGTTGTGTCTTGGATGAAACTCAGTCTTTGGGTAATGAGTGGATTCAATAAAACCTGATATTTCTTCCATTAGGGTTCCATGGTTTGAAATGATATGTCTGCCAGGGTTTCCTTGTGTCTGGATTTTAGGGAGCAAGTAAAAAGTACTTGGATTGGGTAGTGGAAGGATCAGGGTCTGAAGTTTTTCTTGCAGTTCTGATGGACATGATGTGATGGTGGTTTTGAATTTTGAGGTGGAAAAGGGAGTTGGATCTTCCTCTAGTTTTTGTAGTAGGTGGTGTCAGAGAGCTGTCTGTTGGCTTCTTTTATGTAGTCTTCTTGGTTAAGGATAACTACAGCCCCTCCTTTATTTGCTGGCTTATTACTATTTGGTGGTTGGATCTTAGAGATTCTATGGCCCTTCTTTCTGAGAGGGAGAGGTTGTTATAGTTATGTATGTTGTTGTTGTTGTTGTATCAATACCATACAACATTTCAACATCATACTTGATAAAAAAGAAGGAATCAATCAACCCTCTAATATTATCAATGTCTCCATGCACACACTTACCAAAGCTGAAAAACCTGTCCTTTCAAAAGGCCTTAATTTCTCTCCAGAAAAACACCAAAATAAGATACTACTCTGTGGAGAACTAGAAGATTTTTTTTCAATGCCTTTATCTGAAGGAACATTTCCACAACCAAAAGGAATCCATTTTCAACACTAATTAATTTGGTGACAGCATCAACGAAAAGATTGACACCAATAAATTCAAAAAAACTTCAGATCGGACACCTTACAGTGGACAAAATTCAAACCTTGAGTGCTGCATTGACTGCTTAAGAGAAAGAATGAACAATGAAATACTCAACAACAAGCATCACTATAACGACCTCTCCCTCTCAAAAAGAGGGCACCTTACAGACCTCACCTCTTATACTTTTCTCTCCCCCCACCCCTTACTTTCCTCCCCTCCTCTACTTTTCTGTCCTTTGTCCTCCTACTTTCCAGCTATTTCCTTTTTCACAAACAGCCTCTTTACTTCAGTCTCCCCTACTCACCTTTGGCTGTCCCCTCCCCACTTTCTTCTCCCCTCCCCTTCCCTGCTCTACCTTTCATTTTTCCTGATTTTCCATTTTCTACCTATTTACATTCTCACTGACATCCTGTCACACTTTTAGCTTCTCTCATTCCTTGGAATCTCAGAACAACAGAGACTTCCTATGACTGAAGAAAGGTGACTGTGCCCAAAAGCTTGCTAAAAACTTTTTTCCAACTACTCAGTTGGTTAACAAAAGATATTACATCTACTAAAGGAACCTTGCCTGCTAGGATTCTTAGAGGATACCCTAACCCAAGCTTAGAGATCCAGAGGCTTTTTTTTTTTTTTTTTT
>NW_005842451.1:880605-899496 GCF_000455745.1 Alligator sinensis
TGTCCTCTCCTGTAATGAGGATCCTACCCTGTTACTAGAATAGGAAGAGGATCCAGGGGTACTTGGCCCTTTCCCCCTCCTTAACCCCCCTCCCTCCACCTTCTCCTCTCTTATTTTGCATGTTTGCTGGTGCATCCTTTCCCTGGTAGAGGTCCCTTCCTCCTGGTTTCCTGGTTATGTGCCCACCTCCCCTGCCCCTAGGTCCTTCCACTTCATCTCTGTCTCTTGTGCCTATGCCCCAGTGGTGACACCAGAGGCAAACTCACAGGCCAGGGAGCCTGAAGCAAGATGGCTGTTGGGTCCGGGTGCAGGCAAATGCTCATGACCCGGGGGGGTGCAGGCAAATGCTCATGACCCGGGGGGGGGGGGGAAAGTAGAGGGGTCATATGACCCAGAGAGTCCTGTATAAGCCCAAGCCTCAAGCCAGGGGAGGCAGTCTGGCTGTGGAAACCACTGGGAATGGACCCTTCTCTGACAGGTGTGAGGACCAAAGGCCAGGCTGAGGTGAGAGGACTCAGGAGGCAGCCCCAAGTGAAGAGAAGCTGGGGACCTACAGAAGAAGCAAAATAAATACCCCAGGCATTTTCTGTTTTGTTTTCCTTTCTACTTGGAACCTGACACCAAGTGGTATGGTGAACCCTGTGCAGGGCATATCTTTGAACCAGGAACAGTGCTTTTATTTTGTGGTTTTCATTTTCCCCCAGAGGTCTAGGTTGTGGCTGTAGGGGAGGCAGTGGCCACTGAAAGCGGGTAACTGGAGATACTATGGACTTGAAATTCCTCTGAGTGAACAGAGGATAGGGACTAGAGTATGTTCTGTGGCTGAATGAGGCCAAGCTTGCCCAGATTGCAAGGCAGGAGGTGGCAGGGTAAAAACAGGACTCAAGACCTCCTATTTACCTATGTAGTGGATATTGTGGATTCTGGAACCTGAGGTCATGGGGTGTGACTAGAGCTGAGACAGGAGCTTGTGGCCCTGAACAGTGGGCCTTGAGCCATAGGACTCAATGAGAGTAAAACTGGGTCAAAGTAGCCTGGGAGCCTCAGACCAGACATGGCCTACCTCTTCAAAAGCATGCCTTGCCATCTGTGAAGCCTCCCCTGCTCATTTTGACATCAAGATGTGGCAGGAAAGACTACTGAATAGGGAAGAGAGCAGAGGGTTTAGGCACCAGTAGGCCTCAAGAGGAAGGTAACCTGTTGTGGCCCTCATCAGCAGCCTACACCTTCCACACAGTAGAGGAAATCTGTGGCTGGTATATATTGACTATACTGACTACAAGAGAGCCCTGAGAATCTATAGCAAATGAGGACTGTATTGGCTGTGTCCTCCAATTTAGATCAAGAGTTTCAGACTTGGATGCATAACGTTAAACACCCATACACATATTTGGGCAGCTATATGCCTGGATCTTAAAGTCAGGACTTGATAATATATGAACAGTTCAGAAAGTTTGGCCTTGTAGACAAAGTGATGCAAATATCTCAGGCTGTTTCATCTGACCTCGCTACTGCCCATGTTTTGAACAGAAAGAGCAGACTGCTATATTTGGTCTGGTAGCAAGTAAGTGTAATGCAATTCAGTGACAGACTATGAACCTGTCTTGTGAGCATAGGATCCTAACAACAGGAAAATATTTCCTTAACTCTTTCCTATCACTGTAATGAAGTTGGTGGGCCAGATCATCATCACAGATCGGAGAAAAAAAAAATAGATTAACCTTGCTGAAGCCCAGGCAGTGACTTTGAATTCCTCCTGCTGTAACTGAGACTAGGCTCTAGTCCCAAATAGTTTACTGTATTTCAATTGCAGTTGGCTCCAGATAAGTTTTCAGAGCAGCATTTGTTAATAAACCATCAATTTCTATCTTGATCAGATTCTAGTTTTGCTTACAGAAAGAGGTTGATGCATCCAGTGAGCCATCATTTCATCACCCTGGTGGATTCAAATGATATATATTGCAATGCTATCTCAATACACTAATGGCAGTTTCATTCATACAAAATAAAACCATGCAAATATGCAATGATGCATGCAAAATATGCAATGATGCATGCAAAACTTGAGGTCTCTTTTTTACATTTTTTTAGCTCATCCTAATCCTCTCTTTCCACGGTGACTGTCAATTAGTTTGGCTCCGAACTCTATTCAGAAAACCAACTGGGAATTTCTCCGTAAGACTTAAATCCTCCACACTATTTGCTAATCTAAAAGGCTTATCAGCACCTTGCTTAAGAGGAAGAAATGCATACTTATTAGAAACATTAATCTTTTCAAAGGTTTGGAAAACATTTGGATAAGATAAGAGAAGCAGAATATAGAAAGTCATAATGACACTATTGTCCCTTGTCACCTTACCTCTCTTAAGATGTTCATGACAAGACTGAAACACAGATAAAGGCTTTTTCCTATTGTTTTTCCACCCTCTAGATCCCAAAGATATTCTGCAATGTGTTACAGCTCATTTTCCTTTGTCAGCTACCACTGCAAATAAACTGAGTTAGGCCTTACAACTGAGGGTTTATATTCTACACTGTCACTTTGTTTCTCAGGCATTTAGTCTCTCTGGGTCAGGTTGTCCCACAACATTTTACTGAAACTTAAGTGGACAGAGGTGCACCACAAAAAGCTGCAAGTGGTTTGAGCTGCAGGTTAAGTATTTATTTTTTTATTTGTTTTCAATGTGTGTACCATGAGCATGGGAGAACATGGAGCGCCATGTTTTAATCCTAGGTCTGCTGCTTATTTATTTTGCAACCTGGAGTCCTTTAACATTTTAGATGACAAATCACAGGATCATAAAGTCCGTTAATGCCTTCTTTCTTTTCATAGAACAGGGAAAATAATATTTTCTTACCTAAATCACAGAGCTTCATGAAGCTTTATTAATGTCTATTCACACAGTACTTTAAAAAGTTTAACGGCTGTGGGTTGGCTTGAGGATGGTGCAACTCCTAGGACAAATCAGAGTAGATCCATGGACTGGTCTCATCTGTGGTAGCTTTGTGAGCATGGCATATAGGTGTGATACAGCCCATAATACCTGCCATTCTGTATGTGCACCAGAGGCTCCTCCTCTTCACTCTGGCCTCACTTCTAGCATGACCATTTCAACAAAGGGATCAGTGAAGGTTTAACTGCATCCAACCAGTAGATTTTTCTCCTGCCCCGCTGGAGTTCTCCTTGTGGTGACTTTTGGGTCTCTGCACGCTGCTGGGGTGAAAAACATGGCTCTGAGAATTCAGAATAATCCATCATAAGGTCTTTAGCAATAAAACATTGACAGAATCACTGTTTTGTGAGGTTTCCAAGGAGCCAAAACAATACTTTGATAATATTCCTGATCTCTCTTTCCTTCCAGCCATCACTACAGTATTTCTGTGGTGAAAAAGAGAAACTTTCTTGGGCAAGTTAGCTTTTCATGGATATACCGTCTTTTTGGTACCTTACATACGACAGCAAAAGCTGTTTTAACCGGAACTTTATTAACCAGAAAACTCTACTAACTGGCATCCGAGAGACATGGCAAAAGTGAAACCAGAGTACCACTACCCGGGGACTTCTGGTTTCGTCACCACGAGCCAAGTTTTTCTTTGTCACTTCTTCAGCCCATGGCCCAGGGCAAAGCAGCCTGCACGGGACCCCACTTCCTGTCCCCTGGCACACTGACACCGGGGAGTGCACCAGACAGTGCACATTTGATTAACCAGCATATTTGATTAACCAGCATCCCCCATTCCCGGGGGATGCCACACAACAGAGCTTTTACATGTATAAAACTCAATGTTCATTTCATTGCAGAAGTAACTGGCGGGAAGCATGTGGGGGTATACAGTTGGGTAATTAGTGATCTTGTTTCCTGTTTGTTGGCTTTTTACTTTTCTAGGCATCTTCTGTTTCTGGAGGCAGCAGAAGCCCTCTTATGCAGCAGAGTATGTTACAAAGAGTATGTTCACAAAGTATGTTACTGTGCAATATACTTTGTACTCTTTTATAGAGATCTTTGCTTTTCTTTGTTGTTGTTTTTGTTCCCTTCATAATGAATGAGAGAAGTAATTTTAATTGAAAGCTTGTGATTACTTTGTATCTAAGAAGTGCTTTCTTGGGGCATTTGGCTCAGCAGAGCAGATATAAAGTAAACATCTTTAAAAATACATCACAAGATAGTCTTTCTAGTCTCTACAACTTGTTCCCAAGAGTTTCCCTTCCCTTTAAAAAAAAAAAAATAATAATAATGTTTTTGCTCAGAATCATATTCTCCTATCTTAACCTTTCCTTTTCTTCCCATCATCTCTAATGCAACTTCTCTAAACAGGTCACACCTAGACCTTCGCTAAACAGATAAAAAACTTTATTTAAAGATAGCTGTGAACAATAGTTAGATGGTAAAATGTTTGCCATGACTTACCTGACATGAAAAAAATCATCCAAGAATTGGTTTAGTCTAAACAATTCATCAAGGCAGGATCATCCCTGTCTAAAGCATTCCAGACAAGTACTTGTCTAGCCCAGTGCTGGTCAACCTAGTCAGCCCCGTGGGTCAGATTAGTAGCACAGGGCCATTTCGGAAGTCGGATCCTGTGCATGGGGTTGGTCCACAGGCCTGATATAGCATGGGGTTAGTGCACAGTGTTGGTCCATGAGTGCAGTTTGTGATTTAGTAAAACCCACAGGTTGTTCCCTATTTTGTATATGTTCATTTGACTTTCTTCTTAAGTGTAGTGCCATACACTTGTCCATATTAAATTTAATCTTTCTCCCCAAACTAAACTGCAACAGCCAACATTCGGAGACCTCAAGCACTGCTTTGAGAGGTAGATGCCATATAACTGCCTTTGTCTAAGGACTATTTGTTGAAGAAAATAGAACCCTGGCCATATAAAAGCCAAAGAAACAGCATTAAAAAAGTGATCTAGATAGTTCAAAAGAAATAAACAAATGGTGAGCTGTTCAGCTTTAGATGACCCAAAAGTCAGTCATTGCCAAAAGGTAAGCTACAAAACTACTGTTTGGAGCAGACACCTAAAAAAATTAAGGATATAACATACCAAGTGGCTGCAGTGGCAGGAAGATTATGAAGTCTTCAAATATAGAAGATCTGAGTGCACACTATTAGAAAATGACACGCATTGACACAGAGGGACAGACTTCCATCTTCAGCTCCCTCTGTGCAAAAATTAAGTTTATTTCCTACCTATGGGGACTTTTTACCATCTTGTACCATCTACACTTTTCCCAGAGCCTGATGAAGGGACTTTGATCCTGAAAGCTTGCAGAAAAGGACAATTTTCTTGCCATTTTCCAGTTGGTCTATGTCACGGTGCAGGGTCCTGCAGGAGGGCCGTGATCTCCTCAAGGCTCCCTTCCCGTGTCAAGTTGGCCCAAGGGCACCCTCAGATTTTTGCCCGTCACATCTTTGATGACACAGTATATAAGGGAGGCTGCCTTTTACGCCCTCTTGGTCATGTCTTGATGAACACTCATACCCCATGGTTTCCCGGACCCCTCATGGGTCCCATTCTGCAATGGGTGCTGCAGGGGCACCCTTGCCTTACGGGCCATGTGTGGCTCCAACCACCCCTATACCATGCCCCAAGCCTCACAGATGGAAAAGACGTTGTTCTGTCTGGGCCCTGTTATAATTTGGCCCCCTTGTCCTCTCTGGGCCCTGCGTGGCCCTGTCTTGCTCTGTCCCCCTTCTCTGGGGTCTCTCAATAATGCCACCCCCTTCTCTGGGGCTTCTCGCCAATGGTCCCTCTCTGGGACTTCTTGCCAATGCCCCCTCTCTGGGGCTGGGGTCAGTGCACCCCGAATGCTGCACCCTCACTGGTGCTGGGGCCCCCACACTGCTGTGGGTCCCCTATGAGGCCTCCTCCAACCCCTATTTGCCTCACCCAAACCGCTGGTCTTTAAACAGCAACACAAACACAAGACCCCTCTGCTATAACAGAACTTAAAGCCGCCCAGCTAAAACCACGTTACTCAAACATCCCAGGGATGCGCCATCCTTTACCCGGCTTGGGTTGTACCTGCAGTCAGGCCTCTCCTTGCAGCTCTGCTCAGGGAGAGCTCCTTCTTCTCTGGCTGCTGGCAGGAAACTGCATCTGGCCTCAACCCTGAGGCATTATAAGGGAGCCAGGCCCTGCCCCTTTCAGTCAGCTGACCACTGGCAGGTGTGGGCACCTCTGGTTGCCCTGGTGAGCAACAGCTGTGCTCTTTATTCACTGCTAGGGCTCTTTCCCTAGCAGTTTCCCCTATTTAGGAGCAGGGTACGCAGGTACTCTGCAACAGTCCAATAAAAGGTATCATTTTGGAACCAAGAGTTCTAGTTTTTTGTATGTCTTTTTGTCTCAGACCAACACAGCTACCAAGCACACCCCTGAAACATGGAAGATGCTGAATTTTAGCTGATTTTGGATTTTAAACTTCATTGCAGAACAACAGGGAAGTTTTTTTTGTTTTCCTGCCTGCCATCTGACACCTCCAGGGAAGGAATTCTACCTGATCATCACATCAAAGAGCTACTCAACACAGCTCACAAAGACACTCATGGACCCAGAGGGACAGACTTCCATCTTCAGCTCCCTCTGTGCAAAAATGAAGTTTATTTCCTACCTATGGGGACTTTTTACCATTTTGTACCATCTACACTTTTCCCAGAGCCTGACAAAGGGACTTTGATCCTGAAAGCTTGCAGAAAAGGACAATTTTCTTGCCATTTTCCAGTTGGTCTAATAACAGGTATCATTTTGGAACCAAGAGTTCTAGTTTTTTGTATCACTATTAGAAAAAAAAGTTTAAAAAAGTGAGTGCTAGGGGTTTTGTTGAAAACCAAATATAGATATGATTGAGAACTATGAACCTGGGTTATAAGTTAAAATAGACAGAACCTTCAGTGCAAATTATTGTAATTAAAGCTTCTGTTGAGATTATTTCTAGTTAATCTAACCCAAATAACACAGAACTTCATATCATGAATATATTTTGAGGATAAAACCTATTTATGATACGTTCGTGAACATCGTCAAAAAAAAAAGTAGGTAAAGGTCCATTTGAACCTAACAGCCCTTAGGGCTGTTACAGTTGAAACATTGTACTTTCTATAGCCAAGGGCATGTGTGAGAAACATGGCTAGTAATGTGCCCATGTCTCATGAACAGCCAGGTAGGAGGGAGCAATCATAGCCCTCTCTCCAATTATCCCTTCTTGACTATTCATACCCTATACACACAAGAATTATATTACAGTTTGAAAGATATTAAAATATGTAGTCAACTAATAGGTGTTGCATTGACAGAGGTCTCATCAAAGCCTGCTTAAGTTAATAGGAAAGACTCCTGTTGATTTCCAGGGCTCTGAAGCATTCTATAGAGAGATTCTGATACCAAAAACTTCCTTCCCGTCCCATCATTCTTGTAACACAGTATGCATGTTTTGAAAGTACAGAATTCCAGTAAGTTAAATATCTAGCAAAATATAAAAGACCAGCTGTGAGTATATAAAATCACTGTCAATTGTGATAAATGTCGTGACATAATTTCATAGTTTCACATCTTTAATAACAAGTGCATTGCTGGGTTATTTTAGCAATGGTATAAAATGATACTTCTCAGCTGGCAATAATGTTTCAACTAAAGAGAAAGAGAGTAAAAGAGAATTATAGGCATTGAATTGTTGTTCAAGATTTAGTCTGTCAACAATAGTTTACTTGGAATTTTCTTTAACTAAAAATGAAACATTGGTGAAAGAATGTATCCTCTATTGTCTTCCTGTTTCTGCCTCTAATTTACAATGTCTGCAAGGGGAAAGATTCTGAAAAGCAATTTTTATTTCATGAATTCTAGATTTTTACATACAAGAACATAGCCCCTTCCACAAAAAGTCTCAAGACAAGTCTATATGTACCATGTAATCTTCCCTGCAGATCAAGATATGACCTAAACAGCAACTTTTCTAGCAGCAACTGATATTATTCTGCAAATATGTATCATCCTAGACCTCTGCCATACAGAGATGGCTCCATTCCTGACAAGGAAGCATCAAGTCTGTCTAAAGTTCCAATAATCTTTTGTAAAGTTTCATGAATCATAAGCATATGTCCCCTGTCTTTTGAACTGCCATCTGCTGTTATTGGCTGGAACATCCTTGGATATTTTCTGTCCGAGTGTACAAACTCTTTTTTCAAGGTCCTATTATTTGCTTGGCAGGCGTCTTTAAATAAAGCCCCAGGGAGGACAATTACTGTTAAGAGAATGCTACTTCTCTGCTTCTGGCATTTCTGAGGATTCCCTGAAATGTGATTATGGAAGGATCAGGGATGGTAGCAAGTCAATTTTTACCTTTGACCCAATATGGCTCATAGGTGATCTTCACCTCTGTGTTCTCGCCCACCATACTTACTGTTAAATTTATTGATAACAAAGGGAGGTGATTTAGCTTTCAATATGTAGCAGGCTTGCCTTTTGGAGCTTGGTTTGAGTCCCAGGCTTGAAATCTTGCTGTTTTGATTGATGGAGCTCATCCCCCAATCAGGAGGCAGCAGGAGGAGTTCAGTCATGCCCATTTCCTGAAGGGAGGTGGAGAGGAGTTTCCCCCCCACCGGACCTGATTAAAGACTGCAACACTCAGGTCCAGAAGACTTCAGGGGCAGAGCCCTGGAGCGTATAAAAGGAGCTGCATGCCCAGCATGAGGGGAACACATCCGGGACAGAGAAGAGAGAAGAGTGGGGCTTAGAAGAGCTGAGGAGAGCTGCTCAGCAGGGTGAAGCAGTAGCCCAGAAGTGCCCCTGAAGACTTCTATCAATGGGGAGAGTGGCACGGCTCCAGTGATGAGGCTCTCGGTGTGCAGCATGGCACATGGCATCCAGACCCTGGGAGCTGCGTGAGGTGGCTCAGGGCTGCAACTTCTGGTGTGTGGCCAGAGACACGGTGCACAGAGTAGGACCTTAGGAATGCTTGGGCAGCTCAGGTCCTCAACCCCTGGAACGAGGCTGGGAGCTCGGTGCAGGCGGCACTGCACGGAGGGTCTGGGAGCGGACCAAGCTTGGTGCTACATGAGGCAGCCCAGGCCTCCGACCCATAGCAAACGGTTGAGTCCAGAGAGCCAGACAGTGATTGGGCTACTGAGCCAGCTGACAGGGCCAAGCCAGAGGCCCCAGAATCCCTGCACAGCGGAGCCCTGTTCCAGGGGACAGCGACCCCTCCGAAGCCCACTGCAGGCGAGAGACAAGCACCACTTTCCAGGTCTGGGAGTCATGAGTTGCAGGGAAAAGAGGATCCCCACATGGGGAGGGAAGCTCCCCCCCAGTTAGTTAAGGGCTCCTGAAAGGGGAGGTCCCACTGAGAGGGCCCCCCTAAAGTTACCAGCTTCTTTGTAGGGCTTGAGAAAAGCCCAAGGGCATAGGGGTTTCCCCTCAGGATTGAGTTTATCTTTGGGGTTTATCTGTTTCAGATCAGATATTTACCTGTGACTTACCTGTATCTAGAGCACTGGTATAAGGTTTTATGTCACTTACCCAGAAGGTATTGTTTATGTTACTGGTTTAGATATCTTATAAATAAATATATACATTGTACATATGTTTATATCCATGTTCTTTTCCCTTGTGATAAGTTAATGTAAATAAATTTGAATATAGTTAAGTCCCCTGACTGTCCTGGCCTGGTTTTATAGGGATGGAGGGAAATTGAGTGGTCTGCAGTTCCCACTCCACAGCACACCTGCCAGCTAACAATCCCCCTCAGTTGGAGAAAGGGAGTATATACCCAAGTTAGCTCAGCTACAAATATACTATAGTCAGTGGGGTTGCTAATTCCCCTTTTAACAGTTTGGTCATTAGTCCTAGCCCCATCCCCTTTAAGGGAAATGGGTAAGTTCATAGTCTGAGTTCACTCTGACTGAGGCCCTAAAATGGATTGGCACCAAACTTAGTGTTACCTCACTTGAAGAAAAACTCTCTTTAGTCCACTGGCACTGTAAGTGTGCAAGTGGCTCTCAGGCTATGCAACGCTGGGTAGGAGCAGAGCAATGCTGGGTGGGAGCTCCTCCTTCCCCTACACTCCCACTACAACCTCTGTTGACACTCAATAAAAGTTCAGCAAAGTAAACAACAACAAAAAACCGGGAAGCCACATTGTCCTCTCTCCTCCCGTTTGGTTCTGCAGTGTGGCAGCAAAGATAGTGCTGCCAGAATGCAAAAAAATAAAAAGTGCCAGGGCAGGTGCCCCAAGCACAGATACTTACCAAAGAAGTGGAAGGAGCTGGGGAACAAGATGCATGGAGGGCAAGAACACCGCAGTTTATCAGCTCCTGCCAGTTCCGGTTGGCTGGGCGTGGGACAGGGAATGATCAAAAACTGCATTCTGCTGCAACTGGAAGAAGAGTGGAAAAAAGAGAAAGTGAATTGAAGGCCAACCGACAGACGTGGAGAGAGCTCCATGAAAGAGAATTACAATACTGAAAAAAAGAACAGAAAAGACCACCCTGGGATGGGTAAAGGGATGAGAGCCAGGAGCTTTCTCCCTTTGAGGCTCGGAGGAGTCTCCACATTTACCTGAAGGAGAAGACTTGAGAAAAGGCGACCGACAGGATCCAATGAAAAGCAATCCACACCACGACAATCCTGCAGTGGAAGAAGACATCCAAACCATGATTGAGGGTACTGCAAACCAGGGTGTTTGTGCAAATGGACGCTCTGAACTCTGCAGCCCTCAAAGACACTAAAATGCTTAGCAGAGAGAGGCTTATATATATACGCACCCTGTAATTGCCAGTATAACAAGTATATTCTACAAGGATAGCAACCAAGTAGGGGGAATAGCTCCCCTGTTTCTTTTTTCTTAAGTATACCAAGTCATCGCAGGAAAGACTGGGTGGACAAGCTAGGCAAAAAGGAACTCTCCCATAAATCTCAGCTGGAACATCTGTAATACACCCGCTCCAGGGAGCTCCATAACACATCACGTGAATAGAGAGTCACATTGAGTAGGGACGCTCCTACATGCATCATCTGGGAACTTCTGTGTCCTTTTGACCCCCTTCCAGTAGGTAACAGCCTCTCTTTATCCTCACACTGGTTCCACAGGCTGCCAATCAGCATGCTCATCATCCAGCTACCAACTATCTGACGTCCCAGATGAGTCTCACCCCTGCTGTGCAGCTTCTCAGCGCTCTCCAGGGTTTCCCTGTGTTGCTAGGTTATGGACAGCCCATCCGGGCTGGGCCAATCACTCCCTGCTGGCTGCCTGTTTGCATGCCGTGGGGAGCAGCAGGAAGCAGGAGAGGGTGAGCAGGGTTTTCCTCCCCCTTCTTACCCCTCACACTGCTACAGTAACTTTTATCCCAAATATTAAAAACTGGCCTCAGGACCGTTCCAGGCAATGCTCACCAAATATACAAATGCATGTAGTTCTAAAACTAACTAGTAGCTATTGATTTTCAAAGCAGGTTGGACAGATACTTGGCTGGGATGGTTTAGTTGGGGATTATCCTGCCTTGAGAAGGGGACTGGACTAGATTACTTGTGAGGTCCCTTCCAGCCCTACTTTCCTGTGATCCTATTATGCGAAATTAACTATCTGTCACTAATTTCAGGGTTGCTAATAACCTTTTATATGGCAACTGGGACTTTGATCTAGATTTTGATCCCTGAAATTTGGTCACTTTACCTCACCCATATCCTCTTCTCTGCCCAACACATCACTATGATCCTGCTACACCCTACCAATGTTGTAAATATTGAACTAAACTGTCCATGTGTTCCTCTAGCAGCTAGATTATCTACTTAAACAATCTACTCTTTTTCTCTGCCTGTATACTATAAATCAAATATTAAGAAAGCAAAATCACATGGGTCCCCCAATGGTGAGTTAAACTGCTTGTCAGAAAATGTGCCAGAAATAAAATTAGTCACTTATGAAAGAAACAATGTCTTGCTGCTACTTAAAATCTTATCCTTAACTCTGAAATAACTGATGTCCTGCCCACTATGAACCCTACATTCTTTCACCTCTTCCCAGACTTACTGTCCTATGGTACAAGTACTTTCTACAGTTGGCTCATTCATTCATTAGCTCCAGGAAGTCCCAGTTTATAATCTCCACAGAGGATAGTTTTCCTCTGTGTAACTTCATCCAGTCATGTTTTATAAGCTGAACTCCAGTGACCATGGGGAATGTTGATCCTCTACACCACAGAGGAAGCTGAAACTTGGATGGGTTAGCTATTAGATGCCAGCCATAATTAGCATCAAGAACAGGGGAATAAGTACTCAGTCTAGATGAGAGAAAGAACAAGTTAGGATTGCTTATGTAAACTGCTTTTTTCAAACCAGTGGGACCTAAGAACATTTATTCTAGAAATCCCAAGGAATTGGTTTAGGAAATTGCAGAGCCACTGGCTATTATCGAAAAGCTGTGGTAGTCAGGTGAGATCCCAGGAGCCTGGAAAAGATCAAATATAGTACTCATCCTAAAAAAAAGGGCAGGGACAGATAATTTAAAGCCAGTTGGTCTAACTTTGATACCTGAAAAACCACTGAAGTTTATCATCAAGCCATCAATTTGTCAGGACCTAGAGAATAATAAGGTGGTAAATAGCAGCCAACGCTTCCATGATGATTCTTCTGGGTATCTTGTACATTGGATGTTATATACTGCAGTAAGGCTTTTGACAGTGTCCCCCATCATATTTGTATAAGAATTCTAAGGAAATACCCTCTAGATGGAACTACCAAAAGGTGGAAATATTATTGGTTGAATAATTGTGTTTAAAGAGTACTTATCAATGACTCAATAGCAAAGTGGGAGAGGGCATCAAGTGGAGTTCTCCGTTGGTTTGTACTGGGCCTGTTCAATATCTTTATTAATGATTTGGAGGATGGAATGGAGTGTATGCATAGTCAATTTGTAGAGGATACCAAATCAGATGGCATAACAAGTACTTTAGAGTAAGGGTGGGCAAAATACAGTCCATAGGCCAGATGTGGCCCACCAAGTCATTCTATTCGGCCCACGGGGCCCCTAAAATAGTTTTTTAAATTACTATTTATCTGCCTCTGATTGCCTGCAAAGATTACAGGAGACAGCTGCAGAAGGACCCAGAAGGAACCTGGCAGCAGAACTCAGCGGCAGCAGCAGCAAGGCCCGCCAGCCGTGCCCTACCCCCACCCCTATCTGGAAGCTTCTGCCTTAGCTGAGGCTTCCGGCCTGCGACCATGGGACTGTTCCTGCCTCCCTCTACCTGAGAGGGAAATTCAAGTAAGAATGGGTGTGGTGGGAACAGGAGAATTGCTGGTGCAGCATGAGCCAGCCAGGCCCAGCTCATACCACACACTTCCCAGCTGGCCATCTCAGGGTGCTCCCGCTGCATCGCGCAGTCCCAGTCCTGCAACTGGAACTGCATGGTGCCAGAGCTGCTGATGAGGAGCCGCAGACCAGTGGGGAGTGGTGGTGGCTGGCAGGGAAGGAAGGAAAGCGGCAGGAGAAAGGCAGCAGAGGCAGGCACAGGGAGGAGGAGGAGGGTAGTGACAGCAGGTGGGAGCCATCTGGGAACCACGGGGCTGGGCTGTCTCCAGCTGTGTTCTGTGGTTCTTGGGTTGCAGCCAGGAACAGTGCACTGCTAGGAGGTGTCTGGCTGTGCCACGCCATGCCATCTGGGTCCCTGCACTTCCCAGCTTGCTACTGCTGCCTCCTCTACCATGGTGTGCCTGCAGCTCCCACACTCACAGCAGGGGAAGCCCTGCACTGTAGCCAGCTGCTTTCCCTGCCTCCTGCTACACAGGTGCCTACACTGCCTGGACTCTACCTGGAGTGCACGGGGCCCCAAATCCTGCTTCCCTGCAGAGTCCAGCATGGGGCTTCCCCCATGGGAGTGTGCGAGCTGCAGGCCTGTGGTGTGGAGCCCCCATGATAGAGGTGGCCAGGTAGGCTGCTCTCCTCACCTCTGCACAGCATGGCCTGGAGCTGTGCCCTCCTGGGTGCCAATGCCTGCACCAAGCACAAGCTCCCTGAGCCCTCCCACCTGCCATTGCTGCCGGTAGCAGGGGCTGTGCACCATGTAGGGGAGTGTGGAGGGAAACCTGCATCCCACAAACCTCACACACCCACACCCAACCCCCACAACCTCCACTGACATCTACACTAACCCCAACATACCCTATGCCTCCACAAGCACCCCTCATACACAACTCACACACACACACACCCCTACACAATATAAAAGAGTGAGACTTTATTTCTGAGTTATTATGCAATCTCTTCTATATACAGTACACCAACACAAATAATGGCAAATAACTTTTCGTAATAAAATTAAAATATGTTATAGTATGTGTTTGACTTCTAGTGTATGATTTGTTTTTTTCTGGTTCTAAAATGGCAACCCCCCCCTCCAAAAAAGAGTATTTCTGGAGGGCAAAGGAAGGGATTTCTGGTGGCAAAGTTCAGGGGCTCCCGAGAGGGACTTTTTGTGACTAGGTGGCAGAGCAACTGTCAAGGGGCGGGGCTACCCATGTGGCCCTAGACAGCTCGCCATAACTTGTTAAGTGGACTTCCACCCAAAATAATTGCCTGCCCCTGCTTTAGAGGATAGGATTAGGATTAAAATTATCCTCAATAAATGGTAAATTGGTCTGAAATGGAAAATAGCACCATTTCCTTCAAGGAGGTCAAGATCTGAAATCTGTCCCAGGCAAATTTCTGGAAGAGACTGAAATCCATAGAGGCATCACATTTGTCTTCCTATGGGTCACATTTTGGCCCATTCCTTCCTAAATCAGAGCACACTGCAAAATATATGAGGCACTATGTCTCTGTTTTGCACTCTGTCAGGATCTACTGTGTGTTCCAGTTAACACTTTATATGAACTTAGACTCTAATGCTCTCTCTTCTCTTGCAGAAAAAATATAAATGGATATACATAAAAACAACTCAGTGGTTGACAACAGTCCACTAAATTATTTCTTCTGCATAAGCTATTAGTTCTGTTTGGTTCAATTTAGAGATGAGCACAACTTAAAAATTGAGGAATACAGTTTGGTCCAACAGTTGGGGATATTCATTAGGAGCATTTGAAATGAACTCTATGACACTGGGCTGGATAACCCATGAATGGAAGACTTCCAACACTTCCAGCCTCAGATAGCTATCCTACAGTAAGATACTAAAAGAAAATGTATGCAAAAATAACATGATTTTTTTTATGGCTCATTTCTTCATTAAATATTCTACAACAGTCAAGACTATCCCTTCATAGAAAGTAGATGAAGAATATTACTGGAATGCATCTACCTAACTTAAAGAAAAAAACTGAAATAAGAGGCAAGTATCCCTGATGTGGATTAATACTAGCTGTTTAAAAGTCAGAGAAATATAAAACTAATAAAATTATTCTGTCCTTCAGGCACTGGCTGATTCCTTAACAGTGATAAAAGGGAAAAATAATACTCCATTCTCTCTACTGACTTGATGGGAGAGAAAGCAGGTGTGCTGCCATGAGTTCTGAATAATGTTAGCATTTCTTTTCTCCAGCATTAGAACTATTTTTATTATAGGGACTTTTATGCAAGCTTTCAAGGCTATTGCATTTATGAAAATGTGCTAGTACAAAAGAACCATGGATTGCAGTTTTCTCTAGGGAAGAAAAAATGATCGGAAACCCTTTGTATCTAGTTGGCACAATAGACAAGAGCATTTTATAAAATCTGCAGATAATGGGAAGAAATTGCTGCTAGAACAACAATGCCGCATTTGATAGGCAGAAAACTGAATGAATTGATCTGAAATGTTTTTTGTCTCAGTATTCCAAAATAAACACAAGATAATACCCCATTTTCAAATTATTTCAGGAAAATAGCAGCAGCAAGAATTGCATATTTATCATACTTTTATGAGAGAATTAATTCTTCAATATAAACACAGAGTGGTGTAGGCTATACATACACAGAATAAAATACTCATAAGAGATTCATTTTATAACTGCAACTGATTGTGTGGCAAGACTTACAGCCAAAAAACTCTGTTAAAGCAGTACAGAGACTAACCCCAAAATTATACCCTGTTGGGATAAAATTTTCAAATACACATGTAATCCAAAAGAAAAGCAAACAGACAGGTTGCATCTATAAAGACATACATTTATCAGGGCAGAAAACCATTTGGGTATGTAGCTTGTACTTTGTATGTGCAATGTTTTTTCACTCAGAACGAGTGCTTTTGGTGGATGGCATACCTCTTCTAATCTGATTAATAAGCAAGGATCCTAGTTTTCTCTCATTTAAAAAAATCTCCAGTTTTCAGAAAGAAAAAAGTAACCACAAATCCACATTTTTCCTTGATTGAAATGAAACGCCACTATATATAAATCTATATATTAGTGGTGTTTCATTTTAATTATGGGAAAATGTGGATTTGGGGTTACTTTTTTCTTTCTGAAAATTTGGGGATTTTTTTAAATGAGAGAAAACCAGGATCCCTGGTAATAAGGCAGTCTGTCTCTTTAAGAAGGAACAGTCATCCCAGTTGAGAAGCCCAACTGCAAGGTGTTAGGATAAGCAGGGAGTGCCCCACTGTGAGCTTTCCAAGCTCCCAGAAGAGTGAGCACAGGAGAAAAGGAAGCAAGCAGTGAGTGAAACAGTGTATTTCAAGGAGAGGCCAGGCTACTGAACTGGAGCCAGAACAAAAGGGGCTCCCCTCTTCATGTCTAGGATAGGGCAGAATAATTTGGTTTGGTTTCTTTGTTTAAAAGACTGTGCTTTGCTCGGGAAGACTGGCTGAAGAACTTCCCATGGAGCAAACCCACCTGCAGAAGCCATCAGGCTAAGCAACCCACTAAGACTCAGATTTACAGATTTACCTCTTAGGGTACGTCCACACATGCAGGCACATGCTCTTGCAGCAGCACAAATAGGAGTGGCACAAATTTGTACTGGGGATTTTTCCCTCAGGGCACATGCCTGGACATGCCCTTTGGTGTGGGGCACGTTTGCCACTTGGGGCAAAATGATCCTGCCCAGCTCCTCCTGGATCTGCAGCCAGGGGAAGTTAGAGCCTGTATAAAAGCTGCCTTGGCAAGAAGCTCAGGGCCACTTGCTCTCAGCAGTTTCTGGGGCCCAGTCAATTGGTACCTAGGGACACTAGCCCCTTGTACCAGCTGGACTGCTGAAGCAGCCCTAACCTAGGCTTCCCTTCACCTTCTACCCACTGCAGCAGACTGGCTGTGGGGACTGCTACCTGGATATGACCTGCTGCCACCTGCGACAGCATCTGTCCCCAAGGCTGCACACCTGCCAGACCTGGATGGGGACCGTACAGCCTCAGCAGAGGCATTTGCATCTCTGGGCAAGCTGCCAATGGGCTGTGGCTGCACAGTTGGCCTTTGTGCGGCACTGCTGTCATATGTGACCCCACCCTGCCATCTGGGCAGCTATTGCCTGGAAGATGTTCTCAGTGTGGTGACCTGCTTTGAACTGTCAAAGCCTGCTTGCCAGGAAGACAGCTACCTCATTTGCCCTCCAGCTGGGTCCTGGGTGCCAGCACCAAGCAGGTTCCTTTGCCTGGGTCCTGCCACTTGCCTGACTAGCAGTAATCCTGATGTTCCCTATTTAAAAACTGCAAATTCCATGATAAAAAAATCCCAAATTCACTCTTTAAAATACCCCAAAATTCATGCTCTTTCACAATTAAAACAAAAGACCTCTCTCTCTCTCTCTCTCTCTCTATATATATATATATATATAGAGAGAGAGAGAGAGAGAGAGGTCTTTTGTTTTAATTGTGAAAGAGCATGAATTTTGGGGTATTTTAAAGAGTGAATTTGGGGTATTGATATGTTTACAATTTTAATGCAATTTGGAATCCTACCAGTGTCTCTATATTAATAAAATTAATTCTCAACATCTTCATGCTTTGATGTTTGCTTTTGGTTTTCTTATCATAGAAAAATTAGAGCTCCCCCTGATGCCTTCACTAACCAGAATGTGGGGACAGCTGCAGCCACAGCTCCTGTCACCAGGTCTCATCCTGTCTGGCAGCTGGGCATGCTGGGTGTATGATAGGGGATGTGAGGTTTGCAGGAGTGGGGTGGGAAGGAGTGTGGGTGGGTGTGGAGGTATATGGGTTGGTGTGGGGGGATGTGGGGTGTGTGGGTGGGTATGGGGGATGTGGGGTTTGCAGCGGGGATGGGGGGATGTGAGAGGAGTTGGAGTAGTGGGTGTGTGGGTGGGTGTGTGGGGGATGTGGGGTTTTTAGGGGGGATGTTTTTAGGGGGGCTGCCACATGCTGCACCCCGCCCCACACACCTCTGCAGTGCACAACTCTCGGCTGTGCATAGCTCTCGGCTCAAACCAACCCACCCGGCACAGCCTGTTAGCATGTCTTTGGACAGGACTGGGACCTGTGGCTCCTGTCCAAAGGCATGAACTAGCTGGGTGGGCTGAGTTGGGCCAGGCCAGGTCGCATCAAACCAGATCCATTCTCCATGAGGGTCAATAAGCAATAAGCTGGAACAAGCTCAGTCTGTTACCTGTTTTGGGTATTCATAACTACAACATAGCATCTGACAAAATAGGCTGTTGCCTATGAAAGCTTATGCCTCTCTGACTCATTTAGTCTCCAAGGGCATGCGTCAGAGCAGACTCGATTAACTGAGTCTGCTGGAGCATGCTAATTAGCACTCTCCAACAGGCTCCACATCATGTGTATTCAGCATTCCCATGCTTCAAAATGGCGGCAGGAACACTTTAAAGCTCATTGAACAAATTTTGAAGCATAGGATGCTGAATGCACATGGCACTGAGGGCACTTTAATTATAGCAGCTCTTGGAGCCACTCCAATTAAATCTCCCCTGCTCTTGCCCCTGGAGCACCTGTAAAAATGCCCCAAAGTGCCGCT
>NW_005842451.1:899506-913607 GCF_000455745.1 Alligator sinensis
CTGCCTTCTTCAGAGACTGTTACATGTTACCTGCATTGCATTTTCACACGTTACATGTATTTTCCTACTATACTTATGCAGTTTTTATACTAGGCCAAGCTCTTTACCAAATATAGAAAAAATTCTGTTCAGATCCTGAAGAAATTACTATCTATAGGGGCTTTATTCACAATGAGTCCCCTAACCTGGATCTGATCCTGCTGCCCATACCCATGCTTCAAATTTCACCTTTGATTCCTTAATATTAAATCAGCATTTCTTCACCTGAGGAAAGAAGGGCTGAATTGGTTAGATAATATTTGTATGGACTGTGGATAACATTTCTACTCCACCAAGGTCCAAATCCTATTCCACCTCTACATCTGTCCCATAGCCAATGCAAAACACATGAATATTGCCTTTGAACTTCAATGTAAATCCTAAGAGGGATCTTCTTCCTCCCTGCAGTTGCTAGTCATGTTTTTTCTCCAACTAAAGATCTGGGGGTTTAGGCAGAATTGATGTGCTTCCCAGGAGGATTAAAACCACTGTAGAGCATAAGAGAAAGTAGACACCTCAGCAGAGCATTTCAATTACTCTGAAAGGCTAAAATACTGATGCATAAGGAACCTGTACAGGGTAGAAGAGAACTATGTTTTATGATTTAGATGTCTAAAAGCTATGACTCTTAGAGGAGGGTTAGGATGGAATATGATAGAAGGGCTTTCCTTATTTTCTTATTGTGGTTTTTTAAAATTAAATGTTGTGTTTGTTGTGGGGAGAGGCAGTATCTGTGGCTTTTCAGAAACAGCTACAGCCTCTCTGTAGAAAACAGAGGTGTGGGGTTGGAAAGGACATAGGGAGAGGGTTGGGGGATCCCTAGGTGAGAAGCAGGGGAGTGGGTGACCATTCAGTTAAGGGATGAAGAATGGAAAGCGAAGGTAAATGGGGTTTGGGAAGCATGGTTGGGTAGGGCTGAAGGGTTTGCTGTCCTGGGTGATTGGCTGGGAATTGAGAGTAGATGGGCCAGGTAGGGTTTTAAGTTCTGAGTTTTTGTTTAGGGAGCCTGTAGTTGTTTCATATCATATGGGTTGTTTTGTCTTTTATTGTAAGCCACCCTGATTCTTCTTGGGGAGGGTGGCATATAAATCAAACGGAAAAATAAATAAATACATACAAACATAAATTGACTCCATCCTATTTCTTTTTGAAGATTAAGTTGTTACCAAGCATTTTTAGTTTGTTTGTCCAAAACACAGCATACCCATAGGACACCACCACAAATAACAGAGTTACATTCATATCTTTGAGCTCATCCCAGGGGGGACAATTAATAATTTAGGTTCTCTCTCTCCTTTTCTTTAGCATATTGTGAGAGTGGACACACATACATTTGGAGCCATTACAAAAGGGAACATTTCAAAAGAGCAGCAGCTGTTACGCTCTAATTGTTGTGTGTGGACACTGGGAACAATACAAATGTTCTCAGCAAAATCACTCCAATTTTACTACTGCTTCATCAAGTGCTAAAGATGAAGTGATTCTAGGTTTACCACATTTCTATCATTCTCAGCTTGTCCACATATAACAGTTAGAACCTACCAGAAGCAGCCCTTTTGAAGTGTTCCCCTTTTGAAATGGCTCCAAATGTATGTGGGCCTGCACCCAGGTCTAATCCTTTTCAGACAATTATTTGTCAGTCAATGCATTCATGCATGTACCCATTAGTAAAACAATGCTTTCATGTATGAAAAAAAAAAATCTAGGACATGCTATATCCCTTTCCCATACTCAGACCCAGGCAGAGCCAGCCTTAGGGGTGAGTGGTATAGGCAATCTCCCAGGGCGCCATAGTCAGGAGGGTGCCACCACACACACACACACACACACACACACACATTCTGCCCTGCCCCGCCCCACTGATAGTGCTGGGGCAGGGGGCACTTTGGTGGCAACTAATCCTAGGGGGCTGAGCAGCAAGGCCCTCCCCCTCCTTCCTCCCTGCCACCAGGGCAGCAGGATTAAAAGCTCTGGGGCAGTGGTGGTGGTGGGCAATACCAGGCAGCATGATAGGCTAGGAGGAGGGTGCTGAGTCCAGGGCCAAGGGCAAGGTGGCATGGCAGGACTGTCCCAACTTCTTCCTGTGCCAAGTGCTTTGCCATCACTGATATGCTGAGGCTGAAGGCCAAGTCTGCAGCATCCCACCCTCCCCCCCTCACCACACTGAGCTCCCGCTGCCCCCAGCCCCACTGCCTGGCATCAAGCCAGTATCTCAGCTGAACGGACATACATTGCCCTGCAACAGCCCATGGGGTCCCTTGCCACCTGCAGCCACTGGGGCATGTATGCCCTTCACACTCACACTCCCCACACACACCCACACCCACACACCCCCAACAAACACCCATGGGCAGCCCTCCCCCCCCCCACACATACACTCATACACACACCCCACACACAGCACCAGTGACCTGGTTGGGGGGGGGGGGGGTGCCCAGAGAGGGCACCAGATGGGGAGGTCCTGGAGCAGGGGGTAAAATACAAGTTCACCCAGTGCCATTTTTCCCAAGGTCGGCTCTAGACCCAGGTTCTGTAACAGTTTAAAACATAGTTTTATTCCAAAATGTAGCCATGTCAAAACAGCTTTTCCTTAGTTAACAGACATGTTCCCTGTATGTGTTCTTTTTTATCTGATGGCATTTGTGACAAAAATGACTTTGCTTCACCCTTGGAAGCCCTGCAGAGCATACAAGGACAGTGGTGTCCAACCTTTTCTCCTTGTGGGCTGGATGGGGGTAGGGGGCAGGTCCCTCCATGGGCCAGATCCAGCTGGTGGGCCCAATCTAGTGAATGGGACAGGCATGACTGAAGGTCTGATCTGGCTGTGTGGAAACAGCCCAGCCTGGGCCTGATCCAACCACACACAACTTGGAAATCATGTGGTGTGAATTGCCACCACTCCCCCACTGCCAAATTACCTGAACCACGGAGAGCTCCCTGGGCTCTGTGGGCTGGATTTGACCTGGTGGCCAGAGGTTAAGCAGCCTTGTACTAGGAAATAGAAGGTAAGCCAAAATCTATTAATTCTGGAGTATCAGCATTACTAATTACATTCCAGTCAGATGCATCTGGTTGCTTGAGACTTTAATTTGAGGTTGCGGGGATGTCAGGGATGTTTGATATATCCTGGAAAATCTTTTTCTCCTGCTAATTATGTACAAGAAGGAAGAACTCTGCTGCATTCTCAAATCACTGACTGACTCTGCAGGGCTGACAGCTAGGAAATCCCTATAGCTCTTCTTCTTAACTTGTAAATTTGCAGTGTTGCCAAGTCTTAAGCCTCACAATACTTAGAGCTCAGATTATGACATTAAATATCCACCTTCCCCTGTCCAGGGAACCAAAACAGTTCTCCAGACATGACTGATGGCAGCTGTGAAAGGGACTCTCTCTCCCCAACAATGTCTAGGCCAAGCTGCAGTGAGTGCAGGATGGAATCTTACAGCAATCCAAAGGCAAAGAGAGTAAAGACTAAGCCCCCGTGATACTAGTTGGTGCAGCCTTCCTTCTAGCTCTCAGACAGTGACTGGAATGAGAAAATGACAACAAAGCAGAGGAAGATAAAGAACTGAGCTCAGTTAAAAAAAAGAAAGAAGGAACATAAAAAACTTCTCAAAGTATGAAAATATATTTAAATGCTGGACAAAATGTGTTATTTAGGTGGAAAGCTCTTTTGGGCCAGGGACCACCTTCTTGTTCTACCTTTGTACAATAATAGCATTGTGATCTTGGTTCATGATTTGAGCTTATTACCGCTAGCACTATACAAACAGCAATTACCAGAAATGTACGGAGAGAGACACATGTAGCTTCTATTAAACATAGCATCCTGCAGAAAATTAATTCATATTTAAAGTTTGTTTGCTTTTAAATCAGTTTGTGCCTAAAACAATTGGATATATTCTTTGAGATGTACATTGCAGAAGATCCTTATTTTAAAATAATCACTTTAAGGTTAACTTTCAGATGGTGACAAATCTGCAGGCATTTATGTGATATGGTATCGGCAACAAAGACTGTTTGTTTGTTATAGCAACAGGCATTCTGTGATGACTTCATGAGTGGAAGTGGGTGACATACTGCTGCTGAAACCAGAGAAAATTAGGAATGAAGGACAGATGTCCATACTTGAATGGAAAATCCCTAAATTAGACAAACTGGAGAAAAATCCCTAAATGAGAAAATCCCTAAATAGGACAAACTGGAGAAAAAAGTACAACCAGATGTTTATTTTATTTTATTTACACAGAAATTTTTTATAAAAAGCCCACATTTTTGCCTCAGACTTGAGAAAGAGTGCCTTCCACTCGAAAGCTTGTCTGTCTTAACTTTTCCCAGCCATGTAGCTGGCTCAGTAAAAGATATCACCTTCCATGTTTCCTGGACCATCATGGATACAACATCACTCCAGCACTATCACACGGAAATAATTTTTTCATAGTCTTCTCATTAAATCCGAGTGACAAGAAAACATTCTTCCTAAGGTAATCCATTTTTGAAAGGGCTACCTTCCATTATGAGACTACTGCTATGATCTTTGCCTGACCCCAGCAGGGTTCATTTTCTAAATTTCAGGAACTAGGTACCCATATCAAGTTACTGTAAAATAATGAGTTAATATTAAAAATGCAATACAGTAAAAATGCAGTATCTCAACTATTGGCTAAAAAGTCATAATGTTGATTCTTAGGTAGGGGACCAGGCAGAAAGTATATGAGTAGTGTCAAATAAACATCATGTGCTGTCCCACTCCTTCTGAAAGACTCCTTCACTGAGGGTGTTATTTCTTAGGTCAGTCTAGTCCTAGATCTGTAATCTGCTTGATTACAGATGACAAATCTCAATTTCCTTGTCAAATCAGTGTTTGGAGTAGAGCTAATAAAAAATAATGAATACCATTCTCACCCGATTATGCTCAAATTAGCGAAACAGCACACTTCTTGTTCCCATAAATATTTTGGTGACAAGGAGGTGATCTCCATGCTGAGGCTATTGATAAGATCTCTTCCTGAGCAAATAGGGGTCATATTCAAAATCTCAAAAAAATAGATTTCCTTATTTAATAAGTCTGTATTGCTGGGGTAATTAGAAATTATTAAAGATGTTTCTAGCTCTTAGAAGAACCGTTTACATTTACTATACAGAGGGTGTGTCTACACGTGCATTTAGATGCACCTAAATTTAATGCACATTAGCTTAATGTACATTAAGCAGGTTTAAGCAGGCATCTACACGTGCAGGCATTAAAGCACATTAACACTGTGGTAGGACTCACTTGGGACTAAAGTTAGTCCCATGTCAGTCCACACACACAGTGTTAATGTGCATTAACGTGTCTGCACATGTTTTAATACACTTTAACTATTCATCCCAAAATTTGATACCTGCATCTGCAGGTATTAAATTTAGAACAATTAGCCTCACACCCCCATTTTTAAAGTGCATTAAGGTCATGCACATGTAGATGTGTGCCCTAATGTGCCCTAAATTTAGGCTAATATGCCTTAAAGCATCTCATGTAGATGTGCCTAGAGTAGAATATTGGGGCCAATGCTGACTCCAGAGAGAATCTATTCCTCAAAGAGTTACCCACATGCTCAGGCTACAGCTCAGATCCATTGCTGATCAAATCAGGTATCAGATTCCAAATGATGTGAACCAAGAAGACTAATATAAAGTCACTGCATAATGTTAGGCTAATTGACCAGGAGACCTTCTGCAGACATGCATACTCATCAGAATATAAATGCACACTTGATGAAACTCCTCCATTATTCTAAAAAAATTGTCCTGATGCAGAAGCTCCCTTGGTAGGACATAGGGCTGGAAGTTTGATACAGTCAACACCAGCCCCTTGATAGATTCCTGCTTGCTCACTTCTGATGAAATCAGAGCCAAACTTATCTTGGTAGCATTCCACTTCAGGCTACTGATAATAGCTAGGGCCTGGTTTAAATCATAATTTTGCATTTTTGTGAAAATCATGAAATTAAGTGATTTTAACAAAAATGCAATTTGCAAGGAAATTCCATATGATATGGCCGCTTGCTGGGGAGTTCCCCAGCAAGCAGCCATATCACATGGAATTTCCTTGCAAAAAGCAAAAATTGGAGCTGTGGGGGTGCTGTGCAGCACCCACTCCCTTCACTCACCTGCCCCAGCTAGTGCCAGCAGCAGTGGTGCATCACCAGGAAGGGCCAAACAGGCACTGGGAGGGAAGTGCTCTGCACTGCCCAGCAGGACTCCTATGTGTGGAGCAGAGCTGGGAGCAGAAGTGGGGTCAGTGGCAGGCAAGGCTGAGGGGCGGCACTCCCCTGTGTGCAAGTGATGCCGCCCACACTCCAGCCCCTCTCACCCCCCTCACAACCCTTTGCTGACTGCGAACTGCAGACACTGCCAGGCTGCCACTGCCATAATGCTGGGTGAATTCAGCTGGGCTGGGGCCCCCTGCATGTGCATGCTGCCGTTTGAACTCCAGCTTCCACTGCCCACCTCACAATCCTTTACTGGCTGCAGGCAGTGGGAACCGCCAAGCCTCCATGATGCCAAGTGAGTTCAGCTGGGCTGGGCTCTGCCAGGCACTGGGTGCTCTGTCAGGTGAGTCCACCCCCTTGCCCCCAGCTCTAGTATTGTGGCCTGATCATGGTGGGGGCGGGGGGGAGAGCGATACAATGATCTGGGTGTGAAAATGGTGGCACCTGCCATGATTGGGCCATGATAATAGTGAGCTGGGCCCATGATTTAAACCAGGCCCAAATTATAGTCAGTGTCACTAGAAGTCAACCAGGATATTAACCAAACATAATTCACCCCCAAAAACATGCACATATAGATTACTAAGGAATGCTGGGACCACTACAGATCATCATCAGGATTCCTGAAACACTCTGAGAGTGTGCATTGCTTACATACAAAACAGCTTCCTGTCTTATGCCCCAGAGAGACTCCTTCTCCGAGACAGTCAGCCCTTGTTCTGCCTAAAGCTAGGATTTATAACAAACCAAATCAAAGTGCAGTTTCCAAATATGAATAGCAAAGATTAGTTTTAACATCACTGAATAAATGTGGGCTAATTAGAAATAAAAAAGGACTAAATATACTCAAATTGAGAAACAAAGATCACAAAGTATAATGGTGACCTATTCATGTTATGGTGAAGAAATAATTTATATAGGAAAACAGTACACTTTTGATATCCTCACCACCCCCTGCTCATCCTGATATAGACCATATTTGCATTTTTTGCTTCCAGGCTGGGGAGGGAGCTAGATGCAAGAGAATTTGTATAAAACAAATTCAAACACTTTGCTAGTTATCAACTTGGACATGGTCTAGAAAAGAAAAAGGAGTCACAAACTTTCCAGGCATCAGATATAGAGGAAAACCTCACAATTCGCAGATTCAGCATTCATGATTTCAAATATTCACGAATGCCAAACGTGCTTCTTAAATACACTTAAAGGAGCTCCTTGGGAGCTCTGTGCTTGCTGCTGCCATCACGCTCCCGCCATGGCTGAAGCAGCCATGCCCCCTCCCCAGCCGCTGGGGGTACTGAGTTCATGAACGCAGTGCCTTACTCACGGATTTCGCCAGTCACAAGGGATACAAGAACATATCCCCACGAATGGCGAGGGTCGCCTGTACTCTAAGAATGAATACAATGATGCAAGTGAGCATATAAATGGGGAATATCAAGATAATATGGGCTGGAAGCAGTTGCTAATGATTTTCAAAGTAAAACAGAATGTCCCCCAGATGCTTTCATCTTCTGAGGCCTAACAAAAAAATTGGATAGACATCTATTAGAAAAACACTCATGAGCCTGCATGAATATTCAGTTTTCTTGCCTCAGTATGCATGTCATTGTTAGGATGCACTGTAAGACTTGATTGACACTCTTTAAAAGAATCACTTAGACTTCAACCAAAAAGTCACCTCAAGACATCAGCACGTTACATATGAAGACAATAGGTGTAGGAAGAACAATTTTAATAAAAATCGCCCTTTTCTGAATAATAGGATAAAAATTGAGTGTATGTTCATGCTGCGCACATGACAGAATATATTTCTTTCCGTCATCAATCCAAATAAATATTACCACTTGAAGAGACATACAACAACCATCTCTGAATACAAATATTTATAAAAGAGGCTAGGGAAATGCTTGAGAACTACTATCATCTTTTCTCGGTTTAAAGGGATGTAGATCCTGGGAGAAAGTCTGCTTCTGAGAAAACAAAATGAAATGCTATGAATCTTTCTTACTATAGTATACACTACTAAAGAAGAGTAACTTCAGTGCATACGGAATCTGATACATATGCTCTTCGTTTCATTGTGGCAACCATATGCTTTCACTTCCTAAGAACCTTGGAAAGGAACGGAGTGATATGAATATACAGTAAAAACTTTGTTATATGGCATGAGTGGGGTAAGGGGGGTGCCAGTTATCTAAAAATTTCAGTTATCTGGGCTTGCACGTGGAGGCGGTGGCAGCACGGGGTGGTGGATGGTGGCAACAGCTGCCACCGCATACACACTCCTCCTCTCTCCTCTCCCTCACATCCAGCCAGTCAGGTGGTGCCTGTGTGGCTCACAGACAGGAGCCACTGCCCTCACCCCCCCGGCCCTGCCCAAGAAATACTGCGCATGCCGCATAGACTTGGCAAAGTTTCCAGTTGCTAAAGTGAGGACTTGTATTGGGGGGATATTGGAAATTCTAGTTAATAGAGTATTCTGGTTAGTAAAATGCTGGTTAACACAGCTTTTACTTTAGTGGGAAAGAAAACAAAGTCATGAATATATCAAAGCATTCAGTTCTTCAGCATAAGTATAGAGTCCATTAGCAAAACAGACCTGAAGCTTTGAGCTCTACTTGGCTTTTTTCAATATTAATACTTGGTAGAAAGTTGAAAACTGCCTTTCAAGCACCCAAAATAACCAAAGCTCCTAGCATAGATAAAAACATCCCCCGAGGCAAGGCAGAAACCGCAATATAGCCTGGATCAGAGTACTGAAATGTCTGATATTTTCACACTTTATTTGAAACAATGCAGATTGAAAGAAGGCTATTTTAAAGGGATTCACACTGTTCTCTTAGTAAAATTGCACTAAAATTTGAGGACAGACTGTTGTGCATAAATAAGTTTGGTATTTGGTTTCTTCACTTCTTTTATAATATCTCACCCAAAAGAAACTGATGTTCTCTCATGCTCACTGCTAATCATAGGCTAAACAGGGAAGAGTTGGTGGGGGATGTAGAAGTGGATGGCAACTTGGGCAGCAGTGACCACAAGATGATTGAGTTCAGGATCTTGACAAAAGGAAGAAAGGAGAGCAGCAGAGTATGGACCCTGGACTTCAGAAAAGCAGACTTGGACTCGCTCAGGGAACTGATAGGCAGGATCCCCTGGGAGGCCAGTCTGAGGGGGAAAGGAGTCAGAAGACTTGGTTGTATTTTAAAGAAACCTTACTGAGGGTGCAGCAACAAACCATCTGGATGTACAGGAAGAATAGCAAATGTGACAAGCGACCACCTTGGCTTAGCAGTGAGCTTAAACGCATAAAGGAAGCTTACAAGAAGTGGAAGCCTGGACAAACAACTTGGGAGGAGTATAAGAATACTGCTCAGGTGTGTAGAGATGAAGTCAGGAAGGCCAAAGCACAATTGGAGTTGCAGCTAGCAAGGGATGTGAAGGGTAACAAGAAGGGTTTCTACAAATATGTCAGCAATAAGAAGAAGGTCTGGGAAAGTGTGGATCCCTTACTGAATGGGGGACCAACTCAGTGACAGATGAGGCAAAGGCTGAAATGTCTTTTTCACCTTAGTCTTCACAGGCAAGGTCAGCTCCCAGACTACTGAACCAGGCAGCACAGTTTGAGGAGGAGGTGAGCAGCCCTCAGTGGTGAAAGCACAGGTTAGGGGCTATTTAGAAAAGCTGGATGTGTACAATTCCATGGGGCTGGATGCAATGCATCCAAGGGTGCTGAGGAGGTTGACTGATTAATTACAGAGCCACTGGCCATTACTTTGAAGACTCCTGGCGATTGTGGGAGGTCCCAGATGATTTGATAAGGGCAAATAAGAAAGGGAAGAGTGAGGATCTAGGGAACTACAGACCAGTCAACCTCACCTCAGTCCCCAGAAAAATCATGGAGCAGATCCTAAAGGAATCTATTTCAAAGCACTTTGAGGAAAAGAAAGTGATTAAGAACAGTCAGCATGGATTCATCACGAGCAAGTCATGCCTGACCAACCTGATTGCCTTCTGTAACAAGATGAGTGGCTCTGTGGATATGCGGAAAGCAGTGGACACGAAATACTTTGACTTTAGCATTCTTGCAAGCAAGCTGAGGAAGTATGGGTTGAATGAATGGACTGTAAATTGGACAGAAATCTGACTGGATTGTTGGGCTCAATAGGTAGTAATCAATGCCTCAATGTCTAGCTGGCAGCTACTATTAAGTGAAGTGCCTCAGGGGTCAGTCCTGGGGCCTGTTTTGTTCAATATCTTCATTAATGACCTGGAAGATGGGATGAATTGCACTGTCAGCAGTTTGTTGATGACACCAAGCTGGGGGGTGTAGTAGATACGCTGGAGCGTAGGGCTAGGATTCAGAGAGACCTCGACAAATTGGAGGACTGAGCCAAAAAGAATCTCATGAGGTTCAACAAGAAAAAGTGCAAAGTCCTGCACTTAGGATGGAAGAATCCCATGTACCAGTAGAGGCTGGGAGCTGATTGGTTAAGCAGCAGCAATGCAGAAAAGAACCTGGGCATTACAGTGGACAATAAGCTGGATATGAGTCAACAGGGTGGCCTTGTTGTCAAGAAAACTAACAGCATGCTGGGCTGCATTAGTAGAAGCATTGCCAGCAGATCAAGGGAAGTAATTATTCTGCTCTATTCTGCACTGGTGAGGCCAAACATTTCTACAATTATATGATCCTCTGCCACAGAAGCAAACATTCATAGAGCTTGTGAGTATACTTGTTCTGGAATGAGGGATTCCAGCATGATAAAAGTATGTGTGTTATTATGTAGCCTGAAGACACTTATTAACAAAAGAGAGTGATATCCACTTGCCTGTATCTTTGCAGAAGGTGAGGAGTGCTAGGAACATACTGAACTAAGAACAAATAAAATAGTCAAGGCATTCTACTTTATTGACTGAATCATACAAATAATAACTGGATCTACTTTCAGGTGGGTTTGGGTTGTTTTGATGAATGTTTGGATAGATTTTTTTTTCCCCAGAATCATTATTGCCTTTGAAATCTTCATTTTAGCTATAAAGATGGTGCAGATGCAGTGTAGCTGCCCTTTCTGAAAAGCTTTCTAAGAAATGACTGCAAGTGCATGTTGAGACCATGACAGAACATATCCCCCAGTCCCCCTCCCACAACACAAGACTGCTTCAGATCAAAAGAAAAATAACAGCCTGCGAGAATCTGATTTTGAAAAGACACTGGGGACATATAACAGAAATGTTTCTTTTTCATAATTTATGGGAAGTAATGTAAACTATGGTGAAAGATGATTCTGATCTAACAATACATAAAAATAATAGACTCTTTCCCAGTAAATCTCTGATCAAAAACTAAGGCGGAGACTCCAATGTGTAAATAAGTATATAATATGAACTTTTTCATTTTTCTGCAAGGAGTCAGGAAAGATTTCACCAAACAGGAAACAGATGTGAGGAACAAATACTCAGTTCAACTAATGGAATGTGATCTAGGAAAAATAAAAAATTGGTTGCAGACTTTAGAAACAATAAATGTTTTCAGGAGATAATAAGATAACTATAGAAGATGAGTGTATGTGTCAAAAATCATATCCCACTTGTACAAGTTATGCAGCTACTTAGAGACCTAAAGCTTCCACCTAGTCTGGAATGAGGGTACAGTACTAAAGTACTAAAGATGGTAGCAGTACTTCTCTTATCATATCACCTTGCAAACTTAGAAATGAAAGAGAGAACAGCATTTCCTCAGACATAAGATAAAGACTACCACGATATGGACCTATTGAAGGAAATACACATCAGCATGACATTTTTTTTTATTTTGCCTATGGGTCATTCTGTGTCAAATAACACCACAAATCTTGATACCTTCTTCTTCTACAGAAATGCACGGATGATCTTTTGCCAAAAAAACAGTTACCATAGATCCTTATATTTTATCTTCAGTGATGGTACATATCTTTGAGAACTGCTGACAAAAATAATTGTCATAATTGAAAAACAAGATTTCAAGCAACGAGGGGAAGTACATGCTGATAAAGAATGTTTTATATTCATCTCCAACGACAACAGAAAATCATAATTCAAAAACTATGCAACACCAGAATCTGACTCTCCTGAAGTTGCAAGGGACTCATAACATGCTTTCCTCATTGGGAGGAAAGTAGATATAATTTATTGCCTGCCTTCATGCAACAAAAAAGAATAACAACCTCTCCTGGTAGAACTGTTCGGGAAATTTGAGGAGTGGCTCCAGTGTATAAAGAAATGTCATATATCTGGACTTTCCCTCCTACTGTGACAGAAAAAATAATCACCTGCCAAAGAGAAATGGTCTGTCAAATCTATTTGCTTAATATTAGAAATGGACAAGTATTTGATCTAGGGTTAGAAAAATCTTGTCACAAACTTTGGAGACGTAATAGACTTCACAAGTAAGAAGACAGCACACACCTGAAAAAAACTAGCATCTAATCTTGTACAAACCATTGAAATAGCTAATGACTCCACTGTTTCTGGAACGGAAAACACTGTAAAGCTTATGGTAAAGGTAGCTGCCTTATTATACAAACTTCATACAGTTCTTAAGCAGCTTCAAAACAAGAAGCAAGAGTGTGGGAGCTGCTGCCTTTACTTCTTGAAGGAGACAAGTGATATGAATATATTAGGAAAGGGAAAAAAAAGCACCCATCTGCATGTCAAGGCTTTCCACCGTATTGACTGATTGGTTCTTCTATAGAAATGGTTAGATGAACTTTCTGTGGTAAAAAAAGAAATTATATTTGACACCTACATTTCACGTATAATGATAGTTTATATTCCAACTAAGATTTTGACAACAGTAATTTTCCTTTCTGAAGAGAAACAGGACTTTGAGAAACAAGTCCATCTGATGTTGAGTTTCTGACAAAATATCTCCAAATCTACCTCCAAATATAAGAGATAATTATAGTTACAAAGACAGATATCCTCAGCCTGTGACCCTGCTAGATCACTTAAGAGATCTGGAGACATACAACACAATGGTTTGTTTATATTATACATCATGGAAAACTATGCAAATCATGGCACATTGTTTGTTTCTGATCTAACAACTCAGAATAAGACCCTAGTTTTTCCTGGTAAATTTTTTACTTAAAAATATTGTTGCACAAACGGCTAGTTTCGTGCCCCTGGAGGCTTGTCCAATCTACCTCTAGGAGAGAGTTTTACACACAGGCTGGGTCCAAGTTCAGATTTATTGTTTGCAAACAAGTTCGACAAGGGAGCTTAATTTACTCAAATCCGTGTCGACCCCAAACAGAGTCTGGGGTTCCTTTTTATAGCTAACATAAACAAAAGATTTTAACGTGTCGCGTAATTATTGGTAGCCCAAGTATTATGTCTTGCAACATATGTCTAGCAGGTACATGTTCTATGATGGTTTACATACATGTCTTATTTACATCTTAAATCTCCTCCCTGGGGCCGTCCTTAAGTCCATTTCGGTCATTCTTTGGTCAAGGTCTGAGTTCTTCACATCAGCACCTTTCCCTGTGCCTCTTCTCTTATCTCTCGTAAGGAGTTATTTGTTGCATCTGTTCCTGGCTATGTCTGCAGAAGTCTAGTGCTACTCGTAAATCTATCATTGGCCTACATACCTTAGCAGAAGCAAGTGTGATAATATGCAGAAGCAATTATGTAGTGAAACTAAACAGTTCTCAGCTGTGAAGCCTTTGTGTAGGGAGATGAGACATTTTTTTACCACACAGCTGCTACACAAACGTTATTGCAAAATCATAATGACTAGATTATAACATATTTTTACCACAAGT
>NW_005842451.1:919174-944447 GCF_000455745.1 Alligator sinensis
CTTGTCCAATCCACCTCTAGGAGAGAGTCTCACACACAGGCTGGGGCCAATTTTCGATTTATTGTTTGCAAACAAGTTCGACAAGGGAGCTTAATTTACTCAAATCCGTGTCGACCCCAAACAGAGTCTGGGGTTCCTTTTTATAGCTAACATAAACAAAAGATTTTAACGTGTCGCGTAATTATTGGTAGCCCAAGTATTACGTCTTGCAACATATGTCTAGCAGGTACATGTTCTATGATGGTTTACATACATGTCTTATTTACATCTTAAATCTCCTCCCTGGGGCCGTCCTTAAGTCCATTTCGGTCATTCTTTGGTCAAGGTCTGAGTTCTTCACATCAGCACCTTTCCCTGTGCCTCTTCTCTTATCTCTCGTAAGGAGTTATTTGTTGCATCTGTTCCTGGCTATGTCTGCAGAAGTCTAGTGCTACTCGTAAATCTATCATTGGCCTACATACCTTAGCAGAAGCAAGTGTGATAATATGCAGAAGCAATTATGTAGTGAAACTAAACAGTTCTCAGCTGTGAAGCCTTTGTGTAGGGAGGTGAGACATTTTTACCACACAGCTGCTACACAAACGTTATTGCAAAATCATAATGACTAGATTATAACATATTTTTACCACAATATGAAGAGATTCCAGTGCATTACAAATGAAGGCATGCAAAATCCTTATGTTACTGTGAGAAAAAAAGAGAAAGATTTCATT
Organism: Alligator sinensis; assembly: GCF_000455745.1. Lineage (NCBI taxonomy): Eukaryota > Metazoa > Chordata > Crocodylia > Alligatoridae > Alligator > Alligator sinensis. The sequence goes on from NW_005842451.1 coordinate 919,888, forward strand.
AAAAAGGAACACATATTTAATCCTGTTAAGAGACTGGAATATGAACTTGGAAAAAAAACCCTACCTGATCACATATGTTATAGATACTACTTCAAAGTGTCTTCGAGACTAATATGACCATGGAAGAGCACATATCTGAAAAAATGCAGGTCCAAGCAGCTAACCATAACTCTACCCCATTCTTCAGTGAGGGAGATCAAGTAGTGCATATAGTAAGGACACATAGCATTCGGTTTCATGGTAGAACTGCAGATACTGATGAGATCACAGGACCAGACTTGACTTGTCCTACTTCCATAGATATATTTAGACATCTTACTCCAAATAAAATGATAGATAGATATTTCTTTTGACTACTCCTGGATTTTATCCTCAATGATTGTACATGAACCAGGAAAAATACTCACAATACTCACAACACAATCATCCTTCCTGAAGAAGCGGGTCAGGAGGGTCAGGAGCGGAGGGAGCAGGGCGCACATGTGCCCCACGCACATGTGTGCCCCCTTACCTCGGCAGTGGAGGCAGCAGGCAGGATCGACAGCGGCAGAGGCAGCGGAGGGGACAGCAGCAGCTGATCCCCCTAAGGTAAGTGGGGCAGAGGGTGCAGCGCAGATGAGGTGGATACGAAGGGGAAGCCCTTCGGACCCCTCTTAGTTCGCCCGACAGGGAGCCACGCTCCCGAGACACGCGCGAGCAGCATGTGCAAACAGTGTGTGCAAACAGGCGCGCTTTGTAAGGGCGTGCTGGCATTTGCACCAGTGTTTGTGTAAGGCAGGCGCTCAGTAGCAGCCCAGAAGGGCACCTCCAACAAGCAAGAGCAGTAGTCTTAGCTCCGCGGACATGGTGCAGACATGGAGCGCAACTGGTAGGGGCCCCGCCCCGGCGCCGGCGCCTGCCCTGGGCTCTTCTGCGGACTTCACCCAGACAGAGCTTGTGGTAGGGTCAACGGCCCCTTGCCCCCCTGTCTGTGGGTGAGGCTCGGTGGGGTCCTGGTGGATGGTGGGAGGGGTAGGGCCTGGTGGTTCCCTTGCCTGTCCTTCCTGTGCCCGAATTCGGGCTCTGGAGGGGCAGCTGAGGGAGCTCCAGGCTGAGGTGAGCAGGCTGAGGGGGATCAGGGTTGCAGAGGATGAAATCAACTCCTATTTCTGTTCACTGCAGACCCAGTTGTCCACTGTACAGCCCCCCCAGGAGACGCGTCCAACACAGGAGTGGCAGAAGGTGTCCATCAGATCCACAGCTGCTCAGGCTACAGTGGTGGAGGCTCCCCAGTTACAACAGTTACAAGAAATAATGGCCACAAGCTAGCAGAGAGCAGATTTAGATTGGACATTAGGAAGAACTTCTTCACAGTTAGAGTGGCCAAGGTCTGGAACGGGCTCCCAAGGGAGGTGGTGCTCTCCCCTACCTTGGGGGTCTTCAAGAGGAGGTTGGATATGCATCTAGCTGGGGTCATCTAGACCCAGCACTCATTCCTGCCTATGCAGAGGGTCAGACTCGATGATCTATTGAGGTCCCTTCCGACCTTAACATCTATAAATCTATGAATCTATGAAACTGGGGAACAGGTATGAGGCCTTGGCAGCCATGACGGAGAACAATGAAGGGGATGCCTCCAGCAGGGATGATGCCACTCCCCTCATGACACAGATGGTGCAGAGAACGAAAACCAGCAGGAAGAAACGCTGGGTCCTCGTCATCGGGGACTCCATCCTACGAGGACTGGAGGGTCCCATCTGCCGTCCCGACCCCATGACACAAGAGGCCTGCTTCAGTCCTGGGGCTCAAGTTCGGGACATCATGGAGAGGATCCCAGCCTACATCCCACCCGCAGACCAGTACCCCATGGTTCTCATCCATGTGGGAACAAATGACGTAGCCAGGGGCAACCCAGACCACATCATGAAGGACTTCAAGGCTCTGGGGGCCAAGCTTAAGGAGACAGGGGCACAGGTGGTATTCTCCTCTATTGTTCCGGTGAGTAGGCATGGATGGTGACACGAGGCCTGCATTGGCGAGGTAAACAGGTGGTTATGGAGTTGGTGCCGCCAGGCAGGCCTCGGGTTCCTGGATAACAACCCATGCTTTCGTTCAGGGGACTTGCTTGGGCAGAATGGGCTACACCCCTCTCCTAAAGGCAAGCTTGTCTTCTCTTTCAGGTTGGCTGATCTCATGCGGTGAGCTTTAAACTAGCTTCACCAGGGGATGGGGCCACAGGAAGACTTAAGGACACCTCCCGACCAAGACAGGTGACATATGCAAGGAGTACCCAGGTATGTAACAGGAGTCCAGATAGTCTTGAAAATCAGGAGGTGGCACATGCAGCAATTCAAGGCCTTAAATGCCTCTATACAAATGCTCATAGTATGGGGAATAAGGAGGAGGACCTCACCCTCTAAATAGCCTGTTCAAACCCAGACATAGTAGGGGTCACAGAAACCTGGTGGGATTCATCCCATGATTGGGCAGTTAACATTAGAGGCTATAGGCTTTACAGGTGAGATAGAACAGGAAGGAAAGGCAGAAGTGTGGTGCTCTATGTCAAAGAGCAATACACATCCTCTACCAGCAGGATGGGGTAGAGGAGGGGCAGGCTGAAGTGCTCTGTGTCAGGATACAGGGAGGTCATGGGGAAAGGGACTTAACAGTGGGGGTCTACTACAGACCTCCCAACCAAGGGGAAGAGCTGGACCGCGAATTCTTGGGCCAGCTTGAAGAGGCACTTAAGGCAAGGGATGTAGTTGTCATGGGTGATCTAAATTACCCGGACATCTGCTGGGAGGAGCAGTCAGCCAGGTCGGACCACTTACAGAGGTTCCTGGCCAAGATACAGGACCTCCACTTAACCCAGGAGGTGCACAGTCCTACCAGGGGGGAATGCCCTGCTGGACCTGGTCCTGGCCATAGGTGATGACCTGGTAAGAGGGCTCCAGGTCCTCGACCACCTGGGTGATAGTGATCATCACTTGCTGGAAGTCATCATCCAGCACAGGGTGCCAAGGGCCTGCAGCAAGGCAATAGCCCTAGACTTTAAGAGGGCCAACTTCAGTGAGTTGAGATTAGTGGGAGAGGCACTGGGGTCCTCGAGAGCAGGGGAACTCAGTGCCCAAGATGAGTGGTCATTCCTTGAGGAGATGATACTCAGAGCCCAAGGGGAGACAATCCCAACAAGAAGCAAGTGGGGCAAGAATGCCCAAAAGCCCCCCGGCTCACCAAGGGCATTTGCGAATGCCTGATTGCCAAAAAGGAGGTGTACACCCAGTGGAAGGGAGGGGCTATCACCAAAGAGGAGTACACCTCCACCACTCGGGTCTGTAGGGGGCTGTTAGAAAGGCAGATATGGAGCTAGGGCTAGCGTCAAGGATCAAAGATAATAAAAAGTCCTTTTTTTAAATATATAGGGAGAATGAAGAAGGCACCGGGTAATGTGGGGCCCCTGCAGGATATGCTTGGCAATCTGGTGGTTGCATCAGAGGAGAAAGCAGACCTCTTTAACAAATTCTTCGCCTCCATTTTCTTGTGCAGGGACTGGGATTCTCCAACCAAGATTCCAAATGGGCAGTGGAGTCCCAGGGCTCAGTCCTTGGGCCCGCACTGTTCAATTTCTTTATTAGTGACTTGGACAACAGGGTAAAAAGCAGCCTGTTTAAATTTGCTGATGATACCAAAATTTGGGGTGAGGTGGGCATGCTAGTAGGGAAGGACAGATTACAGCAGGACCTGGACAGGTTACAGGCGTGGGCTAATGAAAATAGGATGGGATTCAATACTGACAAGTGCAGGGTGCTGCACTTGGGCAGTAAGAACCAGCAGCACACTTATAAGCTGGGAAACTCCCTTCTCAAGAGCATGGTGGCAGAAAGAGATCTTGGAGTCTTTATTGACTCCACGATGAACATGGACTGACAATGCGAGGTCACGGTCAGCAGGGCTAACTGTACCTTGTCGTGCATCCACAGATGCATCTCTAGCAGGTCCAAGGAGGTGATCCTCCCCCTCTATGCAACACTGGTCAGGCCGCAGCTGGAGTACTGTGTTCAGTTCTGGGTGCCGCACTTCAGGAGGGATGTGGAAAGCGTTGAGAGGGTCCAGAGGAGGGCCACCCATGTGATCCAGGGACAGCAGGGCAGACCCTATGAAGAGCCCTACCAGCAAGGCAGACCCTACCTTAACCTGTTCAGCCTTCACAAGAGAAGGCTGAGAGGGGACCTGGTGGCCGTCTATAAACTCACTAGGGGGGGGACCAGCAGGGTTTGGGAGAGACCCTGTTCCCCCTAGCGCCCCCTGGGATAAGAAGAAATAACGGCCACAAATTGTTAGAGAGTAGGTTTAGACTAGACATCAGGAAACATTACTTCACAGTAAGGGCGGCTAGGATCTGGAACCAACTTCCAAGGGAAGTGGTGCTGGCTCCTACCCTGGGGGTCCTTAAGAGGAGGCTTGACGTCTACCTGGCTGGGGTCATTTGAGCCCGGTTTTTTTCTCCTGTCCAGGGAAGGGGGTCGGACTTGATGATCTACAAGTTCCCTTCCAGCCCTACTTCTATGAATCTATGAATCTATGAAGAAGAATGGTGTTATGAGAAATGATTGCAAATGTATATTGACCCTGTGACAGAGGATATTTGCACATGCTCCTTCAATCACACTAGTTCATTACAGTTCCACAAAGGCAGCGTAATCCTACAAGCATTCATATCTTTCAAGAGGCTAAGGAAGAAAAAAGATGTCTACTAGTTCCATAGTTCATTGGACCTTGTCTTTTGAATTGGACCACAATTCAGCAGATAAGAACACTACCTATCTTTCCTAATAAAGTTGCTATTGAATTTGAGAAAAGATTTCAGAGCAGAAAGTGTGGCAGAAAAGCTCTTTATTCCATTAGAAAAAGAATTAAACAATAAGAATATTGAATGTCAAGACGCATGTTCTAATTCTAGAAATAAGTAAGTATTGGTAACAACAACAGGCATCCCGAGTCAAATCTTTCTGGATATTAAAGATACTATAAAAAAACCCCACTGAAGACAAAGAATAGAAGAATATTCATCTGAAAAATATTATATCCAAAAATCATAGACAGCATAGAAATTAAGGGCTTGAAGGGACCTCATAAGATCGAGTTGAACCTGCCTGCTCTGGGCAGGAATACTACTGAAATGAAATGATCCTGGCAAGGTGTCTGTCCAGTCTCCTTTTGAAAACTTCCCAGGTTGGGGACTGCACCACCTCCTTGGGAAGTCTATTCCAGATTCTGGTCACTCTTACTGAAAAGAAGTTCTTCCTTACATCCAACCTGAAACCATCCTCTAACAGTTTATGGCCATTGCTCCTTGTCCTCCTCTGGGTCACCCTAGTGAGCAGTTTTTCTCCCAGCTCCCAATATTAACCCCTTACATACTTAAAGATGGCCACCAAGTCCCCCCTCAATCTTCTCTTCCCAGGCTGAACAGTCCCAGATCCCTTAGTCTTTCCTCATAAGGTTTGTCCTCCAGGCCCTTAATTATTCTTGTGGCCCTTCTCTGGACCCTTTCAAGATTCTCCATGTCTTTTCTGAAGTGTGGTGCCCAGAACCAAACACAGTACTCTGCTGGGGTCTCACCTGCACCGAATAGAGAGGAAGTATCACTTCTTTAGCCCTGCTCACAACATATCGGCTAATGTGGGTGACAGAACAGGCTACCACCCAGTCCCTGATGGTATGCTGTGTCTCCCTCCAGGGAGTCTTCCCAGAAGCAACAGGAATGGGGATCCCATGTAAGGGACCCCTGGATGCCAGGGGAGGGGGAAACAGTCCCCAGCATGCCCTGACTGGGAGCAAGAAGAGTGGGAGGCAGACCCCAGAAAGGAAAAGTGGGGTGAGGGACCCAGTGATGCATTGTCTGGGGAAACAGAAAGGCCCATGGAAGGCCCAATCTGGTGGGTGGCTGTAGGCAAAGGGAGCAGGACCAGGGTGCCCACCCTCCGCTCCTCAGCCCTCTCAGGTCGAAAGCACGTATGGCATCACCCACTTTTCCAGCTCCTACTTGAAGAAATCCCTGGTCTTTACTTCCAAGTCTGTAAATCAGTGTGCCAGATCTTAAGCCCCCTTCCCCATGATTCCCCTCCAAGTTTCTGCATTGAGTTCTGCCCCTAGAGCATTCCCCCTGACCCTAACTCCTTCCATATCCTAACCACCCCTCCAGGTTATTTCACCCCTTTCACAAACCTCCTCCACCCTTACCCCCCTCCAAAGGTTTACTGGTTTGCATAGATGGGAAGAGGGACCAAGTTCTGACACAGGAAACATCCAGTGGGCTTTCTTTATTAAAAACAAGAAAAAATCAGCAACTGCAACACTGTAGATTGAGGCACATCTCTTCCTCACACCTCATTCCCCTGCATCTCTTCGTGTGCCCCTCAGGGAAGTGGGGATGGGGGGTGGGGAACAGTGCCTGGGTATCCAGGGTTATGGGCAGCGCTACCTGGGACATGGGGCTAGAGGAGCCTAGGGTAGAAAATCTATTGCCTGATTCCAGGGTGCAGGCACTCAGGGACTTGAAGCCCTCCAGTCCTACTCACCCTGGGACTGCTCCTGGACCCCACTGGGCTTTGTGGACCTGGACTCCTCGCCACTGTGCAGGCCCAGTGCTCCCAACATTAAAAGGGTGATTGCTGTCGCCAACCTTCCTTCTCTATATGATCTGAGTGCCATGCCTGGTCTATGTGCCATGCCTCCTCTGCCCAGGCTTCATGGAAGACCTCCACCCTGGTCTCACAGATGTTGTGGAGGATACACCTGCTCCAATACACCCACCTTTCTCGTGCTCAGCAGCAGCTGTGCCTGCCCACCTACCTGCCTGGTGCACCGTGATGCAATTTTGGGAAGCATCAATAGAAACATTAGGTGAAACACATGAGAGATGTTAGTGCCATCTGCATCCCTGCCAAATTCCTTTCCAGGACTTTTGATGGAACTACAGAAACCAGCACTGCCCCAGTTTGCCTGGGACATACGCCTATGCCTAGATCCTATGCCTAGATCATCCCCAACCAGGGGCTGTCCAACCTTTTCTTGAACACCTCTAGTGATGGAGAGTCTACAACTTCCCTAGGCAGTCTAGTTTGACAGTGAAGAAGTTTTTTCTGGATTTCCAATCTAAACTTATTTTATTGCAACTTCAAGCCATTGGTCCATGTCCTCCTCTCTGCAGGAAGAGAGAAAGGGTGCTTTCCCTCTTCTTTATGGCAGCCCTCCAAGTATTTGAGGGCTGCTATTATGTCTGCTCTTAAGCACCTTTTCTGCAAGCTGAATACGCCTAGCTTCTTCACCCTCTCCTCATACTACTTGCATTCCAAGCCCTTTATCATCTTTGTTGCACATCTCTAGACTCTCTCTAACATCTCCATGTCCTTTTTAAAATATGGAGCCCAGAACTGCACACAATACTCCAGATGAGGCTTAACCAGTGCTGAGTAGAAAGGCACTATCATTTCTCATGTTTTCCACCTACTGTTTCTATGGATGCTTCCCAAAATATCATTTGCCTTTTGTGTGGCTGCACCACACTATAGAGACATATCAAGTCTGTGGTCAACCAAGACTCTCAAGTCCTTTTCCATAGTGCTGCAGAAGCTGACCATCAACTGTTGGTTAATGAGGCAGATGAAGTGGTTGGCTAGGACATTCTGAATCACCAGACACACCTCCTGGACAGCCTCTCCAGCTATAGACTTCCCTATGCCAAACTAGTTGGCAACATACCAGAGATTTCCAGGGTGCCCAATTTCAAGATGACAATGGCCACCCACTTCTCTGGTGTGAGGGGTGGCCACAAGCTGATGTTCTAGTGTGTGATGAGAGGGGCCAGTTGGGCAAAGATGGCCATGAAGGCAGCCCAGCACATGTGGTCTGGACCCACCGTTCATCTCTTAGTGTCCAGGACAATCCTCTCCCACCACTTGCTGCTGGTAGCACAGGCCCCAAACCAGCACATGACAGTCTGGAGGTGGTACCAGAGCACTGTGGCGTCCAGGGCATCCTGGGTGGCTTCATCCTCATCAGCCACTTCAAAGTCCATGGCCCAGTCCAGGATGCTTGGCAGGTGCAGCATACAGTAGCTGGCCCTGTGTGAAACAGTTGGCTGCTAGCTTGGAGCCAGGAGGCTGCATCCCATTGCAACCAGCTGCCAGACCATGTCCAGGTGGCTGGATGTGATGTCCTGCAGTCTCCAGTGAGTCACACAGGACAAGCAGGATGCGCTGCAGCTCCTGGGTATGCAGGCTTGGGTGCAGGTGGTAAGGCATCAAGGCAGGGTGTGGGCAGGCTGGACATGGGGGCATGTGCAATTAACAAGGGAGGGCACATGCTCTGGGACTCTTCTGGAAGTCTCTGGGTGGGCCATGGTAGAGGGTCTGCAGTAGTGTGGCAGGGGGCTGAGGGAGCATTGCCCATGCCTGGCAGCCAATCAGGGGTGTCCCAGGTGCTCAGCAGCACTCATGAGTTTCTGACAGCCCTGGAAACCCACAGGGCACTCTGGGAGCCCTTCCAGGAGCTGGAGCACCCTCCACCTGCAGGAGCACACTCCTGCAAGGGCGGACATGTGTGCTGTTCACTCCTGATTTAAACAAGGTCATTCAGAGAAAACAACATCCTGTAACTTAGATTCCTCCTCCAGCTTTTTAAATGTTTGTACCTGGCCTAATTGTAATGCCTGTTGATGTCACTTCCTAAACAACTTCAAAAGCGAGTATGGCACTCAGTTGCTTTCACTTCCTGACCACTAACAGAACGATAAGAGATACATGAATATACTTCAACAAAAACTCATTTAGTATGAAAAAGCATTCACCCTTATCTCATAGACGTGGAGTTAACTGTCAAATCAGAGTACAGGCCTTTATTGTTTTTTCTTCCAAAGAATACTTGGAGGGACCTCTGCCTTCAAAATGAAAAATATTGCCTCTCATAGCACTGCTTTATCTACAATGATGTTATATTTGCTTAGAAAGATTTACACAATATAATTACCCTTTCTAAAGAATAGACCTTTGAAAAATTATTGAAAATTCTTGCGTCATAGATAGATTATATTTGCCAACTCACCTCTAATAACCCCAGATATTTCCAATATCAAAAAAACAATATCAACCTCATAAAAAGTGGTAGACATAAGTGTGTGTGGGGGGGGGAGGGGACAGACACTACCTATTCATTTCATAGTTTATTGGAAGGATACACCTTTGTTGAAGGTTACCAGTTTTTTAACACTCTATTGCTATAGCAAATTGGAAAGAAATATTGGTCTACAAAGGATTATGGCCAGAGAGCTTTTGCTATTGTGGAGGGGGAAAAATCACCAAAAGAGTATAAGGCAGCAGGAGCTTGGAGAAGAATATGTGCGGGGCCAAGAGCCCCTGGGGCTGAGGTGAGTCCCAAGAAAGGGTGGGGGCGTACCCACCCTACCCAGCCCCACAGCCTCCACCTTGTGGGTGGCACTGCGGGTGGGTGAGGCTCTGCACTGCAGCTGCTCAGCAGAGTGGGGCCCTGGGACTCCTGGGCACCAAACCCTGCTGCTACACCCAGGGCCTTGTGGGTGAGGCTTGGGAGCCAGGCAGTTGTTGAGGCACAGGCAGGTCATGGAGTTTTTATAGCTAGCTAGGAGGCCTCAAGAAGAAAAAGGTTGTGAACCCCTGGACTAGATGACCTCCTGAGTTCCCTCCCAACCCTAATTTTCTATTATACATGCCCATTGCTAGTAATGGATTAGTCTCTGAGCTTGTGCAGAAAATAAAAAAAAATTAAAAAAACAGTGACATCAAGGATTTTTCAGGGGTAAAAAGAATACTGCAAATGGTGAGACCATACATTTAAAAAAAAATCATATTCAACTTCTTACTAGTTAACCACCACTTGAAGATTAATGATTCCTCCTTCTGGAATGAGACAGGCCCAAATAATGCATCACCGTATTATCCGGGCCAAATTCAAAATAAAAACATAGAAATCCAAAACTAGTTGTATTCCTATACTATGCCCTAAAGAAAGAGAATGATGTCATATGCACATGAAGGTATTCAACCTTTTTATCTGACTATGAAGATCATTATCATATCAGAGTAAAAGCCTTGATTAATGCTGCTTTCACAAATGAATGAAAGTCCTTCCTTCAAAAAAGATAGCTATCTCCTTTCACATTTGTACTTTCTCTGTAATGATACTATATACTTTAAGAAAAACAGTGACAACATAATTAGACCATGTTAGAAGAGCTATTTAAAATGGAACCAAGGAGAATGCCACCAGTCCTTCTTCACAAAGTTGCTACTGAAATTGTGAAGTAATTTGGGTGTATAAAGAAGCATAGCAGAAGAGCACTTCATCTCATTGTGAACAAAAAAAAGGAATTCATCAGAGAGACTTTAGATGTGGAAACGTATTAGCTGTATGAGAAATGAAACACTTATGTGTTAAAATGTCACAAATATTCCTGGTACAAAGTTATGTCTACGCTAGCAAAGTGCCCGTCAAGAATGACGGGCGGGTGGTGGGGACGGAGCGCCACCGCCCCATGCTGCCTCCACTCTGCATCCGGCCATGCGCAACCCCACCCCACTCTGTGTCTGGCCTTGTGCACCCCCCCCACCTCAGACACACCCACCCAGCCACAAACACAACCACCCACCAAGCCACATGCCACACACACACACCCAACTCACCCAGCCACATGCCACACACCCACACAACCAGGCACATGGCACGCCCACCCAGCCACACGCCACACACACATGCACCCACCCAGCCACATGCCACACCCACCTAGTCACACACCACACACACACATGCACCCACCCACATGCCACACACCCACCCACCCACCTGCACACCCCCTGCCCATGCAGGCTGTGCTCCCTCTGCCAGCTTCTGCATGGCACCCTGTGGCCGTGTGCCCAGGCAGGTGCTCTCTGTGTGGGGGATGGACATGGCCGCAGGGTGCTGCACAGGGAGTAGGAAGGAGGGCGTGCCTGCCCCATGGCCATGTGCTGCATTTGGCAGGCGTTGCCTGTGCCCTCCTTCCCACTCTCCTCATGGCACCCTGCAATGGCATGCCACGCCCTCTCCCGCACAGCTATGGGCCACACCACCCCGTAACAAGCCACACCCCCAAAGCAGCAAGCCACGCCCCCACACAGTCGGTTCCCACAGCAGGGAGCACAGCCTGGCTCTGCCTGCCTTGACCCCCACCTCTGCTTTTGCCTGTCCATCCTAAGGCTCCAGGCCACATATGAATAGTTGACTCAGAGCATTACAGATAGACAGTCGGCAATGGTAAGGCTTTTATTATAGTAGAATGGTAAACTTATCATCCTCTGTAGTAGCAGTAACTTGACTCACATTGTTCCAGGTGGGCTGAATCCTAAAGCAGAATCAGTGTAGCTGCATCCAGTGTACACCCTCCTCTACTTTCAGGCCTTATGGCTGTGGTAAGGGCACCTTGGGACCAGATAATGGCCCAAGAACATGGTCAGAGACTAGTGCCCAGAAAGCTTCCAGAGAGAAGAGGATCTGTGACTGAGCAAAGATTGACTTGTTGGCTTCTCTGGTAGAGTCCAGCTGCTTCTGGGTCATGAAACACAGGTAGTGGTCATACATGGTATCAAAGTCACAGTGCACCACAGTGTGGTTTCCCAGGAGGCACGCAGAGGCCCAGGAGCACTACATGCCATTCCTAAGCTGACAGACAAAATGCTCAGGGGGTCCCCAAAGATAGAGCAGGAGTCCACAGATCTCCTTGCATGTGCCTTGATCCTCCTGACAAGAAGCATACTTGGTGCTCTTGTAGCCTATGTCCTTCATTTTGATGAAAGATATATCAAGGCCTAGCGGTTTTATACATCAAGGCCTAAACTTGTTTTCTTTTAAAGCCTGTTTTTTCTTTACTGCTGTAGTTGCAAAATCAGTAACCTTTAAGATTGGAATCAATATAAGAATAACCATTTACAAGCTGTTGACCATAGCTAGTACTAAGCATTAGCACAAGCAGAAAATGTTTGTGTTTCTTCCCTAATGCAGTTAGGAACAGACATAGATATTTCTAACACCACAGCCAAGATTGATTATAGATTAACATGATGTCTGGAGAAGCACAAGGTCAGGTCACAATAGGTATCATGTGACAGTCTGGACTGGACACCAAAGGAGAAAACATCTTCTTGAAATAGAACAAATCTAGGCTGACCACAGTGGGCACCCTTTTAACTTGAAAAAAAAATCTGTTTATGATTTTTATAAACTTGCTAACTCATTGACTATGCACAAAAACAGGTGGTGGGGACAGGTGGGAAGGAAAGGGAGAGGAACCAAGACAAGGCATGTGGAGATTGAATGTGGACAAGGATCAGCAACTGAAGAGGTGGTAAAATTTGATTGGATAAGAATGAGCAAAGAAACCCTGAGGTATAAAATAGGAGGTTGCATGAATTCAACTTGGGTATGTGACACCGAAGACGCCACGGTGTAGTTGCACAGAAGCCCCCTTGCCTGACGACTTAGCCTGGCCTGTAATGTTACCAAGCAAAAGCTACTCATCCTATATTTAATGTATCCAATTATTTAACTTTACTTTGTTTAATCTGTTAATAAATCAGTGTATCCTATATGACTGAAATGGTCTGAAGTCTCCCTTATTGTTGCTGCCCCACCTACCTCAAGTTTATCTGCATTTCAAGTGTACCACTCTCTGTATCAACCCACAGAGAAGGGCAACTGTCCAATGGCCACTGGAAGCATGTGCTGCCACTGGGCTTCACTGTCCAAGCACTCCCAGCTGTCAGGCAGAAACTCCCCCGGGGCCTGAACAGGTATACACCTCCACCTGGGGATGTACCACATGTCTGTGCTGTGGCCACACCAGACCTGCACCATGATTGCGTTTATGGGGGAGTGATGGGTTTGACACATGAAAGTTTGTAGGGGCATTGTTTTTATTTACATGGTGTCATTTTTTTTAACTATAAACTGATTCGTTGACCTCGTTTCTTCATATTTCTGTTGTGCTGTACAATGAAAGTCCTGCCTGTTGTCAAAACTACAGTTGTGGTGTTCGGTGTATGCATGTGGCAGGAGCATTCAGAAGCATGAAAAGCAGCAAAAGAAAAAGTGGCTGTATGCCATGCTGCTTGCCTGTCCAAGCACCAGCTCTCCACCCCTCCTGCCTGGCTTCAGTAGCTTGATTTTGGAGTGTAGCTTTGAATCAGAAAAGCACAGGAAGAAGCTGTGCACAGTCCATAGCTTTTCTGCAGTGGCTAAGTTAAACTGCTCCTTCTGGGCATATAGGCACCCAGTGAAAGGTTTCATCAGTTAGGGATACAGTGGGTATACAGGGTCCCAATGGGTAGAAGGGCTTCAGTCACTCCCTCCACCTCAACATCAGGCACACCAGGGGCAGGAGGGGGGGATGGAGAGGGGATGCCGCTTTAATTAAAGGAGTTCCAAGAGCCACTTTAATTAAAGTGCCCAAAGCATCATGTGTATCAGCACCCCCGTGCTGAAAAATGATGACAAGGCACTTTAACTAAAGCAGATCAAATGAGCTTTAGTTAAAAGTGCCCCCACCACCACTTTTCAGTGTGGGGACCCTGATATATGTGACACTGGAATCTGCTGGAGCACGGTAATTACCACACTGCAGCAGATTTGATTAATCAAGTCTGCTCCCACATGTAGTAATTACAGTGTTGGAGCAGCCTTTGTACATATCTATAGGTGCCCTTTCTGCTCCATCAGTTCAGGGAGAAGGGAGCTTCTAAATATTCTGGTATTGTACACCCTGCCCAGGTAAACACCCAATGGGTGATTTTCTCTTTGCTGGCAGAGTTAGGGGAACCTACAGACATTTGGCCAGTGTAAGGCATGCTGGGATGTGTGCTCTCTCTGGCCACCTGCTGGCAAAACAGTGGCAGTGAATACAGCCACTCTTAGAACCCAGTTGAGCAACATGTACATGTCAGTCCCATGACTTTTCCATTCCAGAATGAGACACAACCAGTTCTAGGAAAAAATGCAACACCTTTTTTATAGCCAGAGAGACCAAACTGCTAAAGATGGCTAGGCTTCTAGAATTCAAGGACCAATTATTCAGAAATGTCAGAAGGAAAGGAAGAATGACAGCCAGTTCCTTAATTTCTAAGGCATGAAAGAAACAGAGTGTGCATCTGCATGTGCCAATAATCCAGGAGCAGTTTACTCTTGAGTAAACTACTGGAGAGTAAACTGGGAAGAATCTCCCAGTGCCAGCCCCATGACCATGAAGCTGGCTCTGGGAGATAAGGATTTCCCAGCCTGGGCCCCATGACTGTGGAGCAGGGGCTGGGAGCTCCCTGCTCCTGGGGCAGGAGGACATTGTCCCTGCCTGGGCTCCAGTGGCAGAGCCCTCCCCAGCAGCAGGCAGCTCCCAGGGGTAGGGAGCAATCTCCCACTCCCTGCTGCCCTTCTGACCCAGAGCACATTTGCTCCCAGGCTGGTGCCTACACATGTGCTACTGTGCAGTAAGGAATCTCAAGTAAATTTGCTACTTGCATTTGCAAGTAAATTTCATAGACATTAGGGCTGGAAGGGACCTTGCAAGATCATTGAGTCCAGCCCCCTGCCCAAGGGGCAGAAAGTCAGCTGGGGTCAAATGATCCCAGCAAGATAGGCATCCAAGTGTTTCTTAAAGGTATCCAGAGTAGGTGCTTGTATCATTTCTGGGGGGAGTTTATTCAAGGCCCTGGGGACTCAGGTAGTAAAGGCATTTTTCCTTATGTCCAGTCTAAAATGGTCTTCCGGGAGTTTGTGATCAATGGACTTTGTCTTCCCTTGGGGTGCCCTGGTGAATAGACATTCTCCCAGGTCCTGATGTACACCCCTTATATACTTATAGGCTGCCACCAGGTCACCCCTGAGCCTTCACTTCTTGAGGCTAAAGAGTACCATGACTCTCAGCCTCTCCTCATAGGGCCTGCTCTCTTGTCTTCTAATCATGTGCGTGGCTCTCCTCTGGACCCTTTCAAGCTTCTCCAAAGCCTTTCTAAACTGCAGATCCCAGAATTGGATGCAGGAGTCAAGCTGCAGCCTCACCAAGGCCAAGTAAAGTGGGAGGATGACTTCCTGGGTCTTGTTTTAGATGCATCGGTAGATACAAGCCAGAGTTTAGTTTGCTTTGCCAGCTGAGGCATCATGTTGGTGGTTCATGTTTATCTTGTGGTAAATTTTTCAGGTAGCAAATTTACTTACAATTAGAGCCAATTACTGTGCGGTAAGCATCTGCATGTGTAGACATGGATACTTACTGCACAGTAATTAGCTCTACTCCAAGCCTTGTGGAGATGTGCCCAAAGGGTTACAAACCTTGATAAACCGTACCTTCACCGGACTGGATAAACTCTGCCTCAAAACAAAAATCACCTTTGACATGTGCAGTTTTCTCATGGAGAGATTAAACAAGCTAAGATTTATATACAAGAATTGTGCTTCCAGAGGAATGGGAACTGAGATAGCAAAACAAGCACATGTTGGATATGTTGAAGCAAATACCTCTGAATGTATCTGAAATCACAACAGGAAATGGTAGCTCCAAAGAGCCGGTGTCAGTTTGAGACTACCCAGGTCTTGCAGAAGACACTAGGCAGACAAGAGAATTATCTTTATCATATATAATCAGAAGCATTACATACTACGATTGAAGATCAGCATCTGATCTGCTGCACTTCACATTTAATGGCAATTGGATAAAATACACAGGAAGTTTCTGCCCAACTGAAAGCAAGGATCCAGGACAGAAGCCAGAGCCCACTCCTATCCATGGTAGCAGACATCTCACTAAACCATACACCACCTAAGCTGTACTCTTCTTTCTGATCCCATGCCTCTTTCTCTGTCAGTAGCTCAAGATGACAGCCTCAAGAGGAAGACTGAGAGGGTAACTGGATAATGCGTAGCTTATGCGCTAGTGGTTACAGGACTATGGTTAGAAGTCAGAGAAAGATAGGTTCAAACCTGCTTTGGCTGAAGGTGGTCTAGAACTTGGATTTCCCTCTTCCTGGGGAAAATACCCCAACCATAACACTTTTTGAGCTAAAACAGGAGAAGGCCTTCCTCCTTCTCCATCTCTGGCATTTAACACCCACTAGTTGTGGTTTTTGCCTGGACGCTATTTTGGCATTTGTTTGCCCAGGAATATACATACAGAACTGCATGCATTTCTGGCTAGCAAGCGACCTACTGTGTGTGCTCAATGAGCATGTGGATAATTACAAGTCCACATGGCAAGTAGACTAGGATCACAAACCATGTTTAAGTGCCAAAATGACAGTTATATGACTTGAGTAGGTGCCACTGGGACATGTAAGATGAAATAAGATTTTGCTCATATTGTTTCAGCATCTGCATGTTATCAATACCACCACATCATGTACCAAGAAAAGCTTTGATAAAAGCAATTGCCCTTTATGAAGAAGAACAAACTTGGTGAAATTATGTTAATGCCTATTGCCTCAGTGAGAGACAGTAGATACCAATCTACCTCTAAAAGATAATTCTGCTTACAAAGAAAGATTGCCTCAACTTGTGACTACCTAGATTTCAACAGAGGCCAGAGAAAAGTGGGTAGAATTGACTATAGTTCATTAGAAGGAATGTAGATCATGGATGAAAAGCTGTACTGATGCAACGACAGATTATATTATTGATCCTACCTAGTAAAATTGCTTTTGAAAACTGAGGAGACACACCAGCATATAAAGAACCAAGGCATGCAAGTTCTTTAATCAGAGAGAAAAAATGTACTTCAGTAAGGAGAAATCAGATGTTAGGGCTACATAAACTGTGCTAATAATGGACTCGGATCGGGTCTGAGAGAGGGAGAAAGCTTTAGAGCAGAATTTCCATAGATCCAAGATTTCCAGGGAGAAAAAAGAAGACTACAGAAAATGAGCATGTATCTGAATAATCATAGCTAACCTCCTCAGAACCCATGAGAGAATAAATGGATCCACCTGTTCTTGAATGAAGGAGAGTGAATTGCTGAAGATGGTCAAAGTGTCTGCCTCATTGTACAGCTGGCTTGCATTCCTTTAACTTCAAAACAGAAAACAGAGAAGCGACTAGTTGGCTCATCTTCCCAAAGAATAGCAGAAGGAAAAGAATGCTATGAGCATATTGAAAACACAAAAACACTCATCAGCATGCACAGCATTAAGTTTTATTGCAGGAGAGAGGATGGAGTTTGCTATCAAAACAGATCACAAACGCTGATTGGTTCTTCTACCATACAAATATGTGCATGCATTTTTTCCTAATAAAAATACACTGACTTTGACAACAGCACTTTACTGACAACAATAGTACACGTGTCAAGAAAGGTTCTGACAACAGTAATTGCCTTTTCTGAAGAACAGGGTTTTAAGAAAAGAGACAAGTGCTTGTTAACCCTGTCTGAGTGAATATCCTCAACTGACATTAACCACAAATCCAAAGACAGGCAGCATCCAGTTTTTGCAAAACAGGCCTAATAGGTAGGCTGAGGACACAGGACAGAAGTGTCTATGGATTTTATAATTTACTTGAAAGTAATGTTCTCATGGTAAAAGGACAGAATATTTAAGTTTTTAACAGAAATTGAGAAGATATCACTATACAAAGAAATCTGGTACTCATGGGGAGACAAGAAGGGAAAAAAAATCTTAAGATTTCCTAAGAAAGAAACCAAATTCAGGAAAACTGATTTAATGGACTGGTAAAGGACTTACATATCTAGTCACAGACATCCTAGAGATCCAAGGTACTTAGGATGAAATCGGCTGTAGGTAACAGTCATGTGTGTGAGCAAATTCATACCCATTCTTGAACATGATATAAAACCACTCAGAGAGAATTAGGGTCAGATTCAATCCCCTTTATTAGGAGCATAAGTGGACTTGAGCACATAAGTGTGATCCTATTCTCCCTCACTTGAGTCCCTAAAAATAATCAGCAATCCCTCACAGTTGAGGATGATTACCTTCCATGATTGCCATATGTGTGGGTCCAAAGATGGCTGACAAGGCCAATCCAGGATCAACAGGTTCTACTGCAACTCAGGCATGTGTTTTCATGCAGGGCTGGTGGCTCCAGATTCCTGAATCGGTCTGCGGCATGCTGTTTCTGCTGTTCCTGCTTTTCCACCTTCTGTTGTACTTGTGAGGTTTCAAAGTACTGAGATCCTTTCCTCCATTTGGGGCAGTCCTGGGAGATAGTCTCCCATGCGTTGATGTCAATGTTGCATTTTTCCCAAGCTGGCCTTGAGGATGTCCTTGATGGGCTTTTTCTTCCCTCCTCTTCAGCATATGCCTTGACTGAGCTGGGAGAATAAAACTTGCTTCGGGAGTCTGGAGTCAGATATCCAGATGACATGACTGGCCCAGAAAAGTTAATGTCAGATGATCATCACCTCAACTCTCATGGCGTTTTCTTGCAAGAGGATGCTCTGTTGGATTGTCTGCTTTCCCTGGATTCAAAAGATCTTCCACAGGCAATTTTGATGGTACTTCTCCAGTGATGAGGTGTCTCCTGTACGTTTTCCACACCTTAGATCCATACAGTAAGATAGGGATCATAACTGCTTGATAAATCATGAGCTGGTTTCAAATCTGATGTAACAATCTTCAAATACCCATTTCCTCAGGTATCCAGAGGCTTCACTTGCACATTTGAGGTGAGGTTGAATTTCTTTATTGATATCAGCCTTCTGCCTGAGGTGGCTTCCAAGGTACAGGAAATACTCGATGTTCTCCAGAGTCTCACCATAAATCTGAATTGCTGGAGCTGGGGACTGTTCATTAAGAGCTTATTGATGAAGGACCTTAGTCTCATGAAAGTTAATTTAGTCCCATTTTGTTGAATGTTTCGGTAAAAATGTTGACGATTGCCTAAAAAACAGTTAATGGAAAAAGAGGGCACTCCATCACTTCCCTGCTTTCTTGTGACTCAAACCTAAGGATAAAATGACAGCTTTTTACAAAACTGGACACATTAATGAGTGTTCAGGTATCTGAACGGGGTGGAATAGATCCACACTTCGAAGCCTAAGTCCATTTGGGTGCCTAATAGGTAAAACAACATCCTGGCCCTTACAGATTCATATCTTCTCATGAGATAAGAGACCAAGATGCAGAAGCTGGTAATGGCAAATTCCTCATAATAGATGGGAGATGGTTTTTATTTAATTTCTACAAAGAAGGCAAAGTAGGTCTCAGTTGCTTTCACCTCTTGAATTGTTAGGGAAGTAGATGAGGAGGAGCATGTATATAATGAAGAAAACAAGCACTGCTGGCCATGCCCTGGCCTTTTAATTATGTTACTTATAAAGTATAGTGTAGAATAGAGCACAAGGCTTGCTTTGCCTTTTCTGAATGAAATGCACCTTGGATTAACTTCATCTTAAAAACTTGCCCTTTGTATCCAATATTAGAATACAAGGAAAAAATCTGGCCATATACCTTTTCTGGTCCTGTACTTTTTCAGTTTTTGTCCAGGAAGAAACGACACCGTGAGATGCGTCTCTGCACAACTGCTCCAACATTAAACATTACTGCCACAATCATTAAGAGAAGAAGTGACACTGAAAATTTGTGAAAATCACTTATGCAACACAACAGTTTTTCAATTAGTGTGGCAGATCAGCCTCAGCCCATAGGAATAAGAACACAGGAAAACTACATCCATGCAATGTACTGCAGCCTTTACAGCCTAAATTATTAATTTCAGCAATTCTTCCTTAGAAGCCTTTTAGGCTGTGGTAACAGAACCATTCTTTTGGAACAAGGACACCGTCACACAGCAATGCTCTGTCTATCAAACCTTCTGCAAGCTATGTAAGAGCTCAGAGGTTCACTGCTCGGGAATGACAGAAGCTAAGGCTGTTGAATATAGGAGGAAAGCATGCCTTATTTTATGACCAAAAGAAGTTCTTAACTAACTTCAAAATAAAAAAAAAGAGAAGGCAAACCAGTTGCATTCAATCCCTGGGGCCCAGAAAGAGAAGAGTAGATGTTCTCATTAAAAGAAAGCAGAGAACAAAATGCCTGAAATACCAAAGGAAACAACTTGGTGCATAATTAATTCATCAACCAAGTCATTATCACTGCCCAATTGTCTGCTGAGACTTTTGTAGGTTTTTTAAAAGGCTTTGATCTGAAACACATGACCATCTTTCCTCAGGAAAAAGGAATGAGAATTTGAAAACTCTTCTAAAAAGTGCCAAGAGTACCCAAACAACATTATTAACATAACATCTGAATTTTTGTGATGCATAGAAATTCTCCTGCAGAAAATCATAGGTTCCTTCAAATCAAGTTCAGCTTAAGTCTCTAAACTTGGCATTCTTAAAAAGGAAAGATTCGGAAATAAAATGTACTGCATCATCCACAGATGCCCATAGGACCTGGAAGCTTCCCAAAAAGCTCAAAATTTCAAAACAAATGGAAGAACTTTCTCCAGTTATGTTCTTTCAGTCTTAAGTTACATCTTCAAGCTCTGACACGGAAGTGAAGGAAGAGAAGCAGATGGATGGACAATTTAAACCAAAAGCCCTCCAACCATATTTCAATAGTTTGCAAAGAATAAAAACCATGTGTGTGAAATGTAGAACAGAACTGAGAATCAGTCCTAGTTGTATAACTCTTACGTAACATGCAGTACTAGTAAAGGATATCATGATGTAGACTGCATTTGTGTGATGTTTAATTTCTTAATGTGTGGGATCCTACAAACAATGTAGTGAGGGCTGAAGATGATATTTAAGAAATCATTGACGGAAAGAAGTGTCAGATCTCTGTATCAGTGTCTTGTTAATTCAAAAGCCATTGTAATGTTCCATTCCTTTCCTCAATCATAACAATAAAATGATATTTTAAATGTGTGCTTGTGGACGTGAGGAAGTTAGCACATGGTAAGCCAGCATGCGAATAAGCAGTAGTCTAGTTGCTCTGCCGTAATTCCCATGTGGACATTCTCAATGGGCATGTCTGCACGAGACGCTACATTGCCACAGCAGTGAGCTACGATGACATAGCTCTGATGTGGTGTTGGCAGGCACTACCCATGATGCTGCCGCTACTGTGCAGTAGGGTCGGAAACAACTCATGCGCCATGGGTACCAGCTTTGCAGAGGGGTGCACGTATAGATGCACCCAATATGCAGTAAGTGTAAGGAGGTTTTCTCAGTTCCGAAGTTGAAGTAAGCTGCCTTACGTAAAGGCACTCTCAGTCAGCACTGAGGCTAGTCTAGACCACTTCATCTGTGTCCACTGCATGTGCCACAGGGACTTGGTCCCACCTACCTGCTCCCACTTCGCACATAGCAAACCTGGAAGGCACTCTGGGGGTATGCGAAGGCACTCTGGGGGTATGCTGGTGACAGAGATCTTGAGAGTAATGTCTTTCAGGCTCTAAAACTTTTCTCTTTGTGGAGAATAGTGAACAAGGGCAGCAACAGACCTGATGACAACAAGGCTGGTATTAAACACACAGGGCACATCTACACGAGGCGCTAACTGCACAGTAGCCCAATAACACTGAGCAGTAGTGTGCCAGGCAAAAACTGTACAAATACATTACTGCACAGTAAGCATCACTAAAAAACTGTGCTCTGGTGCTACTGTATGGCAACACAAGTTACTACACATTGATTTAGCACTTGGTCATCCAAGTACTGAACTTAATGCACCATAACTGTGGCACATTAATGAATGTGTAGACATTCCCACAGATCACCTATGTGTCAAAAAGAACATCATAAATAGACATAATGCTTTTTTTTCCCCATTTTATTACTTCCTCCAAACAAGTAGCTTCCCAGAGAAAACTAAGATCTTTCCCCATACATTAGTACTAAATGAAATCTTCATATATAAGATCTATAGGAGAATTAGTTGTGGGGACAGGACACCAGAGGATCTAAGTCTGGCTAAAAATCCCTACACCTGGTAGCAAAGCGCTCCAGTGTTTTGTCAGTCTCTGATCAGCACTCCATTCAGACACGGGGAGGTATATATTGGGGTTTGGCTGTCACTTTACTCCCTAGATACAAAAATATTCATTAAGCCAGATCAAATCTAGCTTCAGCTTCTTGTTAAAACAGCCAACAATGACATTGGGCATGAAAGAAACATAGCAGAGTAACATCCTATCTCTGTCTCTTTTGCTGAAAAAAACAGAAATAAAAGATTAGCAGAACGAAGCAGCAGAACCAATCTTCTAGGCAGAGAAAGCAGCAAAGCTTATGACTTCTTCCTCACTCTCTACTTTACATTTGCAGTTTCTTTTTAATTTACTGGAGGAATTGGACAGGAGCATCTGACAATATAGGTTGCAGTCTACAAAAGCTCACGTCTCTCTGAACCAGTTAGTTGCTAAGGTGTCGCCCTGCTCTGCCTTCTGTCTGACTTCAGACTAACTTGGTTAACCACCTCTCTGAAGAAATTAGGGAATTACCCTTATATATGCATTTAATTACCCATAATGCTGGCACTGTGTACAGCTGTAGCACCTCCCAAACCAGATTGTGTGACATCCTTATGACACTTTTGGAAAGCCAGAAATGCCAAATGTGAAGCAGTATCTTCAGCCAAAGGAACTCCCCCAAGTCACAGCTGAGAATGAGTCCCAGGTTTCCTGTATCAAGATTGTGCACAAACAAGGCCATCATTTTCTTGAAAGCCTGTTAAGTCTCCTGTTTTTTGAGTGACTCTCAGGTTCAAATGTCCTTCTTTGGAATTACTAGTGGGAAGGGAAGGGCATGATTCTCCACAGGACAAAGCAATACCGGGTGAAGCAATACAGGGTACCCTCTGTCAGCACCCACTCCGCATTGCTATTGTCTCAGAGGCCCCCTTTAGAGGTTATTTTTGTAGTGCTATAAAATGTGTCACTACAAAAACATAAAGAGTTATGGGAAGCCACAAGTTCAAAGTCCTCTGGCTAGACCAGGGTAGGCACACTCCAGCCAGCAGGTAATAGGGGCTACTCCTTGGCTCTTCCTCCCTCTAGGACTTTAAAGGGCACATGGGCAGCCCAGGACTGAGGAGCAGGTCTCTGGCCTTGGGCTGTTCACACACCAGGTACTTTAAAGGGTGCACAGGCAGCTTGGGAGAGGGGTTATCCCATCCCCCAGTCTGGTCATCCCCTGACACCACCATGCCTGCCCTGTCCCCATCGCTGCTGGGAAGGCCATCAGGAGCCTTCTGCTCTCCCTCTCCCTGTCTTGTGGGAAAGGGAGGGAGAGCAGAGCACTGTGGCATAGTGGAGGATCTAAGACCTGGTCACAAGTTAAATTTGTCCTGGCACAACAGAGAAGTTGCTTTTTAAAACAGTAACTTCTTTGTCACAGATCTACCATTTTTGTGGCAGACTGGCCATTTTTATCCTGGGACAAATTCCTTTAAGCTGTGGCATGTTACAATTTGTGCAGAAAACTCACATATATGCTGCATCTCCCAAGTAGAGTACCCAGTTCTATCAAGGTCTTTGTAGATAAACATTACACTGCATGTCCTGTAGAGCAGTGATTTCTGATGATTTCCAAAGCCTACCTAGTTTAAAGAACCAGCATCTTTTATTTAGCTTAATACTCTAACATTAGTGGTTCTCAAACATTTTAAATGCAAGGCGCCCCTCATTAAACTTGAGGCACCCCTTCATATGTTTTGTGAACTGAATGGCACCTAATTTCGAAAACTAATTTTCATATTATAGTGTTTACCTCCTTATACAGGAGCTGGACAGTGTGGGGTAAGAGATGCTCCAAGCAGAGACAAGCCTGAGCCTGGCTTATTAAAATTATATCCTCACACCTCACTTATCTCTTCACACCTTCAAAGCACTCTTCAAAGGATCTGAATGCCCCAATATGCCCTGGCATGCTGGTTCAGAATCACTGCTCTACATAACAGAGTTTAGGCCTGATTCTGCTCACATTTTTACTGGTGTAAATCAGGAAGTTGCCAACCAATGGAGTAGGCAGGCATAAGTGAAAGGAAAACGGTATCCATTCTTAAATCAGAAGTCTTCTATCAGTACTTTCAAAGTTAATCTGCCAACTGTAGAACATGGTAGATAAAAATTCCTTCACTCCTTGAAGTTAAGACCTTTGGACTCAAGAACCATATTGATTTGAACTATATTATCTGCACTTCATTCATTTTATCATGGGTAGTGGCAGTGTTTTTTCCCCAAGGTCTCTGTAGTCTACTGTAACCCTGGCTGCAGAGCTACCTGTGAAGCCACAACTCAACTCTGAATCCTTGGAGGTCCCCATAGCCTGGAACTGCCTGCCCTCCTGGAGTGAGGGAGGTTCCCGTCACAAGAAGGCACGTAGTGTCCCTGGACCTTCAATTAGACATGACACAATTTACAACTATGTACACTTTATTTACAAAGGGTTAAAGAAAAGGAAACTAATTAATACACAACCGTTAAACTGTCAGCAACTTATTCACACCCTCAGTCAATAATATTGCACACAATGATGGCCTCAAATGATATGTGTCCATGGGTAGCCTGAACCG
>NW_005842451.1:944498-949408 GCF_000455745.1 Alligator sinensis
CCTGGTGCCTCCTGAGTTGGGGGGGGGGCCCTTGCCCCCCCAGTGGCCAGTCAGTGATGGGGGGGGTCCCCCCATGGCTGATCGCGCTGACCCCCTGCAGCTGATCACACTGACCCAGAAGTGCCAGCGGTGCATCTGGTGCCCCCACTCCCCAACCGGTGCCCTCAGGGGGGGCACCAGCGCTCCTGCCTGCCCCCACCCCGGCTGTCACCTAAGCAGGGAATGCTGGCTGTCAGGGGGTGCACCAGCACTCTCAGGGGGTGCACATGCACCCCTGTGCACCCCCTACACATCACCACTGCATGGGCAGGTCCTTGCTATGAGGGTCTCATGAAGCATGCCCCAGGTGTTATGTGCTACAAGCAGGTTCTCCCTTGCCAAAATTCCTGTAAAATAGCTTACCCTACCCGGACCCTTGTCCCCTAACACACAAGGAGCAGGGTCTGAGCTGGAGCTCTGGCAATCTCCTGCCCTCATCTGCACCCCACTGCTTCCAGGCATTCAAATGCAAGTACCAACTTTACTCAGCATTAGTGATGATGCCATAGCATTCATGTAGATGCCTGACCAGGAGCTAAATCTGCTCCTGCTTCTGGTCAACCATCCACCAGGGGGTTCGAGATAACTCCCTGCCCCAAAGAGCTTCCTGCTGCTGGGGCAGGTCCCACCACTGGAGCCCTAGCAGGGACCATGTTCCTCTCCCCAGCAGCAGGGAGCTTAGATTCATAGATTCATAGACATTAGGGGCTGGAAGGGCCCTCGCAAGATCATCAAATCCAGACCCCCTGCTGTAGGCAGGAAGGTTGCTGGGGTCAAATGATCCCAGCAAAATAAGCATCCAAGCACCTTTTGAATGAATTCAAAGTAGGTGCTTGCACCACCTCTGTAGGGAGTTTGTTCCAGACCCAGGACACTCAGACTATAAAGAAAATTTTCCTTATGCCCAGTCTAAATCAGCTTTCCAGAAGTTTGTGGCCATTAGACCTTGCCATCCCTTGGGGAGCCCTGGTGAACAACTGTTTTCTCAGATCCTGGTGCACACCCCCTTATATACTTATAGGCTGCCACCAAGTCCCCTCTGAGCCTTCTTTTCTCCAGGCTTAAGAGTCCCATGTCCCTCAGCCTCTCCTCATAAGGCTTGGTCCCCGGGAATGCTTTGGGCAGTGTCCTGGCCCAATGCTCCCTGCCAGCCCCTGGGCTAGCACCCAGGGGGAGCTTGGAGCTCCCTCCAATGGTGGCAGGGGCACATTGCAGGGCTGCAAGGAACTGGAAGCAAATCTTCTCCCTAATCTCAGTGGATGCAGCAGCCAAGGAGGCTGATGGGGCAGGGTGTTGAAAGCCCGCGGTACCCTTCTCCCCTGACATATCACCAGAGGTTTCAGGGTCGGGTACAGGTGAGGGCAAGCCACCCTTGCTGGTGGCACTCAGATCTATGGCCTGTCACCAAAATATGAGTCAGCTCCTGCATGAAAGTCATGGTCTTTTGGGCACAATTGGACCAACAACTGAACTCAGTCATGGCCACCCACTGCATCTGCAAGACCTTGGCCTTCACACAGTACTGCTGCACCAGCTGGGAATGATCTTGCGCATGCTTCCCGCCAGATATGGCCTCATAAATGTGGGCATTTCAGCACCTGCCCCATGTGAACTGCCTCTGGATATCAGGCCTGCCCCAGGGTGCCACAAGGTTGGGAGGCCATTTGGAGGCCCAGGCACTTAGCATGGGTGTGGGCATGTGGGCGGGGCTGGGGATCAATGGAGATAAAGTGCTGGACATGTTCCCTGCACCAGTTCTCTGGGCCCCTATGTGGCAGCACCAAGGACAGGAGCATGGGCAGGGACTGCAAGCCACATGGCAGAGATGCTTCACCACAGTGCCTGCAAAGAGATAGAGCTGGGGTTGAGGAGCAGCAGGGAGCAGGTGCTGACCCTGCTGCCATAGACAGCAGGATCAGCAGCCTGCAGGAAATCTAGGGCTGGGCAAGGGAATCTCAGGGTTGGGCAAGGGACACAGCAGGCTTCAGCCCTTTGCAACACTCATATGTGGCTAAGGAGTAGCTCTAGCTAGGGGATAGGACAGGCAGAGGCTGCCTGAGTCGTGTCAAGGGGGGCAACTGGGCCTGCTGGGCTCCTGCTGACAGCACTGGCTCCTTCAGGCTCCCTGTGCTGTGTGCCCCAAGGCACAAAATGGCTGGAGGCTTTTATAGCCTGTAACTGGGGCTGCCAGAGAGCAGCCCAGCCCTGGAGGAGGACAGGCGGCCAGCCAGCTCCCTAGTCACTGGGCAGATCCAGCACTGAAGTCCCTGCATTAATGCGCATCAATGTGTCTACATATACGTTAATGCGCTTTAACTAATCACGCCAACATTTGATATTTGCTTTATGCAGGTATCAAATTTAGGTGGGATTAACCTAAATTTTCCATTTTAAGGCATGTTAAGGGTGCACACATGTGTCCTTAATGTGCCCTAAATTGGGCTAATGCGCATTAAATGCACACATGTAGCATTACTGTACAGTATCATACTGCACAGTAAATCTAGGCTGGAGTAAATGTATATGTAGACACATGCAGTGTGCTGAACATCTGTTTCCTTTTATGCCTGACCCAGAGGCTTTGAGAATCCTACAGCTACCAGCAACGAGAGACAAGCTTTTGGCTAAAACTGTAGAAACTCATTGGCTAATTTTTCAAAACTGAATAGATTTTTGTCTTCATTTTTGACTACCCACGATGCAATATTTTAAATCTAAAGTGACCTCAGCACCTGCCTTTTGAAAATCCAATCTTATTTCAGGGTTTCTCAAGTAAGCATTACAACTGAGGCAGCAAAGTCACTAGTTATGTGTGAAAATGTAGGGCTACGCACTTGCTCTGGTGGTCATAGCTGCTATTGCTTGTGACAGCCAACATAATTGTCATCATATATTTGCTCAGCTTTGAACCTATGCTTGATGCTAAAATCAGAATTTATGGATATTCAAACTCAACAGCTGTAAAAATTAGCATTCTGAACGTCTGGGAAATGCAACATCAAATACTGTTTTATATAATGTCCTTATATTAATGATGAGCCCTAGGTTATGATATGTTTTTGCTTCTCAAATGTTTCCATTTATAATTTGCAAATTTTGCAATCATGATGTTCTGTAATCACATTACAGATTTACATTCAAGTCAAGAGCAGACTTGATCAGCAAAGACTCGATTTTGTTTTGTGATATCTTCTAAAAATGAACGCTCAGAGGTTGGGTGAAAATATATTCGAAAAGTTATTTAGCAAAAAGGACCAGGTCTTTCACTGCTAAGTTAATGACACAGTCTTTCCTGTTCAGCTGTAACTCGGAGTTATTACTGCTTCGTAACTGTTCACTGGGTGATGGCTTCTGTTGACAGACAACCTAATTGACAGATATCCCTGCTCTGCACACTGGAACTATTTGGTGCCTTTGATGGCAACCTCAGCAGAAAAATTGTGAAAATTCACTGTGTGGTTGCTCATACCTTACAATATTACAAATTACATCTGACATCTTGAAAATTTAAGAATTTGAGTTTTAAGAATTTAAATAGTTACAGATCACCTGATCAGTCAGTGTCATGTTTCTGGTATCATGTTACTGTCTATAAGAGGAGATTGCTTGAACAAGGCAGATTTCAGGAAACAGGAAGAATGCCGAAACACAGTTCAACTAAAATTAAATGAGTAGGGGTTTCCAGGACTGAGTACCAGGTTTGTTTTTAAGCCTCTCTCAATAAGTCAGGGCCAAATCCTTCTCTCCTGTCAGAGTAAAAGCCTTGATTCCTGAAAAAGTGTGTGCTTATTCTTTAGTTAGAGGAAAACAAACATCAAACTACTTAAATGTTATTTACCAGTTATTCACATTGGAAAATCCTCACACTCTCAAGTTACTGCATTTTAGACGTTTCATATGTGTGCACACACCACTACTCATATTTTTAAAGATCTGAAGGAATGTTAGATGTGCTTTGCGTTCTGTGCATTTCAGCACCAGGCTTATAAACAGAAAGAGACAGACTACATTAACATATCCAATGCACTCAGATTCGAACCATAATTAAGCGAAGAATTGTCTGTAGTTGGTTGCTAGCTAATCCTGTGTCTGTAAGAGCAGGGAATTCTGACATTTTGAAATTGAATTAGAACAAAGAGCCAAAATTTTGAAATTTCTCAAGGAATTAACATTCTGAAAAACTCCAAAATATTTTGATATCACTGAATCTTGCCATGTCAGTAGAGTAAGAAGGGATTGTTTTACCCACCCAAAATTTTGGAAATATCAAAACATTTCCATTTGTTTTTTCTCTGACAGAAATGTGTTCAATGAAAATATTATTGATTACCCAACTATTGATTTCCATTCAATGTAGAACAAAAGGCTGTACCTCAAATAAGATTGAGACTACAACGAGAGCTAAAAATGAAACCCCCTGTGATCAACATTTCAAAATTGATCTGTGTGGCACTCATTCTGGATGTCTCTGATCACACTATGCATCTCAGGATGAAAGGAGAGAGGCAATTTTGTGTCATCTCTTACATAAAATGGATCTTAGAATTGTAGTGTAAACATTCCTATGCATATTGAGGAACCAAGGGAATAACAATGATATGGGGTGGGTTGCTTCACTGGTACTTCAAGTAGAGGAATCAATAAGGAAAACAGAAGCAAGATAAGAGGAGCCCACATCAGAACCATGACTGAGATGTAATAGATATTGTGTGTCTAACAATATCTTCTTAACTGGAGGCAACATTATATACCAAATTGTTTAAGGTGTCTCACTTTGAGTTTACATCTCTTTTCTATGTCTGCTGTGTTGTGTGCATCAGCAATTTGACATTTCTGCTATTTCTGCCCTTTATATTTATCTTCTGACTGTG
>NW_005842451.1:949439-970785 GCF_000455745.1 Alligator sinensis
ACATTTGAAAACTTCCACACCAGGGCATGTTACACCTCCACAAGCCCCATGCACCAATCAGAGAAATCAGGGGGAAACTAAAAAATAGCAGCAGCTGTCCTGTTGGCCAGGCCACCACCCTACCACTGGCAACGCAGCCACTGACACTGCCCCATGCACTGCCCAGGATACTCAAGCATCCGCTTATGTCTCTGACTTTATGGAAAATTATGGAATGACTTCAAATAGCTAAGATTAAAAACAAAAAAGACAAAGAAGGAGTATTTCTTCCCCACCCACAAAGAACTTGTCCTAGTGCTCCTGCATAATGAGATGCATTTGTTTGAATTACTAAATGTGTGCTTGGATGGTAAGAGCTCTATCCAAAATATGAACCACAGATATGTTATTTGAAACTGGAAAATCTTCAAATCCAAAACTGTTACTTTTTATATGTTTGCAAAGTGTACTGAAGACAAAACAAATGAATACTAATAATTTGGTTTGGGGAAAGTCCCTGATTCATGGTGAAATAGCTATTTCATTCTCATTATAGTTCTATCCAAGTCATGATCTTTGTTAAAGGACCTAGCAAAGCAACTTCACAAATGCTGGAATATGGATGGGGGCATTTATGCATCAACAGGAGACATCACCTACATAATGGCACAGACCGATGAACACACATTGATTTATGTTGGCTTTATATACTAATGTAAATTACCAAGCAATCAGAAGCAGAAAACATACAGCTACCTTGAAGGTAGCTCATACAGTATATGGCTATTACTGCACTATACAGCAAACTCATACCCAAGTATGGACCTGGACAGATAAAACCTAGACCAGTATAACGTTACACCAGAAGTTTTACTCCTGAATCTTTCATGGATTAGTCATCCAGGTAAAGAGTTCACATCATTTGTTCCTATTTTTTTAACAACAGTGTAATGGCAATTACACAAAATAAACATTTGGTTTGTCCCTACCCCTTGTCTTCAAACTTAAAAAGCTGATAGTTTGCATGTGGCAAAAGGGCTAATTTAAGATTTCTTGCTCCCACACAGTGGTGCCTAACCACCTGCCTGCCAGGCACACCATGCCATTCCGCCTCCCCACCAGACTCTACCCCAAGACTTTTGATCAACTGGCCAGGACTGGCCTACAGAACCTGGGACTGTCCCAGCCAAACCAGGACGTATGGCCATCCTAGTTATAGAAGAAAATGATTTTATATCATAGAAGGAAATCAGGTTATTCAGGCATGACTTGCTCTTGGTGAATCCATGCTGGCTCTTCCCAATTGCCTTTTCTCTAGCTGCTTCACAATGGATTCCTTAAGGACCAGCTCCATGAGCTTTCCAGACATAGAGGCTAGGCTTACAGGTCTGTTGTTCCCTAGATCCTCCTTCTTCCATGTCTTAAAGATGGGCACTGTATTTGCTTCTTTCCAGTCATCCAGGAACTCACCCAACCTCCTTAAGTTCTCAAAGAGATTCGTTTATGGCTCTAAAATTACCTAACCCAGTCCCTTCAGTACTGTAGAATGTAGCCCATCAGGCCCTGATGACTTACTAGTGCCTCTCAGTAATCTTTAACCTGTTCTGCCATTACTCTATGCTGTTTTTTTTCCCCTTTCCTATCTCTGCTGACAATTGCACTTGTCATATGGTAGCTGTCTCTATTTGTGAAAACAGAAGTTAAAAAGGTATGAAATACTCTAACGTTTTCTGGATCATCTGTAACTACATTACCTTCTGATTCTGTAAGGGACCTATGGTTTCTCTGGTATGCCTTTTATTTATTTCAAACTTGTAGAATCCGTTCTTATTCCCTTTTTTGTCCCTCACCTGCTGTATCTCAAATTGTGCATTGCCCTGCCTAATTTTATCCCTGCATACCCATGCAATACTCTTATACTCTTCCCTAGTATTATGACCAAGGTTCCATTTTTTAAAGGATTCCTTTTTAAATTTCAGCTCCTTGAAGAGATCCCTGTGTAGCCAGGCTGATCTCCTGTTGTACTTCCCATTCTCTTGTTGCATTCTTCTGCTTGCTCCTATGCCCTTAAGAGAGCCTCCTTAAAGTGCAGCTGGCTCTCCTGGACTCTTTTTCCCTTCAGACTTGCCTCCCAAGGAATCCTGCCCACTAGGCCCCAGAGTTTGTTAAAGTCTGCTTTTCTGAAGTCCGGTGTCCTTTTTTTTGTTTTTTTGCTGTTCTCTTTAGGATCTTGAACTCTATCATTTTGTGGTCAGTCACCCAGGTTACATTCCACCTTCACATTCTCAACCAGTTCTTCCATGTTTGTGAGCAGCAAGTTAAGAATAGTTTCCCCACTCATTAGGCTCTCTACCACCTGACTCAAAAAGTTATCCCCAACACATTCCAAGAATTTTCTAAACTGCTTGTGCACTGCTGTTTTTACTTCCTGGCAGGTGTCCCACTAATTGAAGCCCCCCATCACTTGTAGAAGTTTCCATTACTTATTCAAAGAAGGCCTCATCCACCTCCTCCTCTTGGCTTGGAGGCCTCTGGCTTATGTTCTCAGCACCCCCCGCCACTGCTCTCCCCTTTGACCTTTACCCAGAGGCTTTCAACAGGCCTACCTTCCACTTTCTACTGCATCTCTGAACATGTATACCTTACCTTTATATATAGGTCAAAACCTCCTGCTTTTTCTCCCCGCCTATCTTCCCTGAACAAGCTATACCCATATATGACCTAGCCATGTGAACTATCCCACTACATCTGCATAATCCTTATTACATCATAATTCTGTGCTTATACTAGGACTTCCAGTTCTTCCTAGAAAATCACTTTCTTCGATCTGCTGGCAACACTCTTATTAATGCAGCCAAGTATGCTGTTAGTCTTCCTCACAACAAAGGTGTACTGTTGCCTCATATTCAGCTTATTATCCACTGGAACTCCCCCCACCCCCTCCAATACTTTTACTGCTTTACTGCAGAGCTGCTGCTTAGCCAGTCTGTCACCAGTCTGTAGCAGTGCATGGGATTGTTCGGTCCTACATACTGCATTTTGCACTTGTCCTTGTTGAACTTTGTGATATTTGCAGATGACACCAAGCTTGGAGGTGTAGTAGATATTCAGGAGGGTAGGGATAAGATTCAGAGACCTCAACAAATTGGAGGATTGGACCATAAGAAACTTCATGATGTTCAACAAGGACAAGTGCAAAGTCCTTCACTTAGGCTGGAACAATCCTATGCACCAGTACAGGCTGGGGGCTGACTGGCTGGACAGCAGCTCTGCAGAAAAGGACCTGGGGGTTACAGTGGACAATAAGCTAGATATGAGCCAACAGTGTGCCCTTCTTGCCAAGAAGGCTAATGGCACACTGGGGTGTATCTGTAGGAGCACTGCCAGCAGGCCCCGACTACAAAAAAGATGTAGACAAATTGGAGCAATACCAGTGGAGGGCAAAAAAATAGTTAGAGGGCTAGGGCACATGACTTATGAGGAAAGGCTGAGGGAACTGGGCTTATTTAGTCTGGAGAAGAGAAGACTGAGGGCTTATTTAACCTTTCACTAGCTAAAGGGGGGTTCCAAGGAGGATAGAACTGGACTGTTCTCAGTGGTGACAGATGACAGAACAAGGAGCAATGGTCTCAGGTTGCAGCAAGGGAAGTTTAAGTTAGATATTAAGAACAACTGGTTTCACTAGACAGGTAGTAAAGCACTGGAACAGGTTACCTAGAGAGGTTGTGGAATCTCCATCTTTGGAAGTCTCTTTAAGACCCAGCTAGACAAAGCCTTGGCTGGGATGATCTAGTTGGGGCTGGTCCTTCTTCGAGCAGGGGGTTGGACTAGATGACCTCCAGAGGTTCGTTCCAACCCCAAGTTTTGGTGATTCTATGATTCTATATTTATTTTGGTTCAGTCCTCCAATTTATCTAGGTTTCTGTGGCTGCATCTACACAGGATGCTGACTGCGCAGTAGCTCATTACTTCTTCACAGTAGCATTGCATGGTATGAAGCATGACTAGATGCTACAGCACAGTACTAAGGGGCTACTGCACAGTTAGCATCACCTAAAAGCTGTTCAGCGACACTACTGTGCAATAACTCCAGTTACTGTGCAGTCATTTAGTACTTGTTTATACTAAATGTAAAAAAGTAGTAAGTGACTGCACAGTAATGACTGTGTCTCATGTAGACGTGGCCTCTGAATCCTAGCCCTACCCTCCAGTGTATCTACTACTTCCCCCAGTTTGGTGTCATTCATCAACTTGCTGAGGACGCACTACATCCCATCTTCCAGACTGTAGATAAAAATATTGAACAAAACTAGCTCCAGGCCCAGTCCCTGGGGCATTCCACTTGATACTGGTTGACAGCTAGACATCAAGCCATTGATTACTGCCCATTGAGCCCAATGATCCAGCCAGTTTTCTATCCACTTTACAGTCTATTCATTCATCTTGTACTTCCTCAGGTTGCTTGCAAGAAAGTTATGGGAGACAGTTTCAAAAGAATTGCTAAAGTCAAGGTATATCACATCCACTGCTCTCCCCACATCCACAGAGCCAGTCATCATAGAAGTGGCCTTCATAGAAGGCAGTCAGATTGATCAGGCAAAATTTGCCTTTGGTGTGCTTAATCCCTGGTGATTGTTCCTAAATACCTTATTCTCTTCCAACGGCTTAGAGATGGATTCCTTGAGGACCTGCTCCATGATTTTTCCAGGGACTGAGGTGAGGCTGACCAGTCTGTAGTTCCCCAGACCCTCCTTCTTCCCTTTCTCAAAGATAGGCACTATATTTGCCCTTTTCAAATCATCCAGGACTTCTCCCAATTGCTACAACTTTTCGAATATAATGAACAGAGCACTGCAATCACATCAACCAACTCCCTCAGCATCCTCAGGGGCATTGCATCTGGCCCCATGGCCTTGTACACATCCAGGTTTTCTAAACAGTCCCTAACCTTTTATTTTGCCACTGTTGGCTGCCCACCTACCCTGCAAACTGTGCTTATAGGTGCAGTAGTCTGGGAGCTGACCTTGCCTGTGAAGAGCGAGGAAAAAAAGCATGGAATACTTCAGCCTTTTTCACATTATCTGTCACTAGGTTGTCTCCCCCATTCTGTAAGCGACCTACATTTTTACGTAAAATTCCTCTTGATGCTGATGTGACTTGTAGAAACCCTTCTTGTTACCCTGCATGTCACTTGCTAGCTACAATTCCAATTGTGCCTTGGCCTTCCTGACTTCATCCCTGCATGCCCAAGCAATGTTCTTATACGCTTTCATTTTTAGTCCAAATTTACACTCCTTGAAAGCTTCCTTTTTTGTGTTTTAGCTCACTGAAGTGTTCCCTGCTGAGCCAAGTTGGTCTTCTGCCATACTTGCTAGTTTTTCTGTGAACTGGGAAGGTACATTTCTGTGTCTACAGTAAAGTTTCTTTAAAGTACAACCACCTCTCCTGGACTCCTTTTCTCCTCAGACTGGGCTCCCAGGGGACCCTGCCCATCAGTTCCCTGAGGGAGTCGAAGCATGTTTTCCTGAAGTCCAGGGTCCTTACTCTGCTGCTTTCTTTCTTTTCTTTCCTCAGGACTCTGACCTCAATCATCTCATAGTCACCGCTGCCCAAGTTGCCATCCACTATTACATTCTCCAATTCTTCTCTGTTTGTGAGCAGCTGATCAAGAAGAGCACAGCTCCCAGTTGGCCTCTCCAACACCTGCACCAGGAGGTTGTCCCCAACACTCTCCAAAAACTTCCTGTATTGCTTGTGCTCTGCTGTATTGCCCTCCCAGCAGATGTCAGTCTGCTCCAGTCCTCCATGAGAACCAGGGCCTCATGGAGACATGCAGTCCTCCATGAGAACCAGGGCCTGTGACCTGGACATTTCCACCAGCTGTTTGAAGAAAGCCTCATCCATCTCATTCTCCTGATCTTGTGGTCTATAGCAGACACCCATCACATCACCCTTGTTCTTCTCCCCTCTGGCCCTAACCCAGAGACTTTCAACAGGCCTATCTCCAGTTTCATACTGGAGCTCTGAACAGTCATTGGATCTTCATGAGTTTCCACACCAAACTGTTGGATCTTAATGGGCTCCTCCACCAGAAGTATGTAAGGAATTATTTCTTTTGTTCCACTTTCATCAAGGGAAGCAGGAACTATTCATTCTTGCATTTAATAAAAAATGCTGCATCATATATACATTTTCATATATACAATTTTGAAATGATTTGTCAGCAATGGCAGATTTGTCAACAATGGCATTTAACAGTACATCCTGGTAAGTATGTTATGCATGTAGAGACTTAGTAGAAAGGGCTATTGGGCTCTTGGATGTGGTATGCAAAACCTTTCAATAAAGTGATATTTGTTTTTGCTTTAATATTAGACTGAATTATATAGCACTAGGTTACTAGTATATTAGTAAAGCTTCTGGTTTCTCTTTAACTGGAGAAAAATAAGTGTCATGTTATATGTAATGCTGCACCAGACCATCTGTATCCCCTTCCCCTCATTTCAAAATTCTATATCTGCTCATGGCTATAGGTACAAATTCAGTAATAACTGTCACTGAACTGTTGATGGTCATAGACACACAGAGCTCAATTCAGTGAAAAGCTTA
Source organism: Alligator sinensis (assembly GCF_000455745.1). Lineage (NCBI taxonomy): Eukaryota > Metazoa > Chordata > Crocodylia > Alligatoridae > Alligator > Alligator sinensis. The sequence goes on from NW_005842451.1 coordinate 956,028, forward strand.
GGTGAGATGCATTCCTGAAACATCTGTGGGCTCATGCTGAAAGCACGAGAGCATATGTTGTTCTTCTTCTAGAGACCATTTGGGTTAAGCTTCATTACTTGCCTTCAGAAATTCCATGTGCAGCTTACACAATGAAGTTCTTTAAGTTTGCCATAATTTGCTCATCTTGGAAAATGAATATTGTGCTTGCACCCAGAGAACTGACAAAAGAACTATTTTAAAGCATTTACTTTTTGTGCCATCTGTGCATCTTCCTTCCTATGTCTTGCACAGACATATTTTCTTGGGTTTCAGACTTAGTTACCACCCTCTAAAGACAAGCAGCTGTTTTCTTATCAAAAAAATCAATACTGAAATATATATATTCTAACCCTGTATGTTGCCATGACATATTTCCTCCTTTATACAGTTCCCAAGTGTAAAAAATGGGGAACAAAATTATAAATATCCAAGAGAAACTTTTCCTTTTAAAAAAACATACAATTATCACTATCTTCTCAATGTAGGAACAATACCCCATCTTTGGGGGACAAAAATCTAAGGTTTTTTTTAACCTTAGAATTCTCTTGGAAACAGAGACAGAAGGAAGCTTGGGTTGCATATATAAAAACAAGAAACCACAGCAAAAAATTCACACAGCTGTAGACTTTCTACAGGAACCTCTCCTATTTACATCTTTAATAACATGTCAGCAGCAGTGTCAAAAGGAACATGACACTTATGAGCCACAGGACACTTAATTTCATAAAGGATAAGAAAAAAATTGCAGCCATTTGCTAAGATAAAAAAGGCATTAGCAATGGTTTTCCAGCTGTTTGCCATACCAAAAAATATCTACTAATGTAGCATGCATAGCATTGTAGCATGCATAGCATTAGGTTTGAAACAAAAGAGGAATTAACTAGATTCTGGGGCTGGACACTAAACACTGTGCACAAATCCTCATGACCGCTTACTTTGAAAATAATCAGTTGATGTGGCTAATTGAATCATCCCAAACTGCCTGCATAATTTTGCATATTATCTCTCCTTTATTAACTTCCCATCATATGAGTGCTCTTTTCCAGTGTTGTTTATTTGAGACTTACTCTGATATAATGTTAATTAATTTTTATTAGGTATAAAATAAAACTGACATCTGGTTCTACTAAAAATGTTATAATAAGGCTATGCATATCTTTAATGTGCATAATTTAAAAAATCAGTAGCTTTTGCAGTCTTTGAGTGATGTTGTTGCCATAATGGTTGAGAAATTATGTGAGAGGCAAGGATTTTTTTGGGTGATATCTTTTATTGGACCAACTGTACAGTTGGGATAAAGCTAGACAAGCTTTTGAATACAGAACTTTCTTCTTCAGGTCACTTTTTCAGTGGCTTTTGGAATCATGAGGATGTTATTTATATATATACATATATATATACACATATACACACACACACACACACACACAAACTAACCGTCTGCTGTGCACACGGTGCAGTATGGGCAGTTACTGCACCATGCTTCCAAAAGGAAGTACTAACACATGGTGCAGTAACAACGTCACCATAGGGAGACATGTAGACGTGCCCTATTAGTATGAAGAGATGCTAAATATCATAATTCTACTTTTATTTTTATTTTTTTACTTTACACATGGACTATTTCAATAAAATGATATAACACCTTATTTTTCTGTCTTGCAACTGCTCTTAGGAAGAAATATGCTTTAGAAGAAGTTACCTAGCTTTGCAATATTAATCTCTTTCCATTAATGGATAACACTGCCCCCCACCCCTGCCCCCCAACTGACAGATCACTGACAAATTTAAATCAGGATCCTCCATGTCTGATTGCCTGGTTAGTGTGAATATCCTGGAGGAAGGGTGTGCATCTTTAAAAGGGACTTGAATAAGGAAACCTTGGTTAGCTTTCCACCTATGGAACTTATGCAGCCCCCGCTATAATACTGTATGAGAACCTCACAATCTTTAACAAATTTGCTAATATATTTCTCATTGGTGTGTTGTGCAGATTAAGAAGTCTTTAGGTTAAGAAACAAGAAAGAGTCAAAAAAGTTATGTGCATGCTGCCCTAGTACAGTATCGGGCACTACAGTAATAAAACACACCTTGCCTGCTTCACACATACACACACACACACAGCTTCCTGACCTAGAAAAAGTGTAGCTGCCTTAACGTGGCACTGTGCATGTGCCAATAATAGGCTCTGCTGGGAGTCTGTAGTTCAGAGGTTCCCAACCCCATGCCACAGCCCAGTACCGGGCTGTAAAGGGTTGGTTGCCAATCCTCAGGAGGGTTGGCTGCTGGACCAGAAGTCCGAAAGTGACCAGCAGATTGCGGACCGACAGCCAACCCTTTTTTATAAAAAAGCATTGGCTGCTGGTCTGCAGTATACTGAGTATAAAAAAGGGTTAGCTGCCAGTCCACAGTATGCCAGTCACTTCTGGGCTGCAGTATGCTAATCTGCAGTCTAAAAAGGCTGGGAATCACTGCTGTAGTTCACTTAGGCCATTGACAGGCCTTGCATATACAAGCTTTTCTCCTGGCACAAAGAGAGCATATAGCCCTTCCAGGGGTTTCTTACAGAAGAAAACTGGCTTTTTTGCAAGAAAGTAATCCCTCTTCATACTGGTGAATCTCTCCCCTCCTGCACGAACTTGACAGGCTGTATGCTTCTCTTAGACACTGAGGACACCAAGTTATCTCACAGTCGTCTTCTTTCCTTGCCTCCCTCCCTCCAACAGAGAGGGAGGAGAGCACTGGCTCCCTGATAGCCCACCCAGGGGCAAAGTGTCTGGGAGTCCTGTGAAGAACCTGCCATGGTAAACTCTCTCACCCCCAATCTGACAACCAGCTAATTGGTTGGAGGGGCTGTAAGGATATTCTTCCACTATGGGAGCCCTGCCAGGGCCCTGGGAGGGTACCAGATCAAGGAGGATGCTTCCCCTGCCTCCACCAATCAGCTAGTTGTCAGGATGGATTGGGGAACTATTCTCCAGAGGTGAAAACCCAGGTTGGGAATGGGGCCATGACACACAAAAGGCATATGGAGACTCTTCTTTCTTATGCAAGCCATCATTATGGAAAGCACTTGAAGGAACAGTGGAAAAAGTGACAATGATCTTTTAGGAGAAGCAGATGGGGAGAACCTCAGAGAACATGAACGATTCCCGAGTAACTGACAAAGTGAGCAGAAGGGGTTGCAACCATGAAGAATACAAAAACTGGATATTCATTAGGGTGGTAATAGAAACCAGTGCAAAAATAAAAAAAGATTAAGCTCGTAAAGGAGAACAAAAGGCAAAAGATTAGAGCATTTCCACACAACCTGGGAGATTACCCGTTCAGATTTAAGGGAAGATTTTCAGAAGCGCTGGTATGCCTACTTCTACAGAAAGATTTGTAATTCTGCCACTGGCTCCGGTAGGACTTTTGAATTCTTTAGAAAATCCTGCCCCTATCCAAAAATCTTCACATCAGCCTACAGATCAAACAACTATTTAATGCGCAGGGTTTTTTAATCACTGTGCTGAGAGTCTACTCCTCTCTGCACAATTCAGATAGAAGTATTCAAATCTCTGCAGCAGACACATTTAGAAGAGTCAAATGGTTTTAGCATGCTCTTGTCAAATATGAAGTGGATAAGAAAGGAAGAAAGAAAAACAAAACAAGTACACTCCCCACAAATTTCTTGCCATAGCTTTTATTTGTGTGTACCACTGTATTTTCAGATTCTAATAATATAAAATCATGTGATGCTTGTAGATACCACTATAATTTATAATATTGTCTCTTCATACACATCTGGTACTTGATTTAAAAGAAAAAAAACAACCTTTTAATTAAGACTGAAATGAGGGTTTTGAAAAACAACAGCGTGCAATCTCATTTATTTTCTTCTCTGAAAAACCATTTTCTACAAAGCATTACATTTAAAAGAAAAAAAAAATCAGTCCTTTAGGCTGTGTTGCTGTATTCTAGTTTTTTAAAGAGGAAGGCTTGCTCTTTTGTGTTGTGAGGCACTGCAAGAATTTAAGTGACCCAGCAGTCAAGATTTCCCACTGGGGCAAAAACAATTTAGTAACTGTCCTGTGAATTAGGGATGTGAACTCTGGTAGGATTCCTGAATTGGGTATTTTCTTGGGCAATGATGTAGAAATAATAGATTTAATGAGAACAGTGTAACGATGTGGAATACAATTTCATTCTCGAGTAAATTTCACATCTTTTCCAACTACACCATGGATTAACGTAAGGAGTCAAGCAGGGTGCTAACCAGGAGAACCTGCTGTTAAACACAAATAACAGTATGGCCAGACTTGTAGTCTGGCAGATTTTGTGTGATGCAAGAAAAGAGAAAGTAAAAGAAAGGTGGATATAGACAGCTAATACTGAATTTTTAACCTGGTCCTGCGTAATTCATTAAGGTGGTCCCCCTTTTTCTACCTCCCATTGCCAATACAGGGAATTGTTCAATAAATCTGTGCACCCTCCAGAAAAATAACTATTTCTTGATATACACAGTAATAAGTTAGGAATTATATTTTCATAAATCCTTCACCCCAAAAGTGGCTTTACTTTAACTGTACAACCGTTGCTGTCTTGGCTGTGTGTGGGGAAAGGCAATGATTAAGAATCATATATTGCCCTCTACTGTTACCTATCACCTACTGCAGTATTGCTTTCACGAGACTGTGGCCCATGTGTGATGCATTAGTCACGCCAGTACATAGTCAAAAGTTTCAGTGATATGTATGAACAGAGAAACCAAGGGTTGGACTGTGCCTGTTAGTCACAACTCAGTGTTAGGGTACAGCTGCACTTCCCTTGGGAAAGTCTCCACATGCTGCTTCTGCAAACTCCCTAGTCTAGTGCATAAAGCCAATGTAAACCCCACTGGAATACAGCCTGTCCCTCCCTACAAACGGATCCCGCTCTATCAGTTAGTTGCTCTGCCTTCTCATCACCTCTGTGGTTATGTCAGCTTCTGGGAATAAGGTGTTCTTGCTGAGCAGGAATTGTAATTATTTGTGACCCACAGTGAGCTGCACAGAGAAGAAAAGCCAAGTTTTAGGCCCTAAACTTTAGGGCATCCAATCTCTCCTCTGCTGTACACCACAGGAGGCTCAGGTAAATGGAATAAATCATAAATACTTAAGGTTAATTGGGTGCAGGAGTACCATGATTTATTCCTGAGGTGTTGGTATAGACTATAGCCTCTACAGCAAGAGAAGTAATAGTCAAGGCACCTCCTCTCAAACTTTGTATTTGGTGGTACCCCCAGTTGAGAACCACTGTGCGGGCTGACAGACATGCAGGCCCCTGCTCTAACTCATGGTGCTTTATATAAAGTGCCATGAGTTAGCGCACCCCTGACCCAACAGATGTTCACCTGTTGGGTCAGAGGGAGGTGGGAAAAATCAAGCCAGCCTAGTGTCTCTCTCCTAGTCCCACCTGTTCCTCCCAGCTCTGTGCCTGTCTGCAGGAGGGTAGCAGAAATGGGGGGGAGGGAGTGAGGTGCAGTTGGGGTTGTGAGACAGGGAGACAGGGAGCCTCCAATCCCCTCACTGCCCCTCCAGCTCAGGCCAGGCAAACCCCAGCTGTAGCTTGCTCCCCCTCCCCCATTTCCTTTTCCTTCCTGAAGACAGCCCCAGGGATGGAGCTGGGCTGCATCAGCCGAACCCCGGTCATGGAATAGATTAAGCCTAGGGAACACAAGTTTGCTAAGGTGCTCCAAAGTAAAGAGCCTTCATCTGATCCCTCATTTGATAAGGGTTAATTTGTCATGTCATCAGCCACATTAAAAGCACTCTGAAGCCATTCACATGTGTCATGGCATGGGTGTAGAGCACTTTCACAGGGGTGATTGCATGACAAACCTAACTCTGTCTGCATTTGTTGCTGTCCCATGTTCCTGCCTATATTAGGACTATCCAATAAACCTGAAGGAGGCAGAAGCAGAGGCATAAATAATGAGTTCCACGCCCCTGGAGGATGCTGGGGGAAGGAGGGTGGTCTTACCTGACCTGTGTCCCCCTGTACTTCACTCCTCCAGACAGGTTGTAAAAAAGGCTGCAGTTGCAGAGCAGGCTCTTGCCACAGCTCTTGCCGATTCAACTCAAATGCTTCTCCCAGAAACACAGGCACACAGGACTGTCCCACCTGCCTGGTGTTTCCAGGATGGGCATGTGGGGCTGGACCAGAAAGGACTGCAGGAAGAGTGTATGCTTCAGCTGTAGAGGCTTTCTGATCTATCTCTGTGGGTGTCACCCGGGACAGTTCCACCTAGCCATGGTGGTACCTGTGCCACAGAACCGCTGGAAGGGTGTCGTGGCACCCCAGCTGAAAACAACTGCTTTACAGCCAGAGAAAGCTTATGAACAGTAAAGGAGAGAAAAAGAAGTGTACAGAGGGACACAACAACTACAGCAACAGAAACTGTGGTCAGTGTGGCATGTGACATGAGCAAGCCTTCTAAAAACATTTGCTCATGGCAAATTTACAGAATGGCAGATTTACAGAAACATGGCAGATTTACAGAATGGAGCAAAGTAGCAAGTCCAGTGCAGCACTTAGCATCTTGAAGGTCTGTAGCAGGGAGGATATTGGGGGACCTAGGTGGTAAGACGGGGCCAGTACATCAACCAGTAAAATTTCATTTTGAAACTGTTGGTAGAGCACAGAGTTACAGGGACAGGTCAGGCGTAGGGTAAATAGGCCTTCAGAAAGGTTGGTTCCCATTGATCTCCATAGATTTACACCCAGTCGTGTCAATTCAGATCAGAATCTGGCCATAGGAATGTAGGCTGTACAGGAGGAAGCTGCCTAGGATAGAAGAGGCTGAGGGAGGAAAATTACATTCATGGGAAGGATTTTTAGAGAGAAGCTGAGATACTTTAAAAAACATGAAAGCAATTTCACTGAAATGTTTTAACTTGAAAGTTGTTTTTATTTCTCAAGGCTTGAAATGGAGCCATTTTGCCATAATACTGTTGGTACTTTTCTAAGAAAATCCACAGATTTATCAAAATGCATTTGCTGAAAACAAGCTATTCAGCACGTGAAAAATCACAAACATTTTGCTTTCACAAAAAAACCCTGCTGACGTTGAGTTCTGGAAAAAGGGCCTTGTTCTGTCGGAAAAAAAATTCCTTAAGACAATTTTTGAATAACACGAATTTAGAGATCACTTGTGTGAAGTCCACCGGTCTTGGTATGATGAGAGTTCAGAACTCAGAAAGACTGTCAAGAAACATGTTTCTATCTCTGATGCCTTTGTTAAAAGATGACCCCAGAAGTCTGGAAAAAAGACAAGTCTGCATTTTGAGGGATACTCTGACAAAATGTGATGTGTGGCCTGCACAACTTAGAATCAGCTATCCAAAGGGGACAAAAATTAAGAGAAGACTCTAAACTCCAACCTAGAATGACTTTTTCCAATGCCAGCTCCACTCCCCAAGTGGTAGGAAATTTCTTACATTTTTGAAGCGACTTCAGGGAACAGCAAGGTATCAAGGATGAGTTTCATTTTTCAATAACTACGAGAATGTTCAAGATGAGATCAATATAAAGTCAAACATATTAAAATTTCTCATCGATCAATTTTAACAAGCTCAGTTACATTTCCACACTACAGGACAAATGTTAAAGGGATCGATACAGTCTTCTACACTGCACACATTGCTGTGATATCTGAACACATTTGCATTGATGTGCATGGAATAAATAAGACCTGTTCCTTCAGAGAACAGAGACATATTTACTGCAGGCCAGAGGAAAGGCAAGAATCAAAATCACTGGGTTTATTTTTAATCCTACTACAGAGGAGTTAGGTAGACCAGCATTTACAAAGGTAGTTTGGTCTTAAGAAGTCTAATGTAGATTAGCCTATATACCATCTTTGACATCCACTGGAGTGATCAAGTTAAGCTGTAGAAGGGGCACCTAATTTATTTTTATTTTTTGCAAACAGCTTAAATGCTAATAGTAACAGATCTTGCCTACCCTTGGATTTAAAATACATTAGTGAACACTTATCATCATCTGTTAAGGCTAAAGTCTAGACAACACCAACAGAGAGTTGTCTTCCAAAGCACAGAAGTTTGGAGAGGAGGTAAAGGAAGCCGAGAAAAGTACTCAAGGCTATCACTGAGAAATACCTGATTTGCAGACAAGGTCATTTTCTGAGGGAATGGGTGTTTAAAAAAAAAATCCCTCCCACCAGCACCAGCTGCTGAGACTTCCTTGTCTTCCTCCCTTGGGTATCTCAGTGTATGTTCAGCATATGATATCAACTGGGGGAAGGCAGAAGAAAGTAAATGAGCACCCAATCAACAAAGAGGCAATTTACATCAACAGTTAGCCCCTGGCCAAAACGATATTTCCAAACTTAATTTGCAAGATGAAGTAATAGACCTTAATTGCCTTGAACACTACTCATGGGCTGTGAACCTTTGAATTTTATATTGATTATAGGATTTGAGTCCAGCAGTGATCAGAGACTATGAGAAGGATCCCCATTCTGCTCTAATGACATTTTCTGTCTGAACATTACCTTCTGTCAGGGTGAGTGCCAAGTACAGAATACAACAGCCTGAGCAGCCATTACAGTTCCCCAAGTACCACTGTGATAAGTGTGTGGTATATCTAGCCTAGTGAAATCAGCTCTTTGGGTTTGATATAGTAGAACCCAGATAAACTGTAGAGTTAGGTTTCTTAGTCCTTTCCTGAGGACTTGGTGCAAATCAATGAGGTATGGGGGAAAGTATGTACAGCATCAATGAGCTGTAGAGGACTGTTGAGGTGCTTGACTAAGGAGAAAAGCAGCACCCTTAGAAATACAAGCCACATTTCAAGAGCTGAATGGCTCTTCCGTGACTCCACAAATTACTGTGGATTTAGCAGGTTTCAAACTATTTGAATACAAATGGTTTGGGGCCTACTGCAAATAACTTTTTACAAGCTTGTGAACAGTTGTTGCCCCTATATCCCAAAGGATGCCCCTATATCCCAAAGCACCACATCTACCACCCGCCCTAGGAGAAAATATATAAAAGGTTTTCAGCAAAATGTTCTTTGTCCCAGCTCACTAACTCCTAGTTTATTTGATAAGTAACACATTTATTCAGTGTAGTATTGACCTAGAACAGAGAGGACAGTGCCAAGATTTAAATAAATTACAAAAGCTACTCACCAACATTATACCGGCAACATAACATATCAGCTATTGGAAAAAAAAATGTGTATATTGTCCAGTATCACAAGGCCAAGCAAAATGAAATCACAACTAAAAATTATACTGGAAGTGGTAGTTGTCTTTAAGACCATACCTCTGTAAAGATAAGAGGCATGTGCTTAGGCATTTTATCTCTGAATAGCTCTTTGTTATTGAAAAATCATTCCAGCCAGCTACTAGAAAGGAAAAGCATAAAAAAAAAAGTTTTTACAGTTACTTTAAGTATATGCTACTAAAAAGGGAATTACAGCCTATGGACTTATAATTGGAAGTACACAAAGAATTACGCTTAGGATGGTTCTGAATGACATTCATTCTCCTCTCTTTACCGAAACAAAATCATTTCTTCACAATTTGTGTTTGCTCCTGAATAATATAGTTCCAGAAACACAATAATCTATGAGATTTAATAATACCACCTAGTGCTTACACAACATTTTCCCTCTCAAAGCATTTTACAGGCATCACTGAGTTAATTGTCATTATTCCCTTGCAAAAGAGATACAGAAAATATAATTACTAGCACTGTGCAGAAGTCCAGATAATAGATTTGGATTTGGATTAAATTTGCTAATTTCTGATTGACAGTGTACTGGGGATGGGGGAAGAGGAAGGGCTAATACAGCTGCAAAATTTGTGTGAACCCACCAAAGGAAGTTTGAAGACAGATGAAATTTTGGACAAGGAACTACCAAAATTAATATTTAAATTTAACTTCTGAAGTGTAGTGAGTAGGGACCTATCAAATTCATGGACCTTGGCAGCTATAACGTGGCCAGGGTCCCCAATTTCACAGCTGTATCACAGTTTGGGCTGCCATTTTGAAGGTGGAGCAAAGCACCCCCCCTCACCCAAGCCTCTGGTTGACTGAGGGGCACCACAAGTCTCACCCCTCCCAGGCACTGTTTGAAAGCCCCAACCTCAAGCACACATGCCAGAGCATAGCATGCAAGGCCATTTTACTCAGCACAACATATCTGGACAGGCTCTGGGCAGCTGCCACCGGACATAGAGCCCAGGTTGCTTACAGCAGGCGGCAGGGAGGCTGCAAGCTTTGCTGAGAGCAGCCCAGGCTCTGTGGCCAGCACCAGCTGCCCAGAGCCCGGTTGATGCAACAGGCACCCACCAGCTTGGAAACGGCTGCTCCAGGGTCCAGAGTCCTGGCCCAACTCATTGCTATGCATGCCTCATGGACCACTGCGGGGAAAGGGCTGGGGCTCTGCTCCACTGACAGGGGCTGCACACTTGCAATTCCTGTCATCTCTGCAGGGGGCAGGAATGGGGTGGAGTGGGGGAGCAAGGGAAGGCATGTCCCTATCCCCCTCCCCATCTCCATCTCATTGGCCCAGCTGCAAAGGGCAGGTTAAGCTGTGTGAGTGCAGTGGCCCAATGCAGGAGGATTCTGTCCAAGTGACTCTGGCCCCCACTGCCCCCATCTGCATCTCCTGGGGATGGGCTATGGGCCTGGGGATGGTGCTTACAGGGGGTGGTTGCCCTGACACTCCCAAGGGGGCTCCTCTTCCCACACCCAAGCACCAGCAGAGTGGGCTAATTTGTAATGCCAGCCCCAGCCCCTGCTCTTGATTCCCTTGTGCTAAGCCAGGGGGTAGCACAGACCTCAAGCCATGGCCCTTATCCCTGTCTTGGCCCAGGAGCATCCCAGAAGGGTCTGCGATGCCCTCCATGTGCAGACAGATCCTGGTCTGCAGTGGATAATAGGTCAGCCCCCCTCCCCTCCTGGTCTGCAGTGGGGTCAGAGCCCCACTCATTGCTGGCAGCAGCTGCACACATGCGTCAGGGCAGATGGCAGGGAAGGGGCTGGGGCTGCGCTGCAATGACAAGGACAAGGTCTCTTGCAACTCCCCCACCATCCTCTCCTGGATGACCCCTAACTGGCTCCCAGACTGAGCTGACATCAGGGCTAGGGACAGCCATTCTAAAAACCTGAGCCTGAATTGATTGAACCTTTGCAGATTAGTCTTACCTGCCTAGGCTGAACCAGTTTCCAACCATACAGACAATCCCTCTGAACTGAGGAAACTCAGGCACATGCCTGCAGTGGCTCAGGCTAGAAGCCAGGGGTGCTAGCCTGCATCCCCAGGCTAGTTCTCTGAGGCAAGGGCGGTGGTGTACAGGGCATTCATCTGTTGATGATACAGAGCTTTTCACTCTCCCTCTCTGCTTCAGTGTTTATCACCTTTATCTCAGTGTTTATTGCCCAATTAAGAAAACAGAGAGATGCTACTAGCTATCTGTTGATTTAGCACAGATCCACCATGTAGTCTGCTGGCTAATACACAGGCACCTGAGCAAAGGCAGAGGGGAGTGGGGGATTTGTGCTTAGCAGAAAGTAGTGAGGGGGGAGAGGGGAGAAAACAGCTCTTCTCAAACATTTCCAAGGAAGGACATTAAGCTACCTGTTGATTAGCTCCAAAAAAACTGTCTGTCTTTGTCTCTCCCACAGCATGGACTGTAGCCAGCATGTGGTCTGCTAGCTAATGCTGAGGTGTCTGCATAAGGCAGAGGGGTGGGGAGAAATAATTCCTGCCTAGCAGAGAGAAGCCAGGCAGATGCAGAGAGGAGGAGCCAGCCCTGATGTGGAGCATAGAGCCCTGTCCAGCTCAAGAGCATGCTGGGATGCCAGGGGACTCTGGTTTATCTTAAACCAGCAAGAGGTCTGGGGCAGACATTGCATAAACCAGTTTAAGCCAAATCAGTTAAGCCTGATAATACATTCATCCAGGTCAAACTTGTTTCAGCCATTTTCAGACTGGTTTATGTGCACTGAACATCTGTTCTGTTACAGGTTTAAACCAGTTTCTGATCACTTATACCAGTGTATGTGTAAGGTCTTTTCTTGTCCCTAGCTCAGGGGTTCAGCTATGATTTGCTCCACTCTGGCTCCCGCTCACCCCACTCCCCTTCAGAAGAGGACTTCTGGTAGGCTTTCCCCTGCGTTCCACCTCCTCCTGCCACCCCCCCACCCCACTTTCAGGAGTCAAACAGTCTGCCTTTTTTTTTTCCTGTTTGTTCCCTTCTCCCTCCCCCCACCCTCTAGGAGACAACTTTTTTGCCAGCTTTTGAACATAGTCAGTTCCCTGTGCTTTTTCATGAGGAACTGGCTATTCACAGAAGACTGCCAATTACATGATTTCTGTGAAATCATATATTTAGTAGGTCCCTAGTGATGAGGTAAAATTTAAACTCTCGCCCCACTTTAATCATCATTGTTGTACAAGAGCAGTGTCATGGGCAGATCCAGGATCATAGCGAAGGGGGTCCAGCCCCCTCCGGCTTAGGGGCATATATGCAGTGAGCTCTCTGAGCTCACTAGCATGTTAGGGCAGGTTCTTCCAGAATTTGCAGGCGCTGTGATTTCTATGAGCTCACCAGCTGATTGGCATGCTTGCTTTTGTGAAGTCTGAAGCCCAGGGAATGCGTGCCGCTGCCATTCACTTTCCTTCCCCACCCCACACCTCCACTTCCTCTTGAATTCAACAGAGTATGAGTGGATGAGTAGGACAAGAGTAGATGAGTGATGGCTACGGTCCTCATCTTCTAGGATCCAGAGCTGCCTGAAACCAGGGTCTCAGGCCAGATCTTGTATTGATCAGCCGGTAAGCTTAGAGCTCATAGTACATGCAGAGCTTTGGCAAGAGCTGCACTGTCAAGCCAGTGAACTTAGAGCTCACTGCATATGTGATACAGTTAAAAGGTAAGCAATCATGCCACTACCCTCTCAAGGATTCGCCCCTGTGCAGGGGCATGCTAAAAGTCCCCCAGTCCTCCCAACATGGCAAAAAATGAGTGGTTTCACTGAAATCAATAGGACTTGTACCTCCTTAAACTTTGAAGAAATTAAGCTCTATATGCTTTTTAAATAAAAAATACTTAACTCTAAAATCTTGGTCTACTCTGACACAGTTATGATAAATTAATGCACAATTTAGGGTAACATCTTAATTATAAGCAGCACTATATCACAATGAGGCCCCTGCCTATATTACTTGATTTGTCACAACATACAGTTATATTGGTCTTGACTTCGCAAGATGCTTTTCCAATACACAAGTTTAATCTTTCTCCCCCTAATGGTCCATAGATGTAGAAATGTCACCTCTAATTGTGCCTTATTTTCCTGATGGTTTTACTAAATCACTTTTAAGAAATTAAACAGCCTACACACTGACTCATGAACAGCTTTTTTTCCCTACTTTTTGTTTACGAATGCCCAGTGGTATTAAACAAAGAGCACTGCTCCTTCTCCTAGTTTAATTTTCCATATATAAAGCTGCTGCATATTATGGGAGATGTTTCTTATAAATCTCACCCACGCTGAGCTTAAAAAATAAAAAACCCTGCAGCATAAAGAGTATGGAATCATAAGATAAGATTTCAATGAAGATTAAACATCTTCCATTTACTTCAAGGAAAAAATGTTAAAATATTGATATGGATAAATTCTGACAAGGATTGTTATTTATTTATTTATTTAATTTCCCTAACTAGATTACTTATTTATAATTTCTCAAAGGCATTTCCTAATAAAAAAGTGGAGAGTATACTATGCTCCTCTAAACAAGCTTCCATGTGTTGAAGCATGTGAGGGTTGGAGTTAAAAATGAAATGTAGAAACTACAGGTTAGGTGCTAGTGAGTATTAGGTGGGGAGACAGCAAATTAAAAAACACGGCACTCTGTCCTTCCATTGGGAAATACTTCCACTTGATATCATAGAAGATAAAGTGATAGAGTCTACTTAAGCCCAGAGACAGCTGCACCGTAGATGACAGGAATGGAGGAATACTGGAACTGTTCTAGCTCCATTTCTTTTCTGCATTGGCCAACAGAGTGGGACCAGTGCTTGAAGGCTACATGCTGCATTCACTCTAATTTATACTCAGCCTGCTGCACAGGATGAGTAACATGCCATCTGGCACTGCTTCTGTGCAAGGCAGCCTGTCATGATTCTTACCATGATCTAACCCCCCAATTACAAGGGTTGCTCAATAACACTTTTTTTCATTAACATTTTTAATGCTACCATCATTTTAAGGGGTTCAAGGGACATCTTTTTTGTTTCTTTTTATTCAACTGACATATTTTGCTGAAGATGCTTTTGAAGTAGCCATCAATATTTTTCACCTACCCAAAATCTGAGCAGATGTTAACATACTTGGTTGTTGATAACCATTTCCTTTTCTTCCTTCCTTTTCCTTTTTTCTTGGTTTGTTTTTCTGAAAGTTGAAAAATTGGATGCTTATGTCTTTATACTGTAATTGTTTTGAGAAAAGTAAACAGCCCTTTTAAAAGAAAAACTATATCACTAAAAAAAAAAAAAGTCTACCTAAACACCCAAATAGCGTCCCCATGCTGCTCCATGTGGCAGTGGGAGGCAACCACAACCACTGGACAATGAAGGGCTACTCTTCATAGTTTCATAGTTGGCAGGGTCAGAAGGGACCTGAGCAGATCATCAAGTCTGACCCCCTGCCATGGCAGGAAAAAGTACTGAGGTCAA
>NW_005842451.1:971794-1013397 GCF_000455745.1 Alligator sinensis
GTCATAGGAGGCCACCAGGTTGGTCTGACAGGACCTGTCCTCAATGAGCCCATGTTGGTTGCCCCTAAGCACAACCTCCCCTGCTGGCCCCTCATGGACTTGTGCCAGGATAATTCTCTCAAAAAGCTAACCCAGGATCGAGGTAAGACTAACTGGCCTATAGGTTCCTGGGTCCTCCTCCCTCCCTTTTTTGAAGATGGGAACCACATTGGCCCTTTTCCAGTCCTCTGGCACTACACCAGAGCACCACAAGTGCTTGTAAAGCCATGCCAGGGGTCCTGCAATGACCTCTGCTAATTCCCTCAGCACTCTGGGGTGGAGGTCATCAGGACCAGCTGATTGAGATACATCCAGTCCCTCCAGAAGTTCCCTGACCCTAGGCATGGGTGTGCCTCTCCCAGGTTCTGAGGGAGTCCCAGGGGGCGGGCTGGTCCGGTCCCTGCTCAGGAAAATGGAGGCAAAGAAATCATTAAATAGGTTAGCCTTGTCATCTGGTGCGAAAACCAGATTTCCTAGCATGTCTTGCAGGGGCCCCACGTTACCCAGTACCTTCTTTTTGCCCCCTATGTATTTAAAAAAGGACTTCTTGTTGTCCTTGATCTGGGTAGCTAGTCCCAGTTCCATCTCCACCTTGGCCTTCCTAACCACCCTCCTGCAGCCCCGAGCAACCAAGGTATAGTCCTCCCTGGTGATGGCCCTTCCCTTCCATTGGGTGGACACCTCCCTTTTAGCTAGGAGACATTGCCGTATGCTTTTGGTGAGCCATGGGGGCTTTTGCGTCCTCTTGCCCCCTTTGATCCTTGTTGGGATTACCTCCCTTTGGGCTTGGAGGATTGTCTCCTTAAGGAACGACCACTCTTCTTGGACACCTGACTCCCCTCTCCTCCAGGACCTCAGTACTTTCCCAACTATTCTTCTTACCTCATTGAAATCTGCCCTCCTCAAGTCCAGGGCTGCTGCTTTGCTGCAGGATTTTGCCACCTTGCGCTGGATGGTGAATTCCAGCAGGCAATGATTGCTGTCACCCAGGTGGTCGAGCACCCGCAGCCCCCTCATGAGGTTGTCACCTGTGGCCAGCACCAGATCCAACAAGGCATTCCCCCTGGTGGGGCTATGCATCTCCTGAGTTAGATGGAGGTCCTGTATCTCAGCTAGGAACCTACGTAAGCGGTCACACCTGGCTGACTGCTCTTCCCAGTAGATGTCTGGAAAGTTCAGGTCACCCATGATGACCACGTCTTTTGACCTAACTACCTCCGTGAGCTGATTTAAGAATTCCCAGTCTAGCTCTTCCTCTCTCTTTGAGATGTCCCTGGGTAGGGGGTATTCTGTCATGCCAGGCCAGCCCCCTTACACCTTGACATCCCCACTCACCTACTGATTCCTAGGATACTGGAGGACTTGAACTTGGGCAGAAGAGCTGTGGGAAGTGGCCACACCTTAATGGAACAGGAGCTAAATTAGGTGGATTAGAGATAATCCTGCCCTGGAGTGGTATATCTTTACAGTGAATAATGACTGCTTCAATCCACTTAAAAGGCGTTAACATGCACCCAATCCAGGGGTTAAGAGCTCCAGAAGTCAATTAAAATTACCATGCAACAAGGCTCTAAGATTTCTCTCTCTCTCTCTGGAGACAAGGAACACTCACAAAGAAAGAGAAACAGTAAAAAAAGAGAAATTGTTTGTCCATTGATGCTTTCTTCATTTCCATGCTGTAGGCATCATGAGAGCATCAGAGCATACTAGTTCTATGATACATCAGTTAGAAACAAGTAATCTTTAGCCTCTAGTCCTTGGATGGTTTCTCTAGTGTGGGATAACAACTAACTGTATAGAGCTGGTGACATCTGTATTCCCACCGCCACCAGAAGAGGTGTGGCTAAAAACACAGGGCTTGCCAGAATTCTGCAGTTGGCTCTGATGCACCCCAGTCAGATCAGTTGACTGCTGCTTCTAGCCTTGGGAGCACATTGGAGTCAAGGGTTCCCATGTACTCCTAAGGCTCGGAACCCTGATCAGATGATACCTGGCCACACGTGCAATTTAAGGTACAATGAGAACAAGTCATAAAGTTATTACTCATATTTTGTAAATTTGAGTAATAACTTTGTGGCTTATTCCTTCTTTTATCATATCATTAATTGTATTAACCTGTGGCTGGGCTACTACTCAAGATGATTATCTGGCTAATCATATCTTAAATTTAACGTCTTGCAAGAGCTTAGGATATACTACATGGCACAGCCCATGTTCTGGAAACTGTGTGTTGTGCACCAAAAGTTTCAAGGTGTCATTAAATGTACGGTGAAATATTACAGCCTGGTTATGGATGATTCTTCAGCCTGACCTTCAATAGAACTTAATCAGTTCACTAAAAGCCAAAGAGCATTTCCTCAGGGGGAAAGAAAAAAGGAGAATGAATTGGTTGGACTTGGTAACATAGTCTGTCATCCAATCTGGACAGCAGTTGTTAAGTTTTTTGCCATTGTATTTCCTATTCTATTATTTTAGCACAATGCATGGCCTCACACAGCACACAAAATAAAAGCCTCTTGTTCTGAAACACTCACAATAATAATAATAAAAAAGAACCCAAGTCTAGTAAATTTGCTTGGAAACGTCTATATCAGGCATTGCAGTGCTGATTGGCTTTCAATGAACTAACGTTTTTTTTATGTTAAACGGGTTTCTTTCCTTGTCTGGTTTCAGGCTACTGCTGGAGGCAAAATGTGGATAAAAGTAATATTAATTATTCCTTATCAACCCCTTCAATTACCAAGAATAATTCCTACCCCATTTCCTATATTTAATAGATTATTATCAAATCTCCTAGCAACTGCCACTTTTCCAGGCTATTTAGATGTTTTGTCACTTTTTACAAAAATGGTATGTATTAAGTGACCTGCCAAGTAAAGCAACTTTCTATTTCATCACTTGCCCTTCTAGCAGTGATGAGAAAACCATTTTCTCTTGTAATATTACTAATTTTGGCAAGCATTTGTCCCCTTATTCTACATGCACAAGTCCTACAAAAGTTACTGAGAGCTCTGTATAGTCAATGGAGGAAGATGGACCTTCCTGTTAAATTCACAATATCCTAGTTTAATTTAGTTTGTTCTCTAATAGAGTGGTTTGCAACTTTTTTAGATTCAAGGCACCCCTCAAAAATGCTAGCTCTTAGTTTTCACTCGTTTTTTGATTATGGAAAAATAATACAGTAATTTTTCTGTACCTAATAACTCAGAAAGGCTACACCCAGAGGCGCTTTACTGCACAGGTGACTAAATTACTGCACAGTAAGTGTCTGCAAGTATAGATGGTGATGTTTTACTACATAGTCATTTAGTCAACTTCACGGTAAAGTGTCTCATGTAGATGCACCCTCTGACCAGTTGTGGTCCAAGATATTTGCTACAGATAATGCAAGTAGCAAATTAACTGTACCATAGTTACTGCACAGTAGCGCACATGTAGACGGCCAACCGGAAACACATTTGCTCCTGGTCAGCCCAGGCAGCAGGGGGTGGAAGAACAATCCCCTCCCCAGGGAGCTGCCAGCTGTGGGGGCAGGTTTCAATTGTGAAGCAAACCTGGGACAACGTCCCTTTGCCCTGGCAGCAGGCAGCTCCTGGCCCCAGCTCCACAATCACAGCTGAGGCTTGGAGATTGCTCCTTGCCCTTGGAAGCTGCCTGCTGCCAGGATGGGCTCTGATCATGGAGCCCAGGCTGAGACAATGTCCCTCTGTGCCCGGCAGCAGACAGCTCCTGGCCCTGGCTCCAAAAATGGGGACATTGTTCTGACCCAGACTCTGTGATCAGAGCCCACCCGGCAGCAGGCAGCTCCTGGGGGCATGGAGTAATCTCCCAGTCTTGCCTGTGATCACGGAGCTGGGACCAGGAGCTGCCTTCACAAGAAGAGTTCCCCACCCAGCCTGAAGCTGCCTGGGACCTGCTCCAGAACAGGACAGTTCCAGGCCAGCCCTAGCCTGCTCAGGAAAGCCTGCACGTGCAGCCTAAATCTAGCTGAGAATTGTCCCATTTTGGGGCAGGGCTGAGCCAGCTCCAGGTTTCATGTGCAGACTTCCCCATGCAGCCTGGGGCTGGTTGGGAACTGTTCTGTTCTGGGGCAGGTCCTGGCCAGTCCTGGGCTGTGCCAGGAAGTCCTGGTAGACACAGAGCTTATCCCCATGTGCATGGGGTGGGAGAGTTCTGCAACAGCAGCTGTCCCCTGGTGCGTGCACATCAGGACCTCTCCCAATGGGTACAGGCCCAAGAAACAACTGCTGCTGCACTTGGCAGAGCTCTCCCAGCCAACCCCCAGGCTAGCACCCAGGGGGAGCCTGGAGCTTCCCTTGGCTGCTGCAGGGGGGAAGAGCAGGGTGGGAGCAACACTTCACTAGACTGCTCCCATTGCAGTATTTTTACTGAGCAGTAAGCCTACTTCGAATTGTAGACACACACAGAATGGTTTTAGCACTATATATTCCGTTTGAAGTCCCTGGGTTCATCTTGTAAATCATGTCTGCACACCTAACAGTGTTAGCATTGTGTAGCACCCCTGAAAGGATCTCAAGGCAGCCCAGGGTGCCACAACTCCCTGGCTGAGAATTCCTACCTTTAATGACTTTGTGGGAAAGATCACTGGCTATCCAAGAGTGAATATGGGATGGACTGCTTTGAACTTAACTCAGTGCTGCTGTCAGTAAGAGTCAGGAATCCTGGTTAAGGTAGGTGCTTCCCCTCTGTGCTCTATGGAGCCTAAGATGACCTAGGCACATAATGTGCAGTCCTGACTGAGACACCGAAGAAAAGGAGCCCAGACATGACCAGCATTCCCCCATTGTACAGCTGAACAAACATTCCTGATCAGCATCCAGGCAATCCAGACCAACCTCTGGGGGCAGCTAACTGCCTCATTGACCATGTAGGACTTCTAGGTGCCTAGGACTGGCAATTTGGATTGCTGCCTAAGGGCAAGGCATCTACATTTGAGGTATCACAATGTTTTAGTGAAAATGCCTAGGAGAACATTTGGATCTGGCCCTTAGTGCCTGTCCTCATGAAGGGGGCACTTCTCTTCTAAGTGTCAAGCTATTGCAGCTCCAGGAACATAAAGATGCATCTTTTCTTCTTTTTTTTTTTCATTTGAGCCCCATAAATACTTGTAACAGTGGGGTGCTTACACCCAATCCTGTTTCTACTGAAATAGCCTCCCCTCAAAAAAGTCTTCTCAGACTGGCAAGAAAGTACAGCACTGTGTGTGTATCATTGGATAGGGATTTGGGAAGTCTGAGTTCAGTTCCTGGCTTACTTGAAGAAGCAGCTTGCCTTTCAGCAAGCAACTTAAGCCAGAATTTTCCAAACAGATGAGTATTCACCTGTAGCAGAGCCAGGAACAGGGCAAGGGGGGTGCAGCCCCACTTTGGCTGTACCGCACATGGGCACTGAGCTTTGAGCTCACTGCCTGGTCAGCATGGGCTCCATGTGGGAAGTGAGCTCTGAGCTCACCAGCTGACCAGCACAAGGTCTGGCCAGAGCCCCTGCTCCAGAGCCCAGGGTGCTACTGCTCTTTGTTCCCCCTGTCCAATGAGTTCATCAGTAGGCAATAGGAAGGGACAAGTGGTGGCACTAACCCTGTGGGATCCAGAGCTGCATGAAAGCAGGGACGCTGGCCAGAACCTGCTTCATAAGGTTAAGTTTAGCAAAGCTAAAAAGGGATGCGACCATACCTTCTCTGGATCTATCCGTGGTATCCAGCACTGTAGGCCAGATTTTCCCTATAGGGTCACTGCTCAGTGAACAAGTTTAGCAGATTTGCTCCTGAGCTCTTCTGAAAATCTAAACCCACTTGTAAACATTGAACACTGAAAATCTACCCCCACATCTCCCTTCGGCCCCTAGGTGGAAAATAGTTATAATTGCTTCCTCTTACTTACCCTTTGTCTGTCTTATCTATTTATGTTGTAAGCTCTTTTGTAGCAGAAACAGTCTCTTATTATGCATCTGAACAGATCCCAGTGAGGCCTCTATTAAGTCTGGGGGCTTTCATGGACTATAATACAAATAATGAATAGTTCATTTCTAAATAGCTTCCATATCAAATAATAATTCCCCAGGAATCTTCGCTCCTTTTCTGCTTTGTTAAAATGTACAGCATGTTCCCACTGATCTCTTTATGGGCAAAGTGTTTTTCTGAAGTGTCTCTTTTCAAGAACTTAGTCTGTAAACATGTGAGAATAATCAGGAATGTGTAGGTCAAAAAAATATTTCTAACTTTGTGCTCGCCCATCCCTTATCTAAAGCATCCCTCACTGAATTGTTTTGGGAAGGTCTGCTTCTGAGAGTCAGCACCTCCTGAAAAGCTGATATGAACATCATTAAAGCAGCAAGTCTTGGGCTGAAACATTACATTTAACATTATGCTACGATTTGGGTTAGTGGCACTGCTATTGTCCAAAATGAAGAGAGCAAAAGCTTAACTGGACTCAGTCACGGAAGCTAATTTGTGCTATCTGCTGTAATGACGTTGCAGTAATGAATGAAGTTGGAGTTTCAGACTGACTTGTACATGTCTTGTAATATAGCCATACTGACTGCAGGCAATAAGGGGAAAGAGAGACATGTAGATCCGTTGAAACTCAGAACTGGAATAGAATGGAAGGGCAGAAGCTGTACTCCTGGAATGACACCAGCACATCTAATAGTACTGAAATGATCTAGTAGTGATGAATGATAGGGGAAGATAATGCTGTCAGTAACTCTGATTCCTGAGAGCAAAATAGGAATATACATTCCTGCAAGAGCTGCCACTCCTCCTGCAGCTTCTATTTCAGCACTTAACTCTACTGCTTGTTCCCATGGTTGCTGCAGAATCTGCCCTTCCCTCTGTTGCAGTTGCCATTAAGGCATCTGTCCAGGACTTGTTCTCAACACCATTTAAAATGGCAAGATATTTTTCCAAGGTAGTGGGTTATGGAGAAAGTTTCTGTGGTAGTCTTTGTGCACTCCCTCCCTCTTTCATTCCACACAGTATTTTATGGGTGCATGTTTGCAGCACCACATACCGCAGAGTGTGGTGTTCTCTGTGCTGCAAGGCCATGCTGCCTGAGCGTGCGCTGCACCAGGGGGGTTTTCCCCCCTGGATATCCAGGGGTAAAAAAAAACAACATGAAAAAACCCCAAACGGAGCAACGCACAATGCTTAGCCAGTGCATGCTGCTGGGCAGCCTGGCTCTGCTGTTCACAGCCATGCTCTGCTGCTGGCCAAGCTCCACGCAGCAGAATTGCCATGGTTGCAGCCCCAGGAGGCTCCCAAAACCCCAGGTAAGGCTGCTGGGGCCATCCCAGCGCTGGCCCAAGCCTTCCCTACTGTAACAGGTTGCCCTTCCCAGCGCCATCTTTCTGGTCATTCGCGTCCTGTGTGGGGTGCCCTTGGAGGCCTCTTGGAATCCTTCGCCTAATCTTGCCTGCCATGTCTTGATGGAAAATTATTATGTGAGCGGAAGACTGCCTATTATACTGGGTATGTTGGGGTCTCTCCTAGGATGACTGGACCCCTTTTTTCCTCTAGCTAGGCCTCCCCGTCCAAACCCACCAACCAGGGCTTGACTCTGAGGTTCTAGCTTTTCTTTCCAGTGCCTGGAGGCTCATGGTCCCCTTTCCTGCTCCATTCTGGAGCACAGCACTCCCCAGCCCAGAGGCACGGGTGCCAGCCCCACAGCAAGGGATCCACAAGCCCAAAACCAGGGAGCAGTACCACCAGTCCAAACAAAAACAAAAATATACCTGAGCCCCCAGGTGTACCAGGCCTCCTCAGCCCTTGATCATCATCCCTTGAGTACCGGGGTTTGTGTCACCCCAAACTGTGCCCTTACTGGCACTGAGGCTCTCCACAGCCCTGTCTCACTCTGCGCCTCACTGGCACCAGGGCTCTGCCCCCCCCCCCCAAAAAAAAAAGCTGCGTCCTCACTGGCACCGGTGTCTGTGCCCCCAAAAGCTGTGCCCTCACTGACACCGGGGCTCCCACTCTGGAGTGGGTCCCCAAAAACGAGGCCTCCTCCGTCCCCTAATAGCCTCACCCAAACCTCCAGTCCTTAAACAGCAACAAAACACAAGCCCCTGGGCTGTAACATAAATTCAAGCTGCTCAGCTAAAACACCATTCAAGCCTACCGGGGAATACTCCATCCCTCAGCAGCGTCAGAAACTGCTCCTGCAGTCAGGCCTCTCCTCTCTTCTCTGGGAGAGCTCCTTCCCCCCTTGGCTGCAGGCAGGGAACTGCCTGCCTAGCCTCAGCCCTGGGGATTAAATGTGAGCCAGGCCCTGGCCCTTATGGTCAGCTGACCGCTGGCAGATGTGGGTCACTAGCTCACTCTGGTTGCCCCTAGCAACCTGCACCTGGGTAATTATGTCTGCTTTATGAGTAGCAGGAGCCTTAGTGCTCTGCTATACCTACCCCACCGAAAGCAACTTGCCATGTACCAAAGCATACATGGCACAAGTGTTCCCCGGGGACAAGAAGCAGAGGCACAAGGTGCACCGCCACTACTTGTCCCCAGGAAGCCAAATGTCTACACACATCTGGATGCGCCCCTTATGTTCAGTTTCACTGCCCACCATTTTCAGATCTGTATTCAGTATAAAGCAGATGCAGGCTGGCAGACACCAAATGAGATGTGTAGGCTTGAGGCGTTTTGCATTAAGAAACACCCTACAGGTGGACCACCCAAGTACAATCCCATCTTTCATTTGATGGGAATTTGGGCAACTCCCCTGCCATGATTGACCACATCTCCCTCCTACATATCATAGTATTCCCAACTCCAAAGCGTTCAGACAACAAGTTGGAATTAAAAAAAACCATGAAACTGGTTGAAAATCATGAAACAATTTTTTAAAATGTGGTGTTCCTTTTACTTACCTTCTAGAGTGGGAATGTGGAAGGTTCAGTCACAAACGTTCTTTTGCCCCAGCAGGTCTCACAACTACTTAAAAAAATAAACATATAAATAGATAAAAGCTGGGATTCTCAAATAAAAAAAAACAGACTTCAGAAGCTCTGAAGGGGGAAATAATTCTTTCAAGGCTCACAAGAAAAATCATGAAAGTCAGCAACAGTAATACTGTTAACTTAGTCCTGCCAGAGACAAGTTACCCGTGACACTCATGGAAGTCATTCCAGAAAGTAAGCCATTTGCTTTTAAAAGGGACCAGAATGCATCAGCTGTCAAGTATTTAAAGAAATATCTTCCTTCCTGCCACCTTCTCTGCTCCCTCTACAAAAGTCTTCAAACCACTTTCAAATGACATTATGCTCTACTATGAATTCAGGCACTATATTATCAGAACAAAATATACAAGCCAGTTTCCTATACAGGTTTGTTTCCCCAGAGAAAGTACATCTCAGAAGGTTTTGTTTAAATCCTACTCACTTTTATTTAAAAGCAAAAAGACTTTCTCTCTTTTTCTTTCCATATCTCCCAATGATACTTATGTTCTCACAGGTCAAGGGGGAATATTTTTTAAATGCTGTCAGCACATGTTGGAGCATTTTCATTTCACGAGAAGGACTCAAGTGGAAAGATCATAGAAAAATGAACAGAAAGCTGAGAGAGAGAAGAAAAATATTATATGACTATAAGAACATAAGTGCCACACTGGGTCAGAACAATGGTCCATCTATCCCACTATTCTGACTCTGAAAAAGGCAGAAATAGATGCTATAGAGAGCACTGAACCCAATACCTCTGGAGTGATCTTTCCCCTATTCAATATCCTTCCTGGCACTCACCATTATTAGAGATTTCAGAGGAAAATTCTCCAACCATTCTGTTCAACAGCCATCAATAGATCTATTTTCCATTAATTTATCCAATCCCTTTTTGAACCTGGCTATGGCTATGCTATCTGCTTCCACCACCTCCTGTGGCAGTGAATTCCACAAGTTAACAGTACATTCCGCTAAAAAAGTATTCTCTTGTTGGTTTTAATCCTTTCACCTACCAATTTCAGAGGGTACACCCTTGTTCTAGTACTATGAGACTTAATGGGCAACAGTTCCCTGTTGCCTTGGTCCCATAAACGTCATGGGTGCATCCAGATGAGCGCAGACACGCGGTATACGGTGCTGCAGACCTGTCTGTAATGTTGCATGCCACATATGCAGGCATCCCCCGCACTGTTAATATGCAGTGCAGGTGTGTTTTTTGTTCTTTGACACCAAGATATTGATATAAAAAACCCCCCACACCTTAAAAAAGTGTGGTGGTGCACATGCAACAGAAACCAGAGCCTGGGCAGACAGCACCGCACTCAAGCTGCTGGCAAGGCTCCATGATGCTGGATTGCTGTGGCTGCAGCTCGAGGAGGCCCTCAGGACCCCAGGTAAGACTGCTGGAACCAGCCCAGGTGCTGGCCCCAGCCTCCCCTACCCCACCTGGGGCAACATGCCATGTGCCATAGCACATGTACATGGCATTTCCCAGGGAAAAGCAACAGCGGCACTGTGCCGCTGCTGTTTATTCCTGGGCAAACACACATTCCCACTCATGGGGATTTGCCCCATGATTTTATAGACCCTCGACATGTCCCTCCTTAGCCTTTGCCTTTCCAAACTGAAGAGTCCATGCCTTTTTAGTGTCTCCTAGTATGGCAACTGCTCCATTACCCTAATTATTTTGGTTGCTCTCCTCTGTACCTTACCTAATTCTCCTACATTGTTTTTGAGATGAAGGGACCAGAACTGCATACAGTACTAAAGATGTGGGCACACCATGGATTTGTACATTGACATGATGATGTTTTCTGTTTTGTTTTCAATTCTCTTCTTAATAATGCCCAACATTTTATTGGCTTTTTGGTCACTGCTGCACACTGAGCTTATGATTTAGAGAACAATGCCTAGCTACAATGACTCCAAGGTTTCTTTCCTGAGTCATAACAGCTAGTAGAGAACACAGCATTATGTATGTATAGCTGAGGTTATTTTTCCCCAGGTGGATTGCACTTGTTTACACTTAAGTTCATCTGCTACTTTTTTGACCGTTGACTTACCTTGGTGAAGGTCTTCAAGGCCACCTTGAAAAAAAATGCAACATCAATATCAACTGGTGGGAAACTATTGCCCAGGACTGCCCCAAATGGAGAAAGAGTCTGCTGCAAACATCTCAGTACTTTGAAACCTTGTGGCTACATCAGGAGATGGAAAAGTGGAAGCAGCAGAAATGGTATGTCACAGACCGAATAAAGAATCCAGAGCCACCCACTCCATACAGAAACACATGCCCAAGTTGCAACAGAGTCTGTTGATCCTAGGAAGACCTCATCAGCCTTCTTTGAACCCACAGGTAAGACAACTGGGGAAGACAACTATCCTCAACTGCAAGGAATTGCCGCAGTAGACCATTTTACTGTGTATTAGCATAATGTCAGAATTTTTACATGACACTTCAAAGCACCACAAAATTGTCTTCTGCACGTTAAAGTACATGAGTAAGCTGCACCCCCTGAGAGGTAAGGAGCTAGTATCAAAGGTCTCCTCAAAGGACAGCACGGGAAATAGAAATGGCTGCAGCCCAGTAGTTAATCTGCAGCACCTAGGAGCGGGCTGAGCCTGGAGCCATATAATCTGAAGGGGTGGTGCCCCAGTTTACTAAAAGCCTGTTTCCTGAGCCAGGGGGCTTGGTCTTGCCCAGGCTTCCACTGCAAGCAAAACTCCTATTGCCTTGAGTGTTAACAGAGGAGAAGCCAACCAACCAGGTAACTGAGCAGCTGCTACAGACCCAGTAGCCAAAGAATAGGTGGTAGCTGGGACCTGGGGAGACCCAGAAAGGGTTTAGCTATAGTTAACAGAAAACTGGAGGATCAGATGTGGCTGAAATGGGTGGATATGAGTCCACAGAGGTGCCTAAGGCACTCCCATTTGAGTCAGGGACACAGGGGACTGAGCCCAGTCAAAGAGCTAGTAGCTGGCATAGACAGAGAGCATCCTTACCCTGCGTTAGGGACACTGGGGCATGGGGGGAGGCAGAACTGAACTGAGAACAGCCTTGCTTGTGCCAAAGGAGTTAAGGCAGATTGTGAGCAGCCTTGCTTGGGTCAGGGATCCCAGGGAGTTGGGTTAAAAAGCAAGACAGGGCCAAGGGGCCTGAAACACAGAGAGGGCTGAGGCTGAGAAAGCTGGGCCAGGACAAGTGGGCCAAGGCTAGAGGCCTGCAGGCAGAATAAGGGTGGGCCAAAGCCAAAAGGGCTGAGACCCCTACAGAGGCAAAGAATGTCAGCAAAACAACATCTGTGAGGCATGGGCATGTTTGGACCAAGTCAAGACCAAGGAGAAGTGGAGAACCAGAAAGAGAACCCAGAACCCACCAACCTCTGAAGGCAGCCTCCTCTGCTTATTAATACCATCAAGACATGGCAGGATAGGCTTCAGAATGAGACCCTGAGAGGCTGGAATACAACCCAGGCAAGATTAAGGTGGCACTGGGGGGAAATCCTGTTACAGGGCAGAGGACACAAAGAAAAGATTCAGGGATTAATCAGAAGCCAGGTAGGCAAGCATGAGTCCAGATGTCTGTCCAGGCATCAGGGTATCAAGCCAAAGATCAAGAGAAGGTCATGGTCAGGGATGGCCTTGATCAAGGCCAGGAAGTCAAACACAGGAACAAGGCTAGTAGATTCAAAATGGCAACACCTAAAAACACTGTTGCTGAGACAAGGCCCTCGAGGAAATGAGATGGTTTTATAACTCTCCCATCAAGGACTTCTGGATCCCATTAGTTCCTATATGTCACTTGCCCCTATTTGGCACTTTATGGGAAGATCTAGGCTGATCTAGAGCTGATATTTGTCCTGGTTGGTTGCCCCATGGTGTTGCAGCCTAGGCTTCCACCTATGGCTGCAGAAGATATAGATTTGAATCCCAGGTGCCCTGACAGAGGCTGAGAGGATGTTCATTTTCAAACTGACACCACTTGCCTTGCCTTGAGAGGGAACTGTGAAAGCAGCTTTACATGGAACACAGACCAAAGGACTATTAGCCCAAGAGGTCCTGAGAGTTCATTGGCCTATAAGCTGATGCTCCGATACATGTTAGATCAGGACCACCCAAGCATTTAATTATGGAATGAGTGCACAGTGAAGGTCCTGAGTAGGATTCTACACGAGTCATCTAGATCCTTTTCTCTTCCCATGTCATAAAGCCTCACAGCTCCCTGAACCCAAAAGAGAAAACAGGAATGGTCTAAGTCAGAACCTAACAAGGGAGCTGCCTCCTGTAAGGTAGGGAACAAAGACTAAACCAAACTAAGCCTTCCTGACTCTTCCTGGGAATCTCCAATAGAGGATGTAACCTGATGAGAAGTTTCCAGTTAGTTTGCCCTCAAGTGAGTCTGGCACCACAGAAATGGACACAGCCCTTATTGCAAGCAGCTGTGACCTTTTGTCTTGGGATTTTTCCCCCTCAATGCAAACATAGCAGAGGTTAATAATCCTGATCCTTACTGACACCAGTGATGAAGTATAGGAAAAGGTGGTGAACTGGAAGACTATATAGCTATTTAGAGGAAATGCAAAGCAGTAGGTAGATAGAGGATTAAATGGTAATCTACTCAGCAAAGACAAAATGAAAATCTTGACAACCAATGTTTTATTTACAGAGATGCCTGGACGGAACAGTAGTTTCAGTGCCTGATCCAAAGATTCTGAAGAGCTGGCATCTGTTCATTGCATTTAGCAGACTTTGGACCAGGCCCATAGTAAGAGACAAGAAAAAGCAACACACCATGAAGCCTTTATGCAGCACTTGAAATCAATGACTGAGTAGACAGGCAACGAACATTGAAGAAAGACTCCTGGATTGGGCCCCAAAAAAGCTAAAACTAATCCTACCCACCCCCCAAAAAACAAGCAACAATTAAGAACCATGACAGTATTAATCAAAACAAACATACTAAACACTAACATTTTAGATCACTCTTGAACATCTCCAATGAGAGCTTCCCTTTACAGATCTTTACTCATAAACAATTCCTAATTAACAGAACTTGAAAATACCATTTCCACTAGATTTTTCCTTAAAAGGGCTTTACATATAAATAGATTAGTAATTTGTATGGCTATTTTTGAAAAGCATAATTAAGGTAATTTGGCAAGTTTTCCTCTACTCATTTCAAATTTGATAATCCTTCTTGAATAATAATAATTTTAAACAATAAGCTAACTGGTTAAATTATAGTCAGAGAAGTGTTATCCTTCTTCAGATGTGCATAGACCGTAAAGTGATGCTGGGCAACGTAAGATATTAGACAAAAAATAACGGTAGTGAACCTGTAGTGAAATAGCAGACTTATTGTAATACAGGGTTATTGTAGAGGTACTGCTACAAAATTAATTTGGCCAGAGAGGCAATGGTTACTACACCACTAAATAGAAATAGAGAAACCAGCTTCTCCTTTCTCTTTACTAGTTCTAAACAAGAATTTACTTCAGTGGAGTTAGTCCTGATTTGCATGGCAGAAGAGGGGAAAAAAAATTAACAGACTGTTTTCTGCATTAGTCCTCCCACTCAGAACAGGTCTAGAAGGTGAGAGTGGGGCAAGCCAGATACAGTCTTGGAACTGAAAGCCTGCTTATTATTTTATTCAAGCATGCCCAATACTCCTGGGTCAGTTCCCAGAGTTCTGACACCCAACATTTCTGTGAGATTGAGTCAGAAGAACTAGTTGGGTTATTTGGCTTGGGAAGTGGGATAATTATATAATTTGGTTTCCTTATGTTCATGCCAACATCCGGCATGCTTTTCCAGCCAACATTGGTGTCAGCTCTGGAAAAAACATCATGCTTATAAGCACACAAAGGTTTTCTGAGAGGATGCTATAAGGCATGTTTGCTTTTTTTTTTACCATTTCATTGCTTTCTTTAACATGCATGTACCATCAAAAAAGACAATTCTTTATCTTAAGCCATCATAATCAATACTTCTGAGGATGACATTATGATTTTGTTTGACCTTCTAAAAAGTTCACCTTTACAGGCAACTAATTCTAACTGTTCCCCAGGATGACTGTTTCAGATGGGTTTGGCTGTATTTTCACAGCAGACTGATAAAAAAAATATTATTTCTAATTACTTCTTAACAGTCTAACTTTTACATGTTAATTTAATGAATTAACTGTTGTTGCCAAAACAACATGATCTTGGTCTCTAGATGAAAATGATAAATTTATTCTAATTATAAATTGGGCTGATGTATATTAAAATGTCATATTGCATGGACTTCAGCAGTATTTACTGATATTAATAAATACACTGTACCATTAGCATAAAATTGGCATTGGATATACATCAACTGCTTTATAAATATATCTTTGTAATTGCTGGTAGGTAATGGGAGCCTACAAAACTTGTGAAGCACAGGAAAAGACTGCAGTTTACTATTTATGATAATTTATCATCAAGGCAGAGTGAAATTTGTTCAGAGAGTCGAGTCTCACTGAACTTTCACTCAGAACATGGGAGAATTTTGAGGTTCATACTATCTATTATGAACCTCACCTCATTATTTTCATTCTTGCTTATCTCTGGTATCACATACTCTCAACTTGGATGGAAAGCAAAAATGCCAAAATATTATCATAGTTGCTTTTGTTTGAATATGTACGGGAAGGAATAAAGGATATGGATATTAGGGGTGAGGCATGGCTGAAGACAGATAGAGGTTGTGGAATTGGGGTGAGGCAGTTGAAAGTACAGGCAGGAGCATGAAGTAGATTAGTTGAGTTAATAACGAAGGGAAGATGAGGCAGGAAGGAAGCAGCTGAACAGTCATAGTCAAGGAGGCATAGGAGGTCTCAGAAAGGCACTGAAGGGGATGTGGGTGACTGTTCCACCTGTGCAAGTCTCATCCTTCTTCTCTTTTCTCTCTGGAACAAAGGGGTGGAAATGGTAGCAAGAAAAGGTGCAAAATGAATTATTTTCTGCAGTTGGACATACCAGATGAGCTGCAACTAGAGAAGGAAGCAGGGATGGGATATAGATAGAGTGACCATAAGGAAGTCCAGGACATCTTGGACATGGGCTCCCTTCCACCAAGTAATCAGTGCTGCTGCAGGTAGTGGCAGAGGCCAGTGGGCAGGGGCGTACCATGCCTCTCCATGTGGCATACCATGCCTCTCCACCTTCTCACCAAACTGTGCCTCATGACCCTTCAATCTGTTTAAATTTAGACCAACCAGCTGGGACAGGCCTACAAAATCTGGGACTGTCCTGGCCAAACTAGGACATATGGTCACCATAGATATGAGTTTGTTGGGTGAGCAAGAAGGGAGAGCTGGTGGGAGCAGTAAAAGATATGGAGGTAATTGGATGAAGGAAGGGGGAAGGAATGAAGGAAAGGATGTAGAAGTGAGATATGGCAGAGTTAGAGAAAGGAAGCAGTTAGGCTGCAACAGGACAGAGCAATGGCAAAGCAGTGAAATGGTTAGATCAACCAAGAAGCTATGAGATCAAAGAGGACCAGATCACAACCAACCAGTTAAATTGGTAAGAGACCACAAGCTAACAAGCCAAAATATGTAGCTGATGAAGTGCATAGGAAATCACTGATGAGGTTGTGTTTAAGGTCCAAATGAACCAGAGATCCCTCCACAAGATTTTATAGTTGAAGAATCCACTGAAGTAGAACTCTTGGATATGGTCCCTGCTTGATTGCCAAACCTAAGTCCATTTCTAGTAATATCATGGTAATTATATTAGACAGCAACGATAAATTAGTATCACTTTTGCATATCAAAGCATATATTGTAGAAATATCAATCTAGGGAACAATATTCAGTAGATAGAGTTGTGTGTAAACAAGAGGTAAATGAAGCTGGCCAGCCAGTTTTCCCCTTTCTTCCCCAAAACAGAGTTTTATTGTCTAGATTTTATAGCCTGAAGCCAACATCCATCCATATATATATAATGACTGTACTTTAAGTGCATTGTAAACTTACATAAAGAAATAAGTGACTCTCCCAGCAGACTTTTCCTATGAGGTTCTTTTAATTGGGAAATCAAAACTGATACATTTTTGTTTCCTCTGAAGTCTTTGACAATTACAAAGCTTGTATTATCTTTATGTCACTAGACAGCCAGCCAGACAATCTACAGTTACTGGAAGGAAACTGTCAAAAAAAAGACATTTTATTTAGAGGCTATTAAAAGCTTTAATTTTTGCTTCAAATTTAAATAATTGAAGTTTTTTTAATTCAAGTCTCAGTTTCTCATCATTCCCTATTTCATGTATAAAATTAAGAGCCTCAGTCACTCTGTGATGATAAATGGGGTCTTATATACAAATCTGATTAAGAAGGCAGTGGGAGGCAGTTGGTTGTCTTTTGAAAAACTAAGCAGTATCCATTTGCTTTGATTTAAACACACACACACTCAAATATTTCCTTCCTCCCAATAATATTCACCATATAGTTATATAACACTGAACTTTCTCATTTTCTTTCCTATAATCCTGTTGCTATGGAAATCTTCCCCCATACTACCTGCAGACATGACTCACAAGTGCTAACAACCTCTGAACCTACACTGAAATGTGTCTTAAGACCATTTAGAACAGTGGTAAAGGAATGCAATTGAAATCTTGCTTATAAAGTGATCTACAGCTAAATATGGTTAACCATATGTGTGTTTTTCTCTGCTCAAAAATAAAAAAGTAAAAAAATCGAGTTTACATTTATGTGTTGCCTCTCAACCTGGAGTTTCCCAAAGGGCTACTGAACTGCATTAAACATATTGGGAATGTGCCCACACCTTGGAATGAAGCTGCCTCCAGGGTGAAACTGGTTACCAATCTGTGACACCGCATTTATGGTAAAAAACATTTTAGCCTTCTCTGCCCTCCCCCCCCACAACTCTTTTTTTTTTTTTAAATAAAGAAATATCAGAATCCAATCACCATTGTTTTGTTCCAGCCTAGGTATAAAGATAAATACCCCGAAGCTTAGGAAAGGACATGAAACCATTGGAGACTGCAAAAGGTTATGAATGAAGATTTTTCATCTAATCTGAAAAGCAGCATCTCTTCCAGTGCCATACTCTATAACACCAGGTTGAACGAAAATAAATGTATTTTGTCATCTCTTTCCAAGTTCCATTCACTTTACAGAAACCAAGGAAATCACCAGAATTGTTTTCCTCTTAGGGCATCTGATAGTTAAGAGTTTTACAAATTTTTAAGGACATTCTTGGAGGAGTTTTGGTTTCTGTTTTGTTGGTTTCTTTTTTTTAATGGGAGGACTGAACAGAAAGTTAAATTAAAACTGGTAAAAATGATCTCTAAAGGGTAAAATATCCTGCTTTAACTTAAACAGTAAATTTCATGTAGAGATGAATCCACAGAGTCATCGTTTTGTGGCAGAGGGTTCATAGGAGGACTGAGCCCCAGGGGTGGCCTCAGAACTCCTGCCCTGCTCTGCCTTGCCTTTATTTGCTCTTTCCTGCCATGTCTTAATGGTATTATTTTATTGGGAGAAAGGGAGGCTGCTCCCAGGACCCAGAGTAAGCCTTTGTCTCCTACCTGTCTGTGGCTTCCTCCTGTAACCCACAGATCCTCATCTCACCCTAAGATACTAGGTAGGGCCCTCCCAGCCTGTCCATGCTCTAGCACACTAATTGCCTTAAGGGCTCATTTCATGGTCTCCGATGTCCCTTACAGCCAGGCCCATGCCTCACTGATGTTCACACAGGTGGGGCACTTTGCTCCCAAGCTAATGCCAAGCCACCTCAGACCTCTGTGCCCTTGTTGGGGCCTCAGCCTTCCTGGCCTCCATCCCTTTCCTCTACCTGGGGCCCTTTGCCCAAATCTGGCTTATGGGCTCAAGCCCTAGTCTCTCCCTCTTGGGCTCTGGTTTCACCCTCTTGGGCTTCAGGCCCCTGGCCCTGTTTCTTAACCTTTTCAGGCTATGGCCTGAGGCCTCCCAGCTTCAGGCCATGACTACCTCACCCCTCTTGGACTCTGGGCCCTTGGCCCTAATTTTGCCTCTCTTGGGTGAGGGTCCTAGCTTTGCTGGCTTCAGGCCCCCTCTATCACCTTTCCAGGCTAAGGCTTTAAGCCTTCCAGGTTTCTATCTGTAAACACCTTGAACCCTGCCCCTGGTAGGACTCAAAACACCCACATGCCCCTCAGGCACCTTGTGACCCTCTCCTCCCCTGTTAGTTAGAACCAGTTCATTGGTATAAACTAAAGCAAATGAAACAAAACAGGCAACCGCTTAACACAAAACCTTCTCCCTCTGGGCCATCAAATGTGAGGAAAGGAAAAGGTACAGGATCATTTAAAAGGAAACCTCCCTTGGGGTAAAGAAACAAGCTTCAGCCAGCCATCCTCCGGTGGGATTCTCACTTCCCTACCAACATCTCCAGAGCAGCTCCTTCTTGCTGAGAGCTCCCTCCCCTGCAGAGTACTGGACTTAGCCACTTCCGCTCTCCAGGTGTGAACTTTGAAGCTTCATGGAGCAGGGTCCCTCTTGGGTCAAGTGGCTCTAGCCCAGCACAGATGTTCTTCTCTAACTCTGATGGGCAGCTTACAGCTGTTACACTAGCTTCCATAGCAAGTCTCTTGTTGCTCAAGCAGGGCTGTGCCCTGTCAGCCAGTTCCTGTGCAGATAGCCCTGCAATTCACTATCATGATCTATGGGCCTCTGGGTGCCTGTTCTCCTGGACTCAGCCCACAGTGGGCAAAGCGTCTTCCAGTTAGGTGGAGGGGGTCTCCCTGTTGCTATTCCTCCCTTAAAGTAACAGGAGCCCTGGCCAAAGACAAAACTGCGATAAACTAACTCACTAAATTATTAGACCAATGAAGGATAATTAACTTAATGGACTGAAAGAAAGCTGGAGAACCTTGCATTTTAACTAGTAGCTGCCTGTACCCATCATGCCTTAGATGGTTTTCTGTTTGGTTTTCTCAGATGATTTTCTGTTTGGTGTTTATATGCTACAGCTTTTTAAAAAAAGATCATGCCAGTTGCCTCTACTGCTTATCCACCTAACCTCTTGCCCGAGTTCATAATCCTTTCTAAAATATTCGCCTGTTATTTCTTTGGTGTAGTCTGAATTGAGAGTTCTGGGATTTGTAAACAGTTCTGACGACCTATGTCAGCTAGTCATGGTAGAACCATCAGAGCATGTCTGTCTTATTCTCAAATCCAGCCCCAAGTTTTTCCATTTTTCTACTGACAAGTAACTACATTAACCCTTCTATCATTTTCATCCCCTCTGGTCTCATGGCCTTTCTGTGATGGTCATTTCAAATTAACGACTGAAATACTGAGCTTGTCTTTCAAGCCTGCCTTTAAGAAAAGCAATAAATCGTTCAAAGTTGGGTGTACATCATTCTTAATATTTCTGCTGGGGCTTGGTGTGGGAACAGGGGGATACCCTCAGCAAGGGAAATCTGTGCCATGCAACAATGCAACAACAACATGAAGAAGAAGTTCTTTTTCTCCACTTATTCCCACTGTGTTTTCAAGCTGCTTTTGAAAATCCTTTCCTTGTTCATTGCCCCCTTACTCAAGTAACCCCTTCCTCCCTCCTACCTCAAGCCTCTCCCCTTTACCCCCCAAAGTGGTTTTGAAATACACATATGTGTCTACTGATGAACTGATGAATAATGCATACACAAATACATGTGCATACATATTTTTTGAACCTGAAAGCTTGCTTAATAATTGTTTTCCAACTATT
The DNA here is from genome assembly GCF_000455745.1 of Alligator sinensis. Classification (NCBI taxonomy): domain Eukaryota; kingdom Metazoa; phylum Chordata; order Crocodylia; family Alligatoridae; genus Alligator; species Alligator sinensis. Next base: position 992,530 of record NW_005842451.1, read on the forward strand.
TAAGTTGGTCTAATAAAAGATATCAGATTCACCCAAAGAACCTTGTCTACCTACGTGCATATATACATATACACGGAGACATTTGTGCACCAAGTTTATTTGGCAAACACATAGGAGGTAATTGTTGGAAGCCACTCCTTAGCTCTGGAACTCCTTCCCTCTTAGGCCTGTCAGAGCTTGAGCCTGAACATCTTTGGGGAGCATTGCATACCCTTCCACTTGTGCAAGTCTTTGGCAGGAAAGGTTGTATAAGTTTCCCTCACTTTATGTGGGTTCTGTATGTGCAAATTCGCTCTTATGCAATGGCCCTTTTTATACCAAAAGTTCGTTATATGCAAGATAAATTCACTCTTATGCAATCAGTGTAGTAGAAGGCCACAGTCACCTGCTTTGTGTGGTGCATTGTGGGAGTGAAACCATAAGCGCAGGAAGAAAAAATTATTTGGCAGGGCTGAGTTGGGTGGTGGTGCCCAGGCCAGGCTGCAACACCAGCCTGGTCTGGCCCTGTCTATGCAGCACCCTGGGCGCTGTAAGCCATGAAGCTGCCTGGCAGCAGCACCTGCAGCCACTGCTCAGGGAAGCTGGTGCCCATGTTTCTGGAACTGTAGCTGCCCCGGAAGCAGCGCGACGCCATATCAGTACAGTTGAGGGGGTCGGTACAGTCGAGGTCTTGGAACATATCCCTGTTTGTTACATTGTAAAATGGGCTCCCTTTATGCGAATCCGAGTTATAAACTGTTTTCCAGGAATGCATGTACAGCATAAAGCAAGGGAAACCTGAGGTTTCACTGTTCTATGTCAAATTATTTCATTTTAATATTTTTAGCTGTCTTTATAATTTTTCTCGTTGTTATTATAAGCATAAGGGTAACATACAAATCAAATAAAGATATAAAAGTCCTCTATCTAGTATATTTTTATTATATTACTGCTCTCCTAATTTTTCTCTGTTTTGTGTCTTTTTTAGTTTGTGACTCCTTATAAGAAGTTAAAGTACCTAGAGCGTTCTGGCTTTCCTGCTATGCAAATAAAATAAATCAATCACTCACTTAAAATTCATTTGCTATTAATATGCCAAAAGAGTTATGGTAGTGTTAAGAGAGATACCCAAAACTAAAAGGATGAAGCCATGGGAAAGAAAGGGAAAGAAAAATTGAATGAGTAGTTTTGATGAGCTATTAGAATGCAAGGGAGAGGAAATGTACCACATCATAAAATAGCCTTCAGGGGAAAAGCTGGAAAAAACATTATTCCTTGTGTTGTTTGAAACTGAATTGGACAAGAAAAATTAGGAAACAATGCTACAGACACCAGTTCTGCATTGGCCAGATTACGGCCTATATGAAATACAATTATTCCATCTCAGGGAAGAGTAGCCTACATATGAATTAAATAAATAAATTATTGTAGGGCTCTAAAACAACAGGAAATGGAAGAACAGGAGTAGCAGAAATAGTGTGTCCCGGACCAAATCCAGAATCCCGAGCCACCCACCGCACAGAGAAACACGTATCCAATAGAGTCGCTGCCACAGAGTCTGTCGATCCCAGATAAGCCTCAGCCACCATCTTCGGACATACAGATAAGACAATCGTGGAAAACAATCATCCTTGAGTGTGAGGGACTGCCGAAGAAACAAGTCAGTTTACCTTCTGTATTCTGAATCTGTCTAGATTTACACTATTTCACTAGTACTTTCTGCAGGTCCTCGTTTCTTGGTATCATAAATTTGGATACCATGATACTGGTATAACATGCCAAATGCCCAGATGTTTAAATGAGCATAGCTTTGTTATAGCAAAACAACTCACACAAGCTGAAGAGCTGTCCCCTAATCTTTTCTTAATTATTATACTCTGTGCCTTTAATAATTGGAGGACCTCAGTGGAAACTGCAGAACTCTTAAGCTCCATCAGTTTTGTACCTGAAAGTATGTATAACTCCAGTTATGTTATCTCCCTTGAATTCCCAGACCCACTGGCAAACTAATTGAAAGCATTGTAATGTTTTAATTTGCATATATAGAGAAGTTTTTTTGTTTTGTTTTTTAAATGGACCACAGCACATATAGTTCCTTTCCATAGGCCTCTAGTTTCATCATATGTAGAATATTGCCTTCGGTCCTGGGTGCCAAAGAGAGTTATAGACACATTGGAGGGAATTTAGGGCTAATGCAATTAAATGGGGGCAGAAGGAATTGAATCTGGACGAAAAATTAAATGAATTCACTCATTTAGTGACATACACCTTGCAGCAGTAAGAGTAACTGATGACTAGCATTTCCAGAATAATCTAAAGCAGGGGTCAACAACCTATGACTTACAGAACAGATCGAGCCGGCGGGGCCATTTGATTTAGCCCGTGGATTTGGAGCTTTAGAGGTTTTCAGTAGTGGGGAGCGTTGGCTGCGAGAGCTACCACTACACCACTGGAAAAGGAAGCGGCAGTGGAAGGACCTCTTCCTATGCCTCCATAGGGAGAAGCAGCAAAAATGATGGTCAAGTCCTAGCACCTACCTACATGCCTCTGACCAAAAATGGGTCATTCTGCCCCACAGCCGGAAAAAAATTACCAACAACTGATCTAAAGAAAGCGACAGAAACAGAAAATGTCAATTACCAGGAAAATAGCAAAATAGGTTGCACATTAAAACCATATTTTATGACAATTTAGTTTAAAAAGAAAAAAATCAAGGCATAAGTATGTCATTACCATACAACCTGGCCATTACACAATATAAAAATCTTGCGCATTTATTATAAGTTCTTATATAATATACTTGTGCACAGTTTTTAATGGATTACTCTTTTGTCAGTTTGCTGCTCATTAAAGAACCACTTTTAAAAAATTCTGCCACTTTAAAAAGTGTTCCAGGATAATGGACATTCACAGGCTTTGCAGAGTAATGGTCATTTCTACCATCTACATATTCTAAAAGACTTTGAAATATTCTTACAACTACTTAAGAACAATAAGTTCTTTCTTTCTGAAGCATTAATTCTCTCTCATAAGACATTATAAGCCTAGGGCAGAGATAGGCAAGATACACCCTGTGGGACAGATTAGGCCGACTGAAGGATTTTTTGCCCGGCCCATAGTGACTTCCTCAGTCGCACCTGGTCCAGTCATGTGTGACAGCCTGGGCTATGGCACATGCAGATGGTGACACCACCCATGGGTGGGCAGCAGGGTTGGGGTGGTGTGGTGGCCAGACTCCATTTCCGAGCAGCCCTGGCAGTGGTAGCAGCTCCTTCTGGCCAGACCCAGCCCCACTGCCTAGGCACCCCTGCCCATCTGCCCTGCACCCAAAACCGGGGATGGGACCTACATGAGCAGGGCTCTCAGCCAGGTTGCTGGGATGGGGCTGCAGGCAGCTGCATCTGGGAGCGAGGCAGGCGGGTGGGGCTGGGGGGACCCCAGAGTCTTGGGGCGGTGACAGCGTGGGGCCAGGGGCCAGGACAGACCTGCAATCCACTGCCCACATGCCCGTGTGATAGGCACTGGTTCTATGGACAGGGGCATGCAGAGAGCGGATCGTGGCCCTGCCCCAAGATCCTGGACCTGGACCGATCCAGCTCCCCCAAGATCCCAGGGTCTCCACAGAGATCAGCCAGTACCTGTGCAGCACCCCAGCACCGCTGTCCCGCAGCACCCAGCACCACTTGGCATGTAGCCACTCCTCCGCCACTGCATGCAGCACCAGCAAGCACCAGCCCTTCAGGAAGGAGGGGCAGAGGTCAGGTGGGGCTCAACCCCCACATAATATTTCCCCCCACTGCTTATGGGAATGGATTTTTTTTTTTTCCCCAACTGTTGTTAATAGCAAAATCAATCCTTTAGACAGAGATAAATTCAGTCTGGGTCAGAAGATACCAGAGTTCATTATTACAAAGCACAGGCATTTTCTAATTATGACTCAGCACCAAGGCTTTTTTTTCGTCTTCCACAGAATTTCTTTGGAAGTAGAACATTCAGTTTAAGTTTTCAACCCATGAACAGCTATGTACTGACGACTGCCAATTCTCAATGGGATAGTTCAGAATCAGTGATTGACTACATAGCTATAATTTTGAAAAGATTAATTCACTGGTGACCTAAATACCTACACAGTGGCAAATTGAAAACTGTTCCTAGGCAACAAGAACCTATTGACATGATGAAAATTCCTTCTTCAGAAATTGTTATCTGAGGCAGAGAAGCAAGAAATTATGCATCAGATTCCAAAGCAGGATGAGTGAGGAACACCTCTGACTTTTTAAAATTCAAAATGGGTGTTAATGTATTTATATTTTTCATCAATGGGAGACCTCCAGGGAAACCCAGAAGGTAAATGCTGCTGGATATAGTCTGAGAGAAGGGTGTCATCTTCAAGGCAACACTGAAATAATATTCCAGAATAACAATAGGTCAAATATGCAGCTTAAGGTACCATTATTCAGATGAGATTGAACAGCAAGATGATGAACCCTTGTACTTACTGAAAATCGTACAGCATTTTTCACAAGGGGAAAGACATAAATCTTCACTACCCCGTGAAGCTCCAATGTTTAGCTATTCGATTTAGGGCCAAATTCTATTCCACCTATTAGGTGACTGTGGACTTGGTTGCCTGTTTGCAAATGCATGCCACCCTGTTCAAACCAGGAAACTCCATTTATGCATCTACTTTTGAAGCACACCAACATTACTCTTAGAAAATAAAAAATACTAGCAAGGGGGAAGACCTATCTGCCTTTTTTTCCACTAACTCTTTTTTGGAGACTCAAGCAGGATAAATACGCCCACACTTAGGCCCCAGAGTCCACCTCTGCATGTAATAGGCAGAACAGAATCTGGCCCATTGTGTTTGTCTAATACTCTTCTACATACACTTCTATAGCAGGCACAACAATTACTATAGCAATTACTTAATACTGTATTTACTGGAATTTCAAATACAAGATAACCCTGATTATAAAGACAACACCCCAATAATTAGATTCTATACCTGGAAAAATGATCAATTCATTATCATTTTAGAGGTATAAAATCTAATGATTAGATGTTTGTTTTGAATTCATCCCCCTCCCACTGCTACAGCAGGGAAAATAGTGGTGGGGGGTGGGGAAGGGAGAGTCAGGTGGTCCTCTTGCTCTCTGCCCACCAACTTCTCCCCCCTGCAGCCTTTGTCCCCACTCTTTACTGTCATCATCTGCTCAGGCTCTCTTCCCTCCAAGCACAGAGTGGAAGCAAACTGCATATGACAATAAGCGGAGAAAAGGGATAGAGAGAAGGACAGGAACTGCAGAGGGGAACATGAGATTGCTGTGGATCTGACTCTGGCCCCAAAGCTGACGGCTGCAAAGTGCAACAAAGGTACTCCATAAACACACTCTTGATCACTATTTTTATGCCTACTTATACATAATACAAACTGTGCATATTAGTCCAGAGCCAAAAGGTTTATGACTTACCATATAGTTCATTGGGCTGAGTCAGTGTTTCCAGCCATAGTGACCCCACAGCCCAGCACTGCTCAGTATGCATGTGTCAACTCCAGACAAACCCCCACAAAAGATCCACATGCTAATTACCCCCCCACACACACACAACTGAACCCAGGTGTGTTCTTGTCATGTGTCCTGAGACCCTCCAAAAATGTATATGCAAATGAGGAACAGGCCCATCTCCACCCCATAGAGGGTGGTGCCATACTAATCATATGCAAGACGGAGAAGGGTGACAGCCTCTCAGCTACATGTAAGTTCACTGATGTCTGCCAGACATTTATGGCTGGTTTAAAAACAGGACTCATTGGAAATGGTAAGGACAGACAGGAAGTCAAAATGTATCTGATGTAGTGGTTCACCATGACTTGAAAAAGAGTTGGCAGTGAAGGGGACTGAGCACAATCAACACTCTTATTCAGGTGCCCTAACCTATCCCTGTGGTAGATTCCCATAAACATATCAAACGTAGCATTTTTGGCACAAAGGAGAGGGTGTCAAGGCTAGCTATGATCCTCCATGTGCTGGCCTGGGATTGCAGTGCCTCTAGGCCTGGTGCCATTTCCCCATGGAGGGAACATCCTTTTTTTAAGGGTCAGAAAAAAAAGAAAAGAAAACGTCCCGATCAGCATTTTCTTGGCCTCTTGGAGGTGAAAAGTGAAATAAGTGAAATGAAGTGTGGAAAGGAAAGTCTACAGACAAATGGAAAGTGGGCAAAGGTGAAGAAGCAGAGCAGAAAGACGACAAAGAAGATGGGACCAACAGCGGAAGTAGCAATGATGACAGAAGCAGGCAAAGAAGGTGACAGGGAGAGGAACAAGAGGGAATACAGAAGAAAAGGAGAATGGGAAATAGAGCGGGAACAGTAGAAGATATGTTGAATGAGAAGCAGAAAGCAGCAGGAGCAGAACAGAATGCCAGCCCACCAGGAGTAGCACGGTAGAAAGACATGGAAGATGCACTGAGAGATGTCAGGGAGGATCAGAGCCTGTAAATAAAAGCAATATCAACTGGTGACAGGATGTTGACAGGATTGACTATGAACATATATGAGTTCACAGAAAAGGTACTGTCTGAGATGATAGAGGTGCAGATGGAACATCTCACCAGCTTGATTGCTTTCCGAAACAGAAAGACTTGGGAGTTTATTCGCTGGAACAGTGAAGGGTATGAACAGTTTCAGAAGAAACATGTGGAGGAATGTGGGAAGGAGGAATTAAGGGGGATACAGTTTATAGCACGGGAAAAGTTAAGGGAATAAGTGATTATAGTAAGAAAGTGTACAGATTTATTAGAGGCATAAGACACAGAATGGTAGATTGAATTGCATGTGCAAAGAGTAACGTGTGTACGGAAGGTGAGGGACAAATATAGTATTTGGGTGCAGCAAATGAGTGGAGCCCAGGCGGGGTGCAGCACCACCTATCTATGATCCAGCTGGGCCCCCACTAGGACTTTCTAAGGTACCATGGGCAACCAAAGCAACACAGTAAATGCAGTAAGGAGAAGCACCTGTCCACACGCTGTTCCCTCATGGTGTTCTACAGATGTGAAGGGAAGGGGCATAGAGCTGTAGTGCCAGGCATCCCTAAAATGCATTAGCTGTGGTGTGGAGGGATATCTACTTCACAAGTGTCCCAAAGCCTATGCAAGCAAGATCAGATCCTCTGAAGAACAGCACAGATCAGAAAGGGTCATTGGGGGAGAAAAGGAGGGTGAGATTGAAGGAGAAGTGGTGGACAAAGACTCGGTAGGAGGGCAGAAAGGACAAAGATTAATATCTATAATTGAGGTGGCTCAAGAAACAGGAGAAGGGGAGCGGGGGGAGGGAACAGGGTGCAGGAGAGAGCCCATACATGGAGGTAGAGGAGGAGGAAGAAAAAAATAATCAAATAAGCAGAAGAAATAGAGATGAAACAAATAAAAGAGCCTAGGAGTCAGGGAGGGAAAAGGAAGAAAACACAGGGGAAGAAACTCAGGAAAAAGAAACGTGAAAATGAGGGGAATGAGTCAGAGGCAGAGCCAGAGAGCTGCTTCCCACCATTAACTCGCCTGGGCTCCAGACCATAGTAGGGAGCCGGAGGGGGGAGTGGCAGGGAGATGGGAGAATGGAAGACTTCCTGAATGCAAAGACAGCTTGCAAAAGTGACAGGTATGAGAGTGGGGAGGGAAAGGAGTCCACCATGGTGAGCAGCAGTGCCAGGGAACTTTAAAGGGACAGGGGCACCCTTCTTAAACCAAGCACAGCGGCACTGATTATAGCATCTCTTAATGCCAGGAATATACTAACAAGAAAAGACGGGAACATATTGAACCAATGTTAAAACAAGCAAGGCCAGACATAATCTGCCTACAAGAATGTGGGATACCGGGGGAAAGAGATTATAAGCACTTTGAGAAAACGTGGAGATGGGAACTGTCCTAGTGGTCAGGGACAGGTACAAACAAAGTGACTGGAGTGGTAATGAGCAGTGGCATTTAGTGATCCCCCAATGCTGAAGGTGGAACTGAGTCTTGGAAGAGCCTTGGAAGAGGAAGGGAAGTGTAGAAGTTAAATGTGTGACTGGTACAAGATGAGGAGATGTCAAGCATACACAAGACAGTAAAAAGTATAGAGAACACTGAAGACATTTTCAAGAGTACCAGAGAACGGTGGACGATGGTGAAGAGGACGGGAGAATGCTTCAGGAAGGAAGATTGAAGAACCACGCAGAAACGAATGAAAGAGGTGAGAGAGCTGCAAAGAAAGATGCAGGAGTTGCTAAAAGAAGCTGCAGAAGGAAGACAGGCGTGAGAAGAACCAGAAGAAATAAGGCAAGAGTTAGAAAGCTGGTTTTAAAGAAAAATGAGAAAGAAAATGTTTTTAGCACAAGCACCCTGGGTGGGAGAAAATGAAGAATGAGCCCAATACTTTTCAGCTAGAATGAAGATGGAAAAGGAGAGCTAAAAGCAGTCTAGGAAGGTGGTACCCACGTGGAAAAGCAGGAGGAAGGGTTGGAGGCAAAGAGAAGATGTTATGAAGACCTATATCAGAAAAAGGAAATAGGAAGAAGATGAGGGTTCTGCTGGAAGAGACTGAAGAGAAAGTACAAGAGGGGGAAGTAAAGAAGATGGAAGAAAGGATAAGCTTAAAGGAAGTGGAGGAGCAGTTAAAAGAGGGAAATCACCAGAAGTAGATGGACTACCTATGGGATTTTATGAGAAGTTTTGGGCATGGGGAGGAAGAGATATAGTGGAAGTTTTCAAGGAAATAGCAGAAACAAAAGAGGCAGGAAAAGATTTTACCAGAGGCATTGTGATCTTAACTCTTCAAGAATGGGGAGAAGAACTCCTGAAAAACTGGAGACTGATACCACTCCTTAATATGGACTAAGTTAATGGCCAAGGTGCTTGCTTTGAGGATGAGGACAAACCTTCAGAAGATAATACATGAAGACCAAGTATGTGCAGTACCAGGTAGAAGGATCTCTGAAGTGATCAGAGGGATCAGAGATACACTGCCCCACATCCAAGAGAGGAAAACAAACACAGTTACAGCAAACCTAGATTTAGAAAAACCATATGATAGAGTGGATCATTATTGCATACATAAAGTGCTAGGAAAAATGGGGTCCCCAGAGAAATGTATACGTTGGGTAAAGTTATTGTATAGAGAAGCGGAGAGTCAAGTTCAAATTAATGGAAATCTAAGCGAGGCTTTTAGAATCCATACAGGGGTGAGACAAGGGTACCCCCCCTCACCACTATTATTTGTGTGTGGGATGAAACTATTTGCACAAAGAATAAGAAAAGACATGGTCATAAAAGTAAAGATACTAGGAGGGGAGGAGGTAAAATGTGTATTATACATGGAGGATATAAATGTAGCAATTAGAGACAGACTTGATGGAAAGGGTGCTAAAGAATACATCAGAATACAGGCAACCCTCGTTTAATGTTTCACTATACTGCTCATTTTAAATTGATACCCGATTCCACTTAGCACTCAGCAAGTTTCATTATAACACTTCCGATCATCATCTTGGGACATTAAAAACACTTGCAGTCGCCATCTTGGAGTTGGACCTTCAAATAAGAGAGAGAAATCAAGTGCTAGGGATCCCGATGGACACTGCAGGGAAAGATAATACAGCATGGGAAAAGGTGACGGCAAGGATGTGGCAAATACTTTGGTTCAGATCAAGAAGGACATTGTCCTTTTCCAGAATAGGGGTAGCAGTTAAGGCTGTGCTACTGCTGATTATTCCATATACAGGAATTGTATTCCCTCCAACGTGGCAGCAGATAGCAAAAGTACAGAGGGAAATATGTGTGTTCTTCTGGAATGTCCAAAGAAAGAGGTTGGCTACATCTGAACTATACAAAGCAAGAGAGATGGGGGGATGGAAGCTGCCAGGCTTGGGACTGTTTGTCCGTGTGAAATATGTAAGTGCAGTATGCAAGACAGAAGCAGAGGGATAGGGGAAAGCAGTGTATATCACTTGATTTCACACAGCTGCAATTTTGAAGAAATGGGGAGTATTTCAGACCTCTTCAAAGAGTCCACAGATGTGGCAACTGCCAATTCATGACATCAGGATGGAAGGAATCACGCAGAGGTATAAAATAGGATAAGGCTGGAGGTTTTGAAGGATCAGAAGAAATTGATCAAAGTGGTAAGGGAGAGAGACATGATGGCGACAGTGGGAAACGTCACAGAAGGACAAGTGAAAGTGTGGGGAGCAATGGTGGGTAAACAACTAAAAGTGGTGGAAACATGATTCCTGGTATGTGGATGGTTATAAGAAATATCTTGTCAGTGAGACAGGTGCAACTCAGATGGGGCTTGACAAGCTTATCAAGGTGCCCAAGGGAAAGGTATGGGGAAGGAGAAACAATGGGATATGCATTTTGGGAGTGTACATATGCAAAGTGGGTGCGGGAAAGGGTCTGCTGCTTTCTGAATGGCACCAAAATAAACCTATTGTTAAACTGGGAGATGGTACTATATGGACTCATACCAAAGGGACTAGAGGAAACATTATCATGGACTTCATTAGCATGCATCAAACCTAGTTTACGAACAGTTAGAAACCTCTGGGTTTTTAAGGGGTTGGCTTTCAGTCAAAGAGAGTGCCTGAAGCTGGAGCTGCATGAACTGAAGTACTACATCAGTTGGGACAAAGAAGAAATCAAAGAAGAGGTAGAGAAGACATGGAGGAAAAAGGACTGGACACACTTGTTTCACTGAACCAATAGAGACAATTGAAGTGCAGAAAGGTGGTTACTGAGATAATAGTTTTTCATGGAGTTTTGTACGCAGAAAAAAAGAATCTGTAAGGGGTTTTTGTGGGAAGCTGATGTATGCTGTTTAAGGATTTAATATACATAGTTGTATGTTTTTGAGATGTAATTGTTTTTGCAATATGAAGTCTTGGTAAAACAAGGACACTCAATAAGTGAAGCTTTGCATGAAGTATAGGGTGATAAGTATGCTTTTAATAAAATGTGTAAATAAATTTTTAATAGGTTCCCGTCAGCATTTTTGGTACCAGGGGAAGGTGTTGGAGCTTGTTCTGGCCTCTCCGAGTTTTGGCCTGGTATTGCACTATGTCCAGGTCTGGTGCTCATTCCCTCCTGGGGGAGCAACTGCCTGTTTTGTTTTGGTTTTTAAGGGCCATGCACAAAAAAAATAAAAATAAAAATTCAATGTGTTTGCCCAATATGAGCCATGTACATGGACTGCATTTAATCAGCTTCATAGTTGGTTCCATGACTGAGCATTATGGTTTAATGATAGTCAATATATTTAACAAGGGGATTTGCTGTTATGCAAACAGAAGATGAAGGGCTTTTTTCCTATGCTATTGGGGGGAAAAAAACCCTTGTCTTATGTAACAGCTGCAAGGGCTTGCTTGGCTGCAAGCCGAGTGGGTGAGCTGTGCCTAAGAACTTTGCAAGAAAGGCAGCAAAAAGTTTGCAGAGGGTGCAATAGCTTTTCCAAATAGAGGGTATGCTGCACACGATGCATGTTTTTACTGGAGCATTTGAACTGTGACCAGAGCCCCCATTGCAAACCCCAGGCTCTGACTGGCTACTATAGAGCCATAAAAAGCTTAGGGAGGGAAAAGCAGCTGCAGAGAAGCCAGAGGAAAGCAACACCAGTCTGGAGAGAGGGGCAGAGACTCGGACCCTCCTCCCCCTCCAGGAAGAGGGAATAGAGGAGCAGACTTCAGGACAGAGGAGGGCCTGAGTCATCCCATAGGTTGATCCCCCACCAGGGTCAGAGCTGTTCAAATCAGGGACAACACTGGGAATCCCCTGTCTGCATGTGGAGGTGTTGGGTGAGAGCAACAACCCAGAGAGGGAGCAGGCTGTGCAAATCCCAAATCTGCATGGAAGTGTGAGGGGCCACTTAACCCCTAGTGTTTGCAGAAAGTGTATTTTTCAGAAGGAAACTAAAGAAAAGAAGCTTATTACCTGCAGCGGATGGTCAGAGACTTGTTTTTGCTGAGTGACCAAGAAAGAGCAAAGAGTCCACCTTCCCGGGAGCAGCAGAAGCCTCGCCTCTGCCACGTAGTGCTAGATCATAGTTAAAGCTGGATTGCCATTTATTATGGGAAGGGGAGTGTGATCAGAGGGAAATCAACCTGGGTTATGGGGGGAGAAACTGTTTTAAAGTGTTATAACTAAGTGAATGTAATCACTGAGGTTGTTTGATACAAGTGGGCCACCCAGTGTGGTGGAATTATTCATCTTTTGTTGCAGTTATAAGTTATATTCAACTTGTTGGTTTTATTATTAACTATTGATAATAGATAGATATTGTTTCTTGAGGAATTATTTCTTTTCTGTATATAGTTGTGTATAATAAAGAAACCCATTTGTTTATTGGACTTAAAGTAAATTCTTGGGCAGTGAGGGTGAGGGACATGTCTCTCCATGGGACACCTCAGTCAGCAGACCTGCCTGGGGGGTTCCCAGGGCTACTGGCACCCTGAGGATCCAGAATCCAGCATATCGCCCGGCCTAGCGTGCTGGTGAGGATTACATGTATTTTGAGTAAATATGGTACTATAGTACGAATGAACTACTCATGCTTCCTCTGTTAAGGTTCAATTTAGTTTTGTACTTAAAAGAAGAATTCAATTTCTGGTGCATAAGAAGTAGGGTTGGAGTACTGTTGTTGCCTTGATGGTCTAGGAAATATACAAGAGGCCAAGTTTTCTTTTTTGTCATTGAATCTTTTATTGGACTAATAGTATAGTTGGGCCAAATGCTGGACAAGCTTTCAGAAATAAAGTGCCTAAAGAAGGGTGCTTTATGAACAAAAACATGTCTAACATCTCTCCCAACTATACAGTTGTTAGAATAAAGGATATCACAAAAAACCCTTGCCTCTAATATTCATGTCCCTTCCAGACCGACTTTTCAGTGATTCTAGGTTTCTCCTTCAGAAAAGACTGAAGAAACTTTCTTCTTCAAATACACTGCCCTCTTGTGAAATGGCAGGGACCACAAAACTTAAAATTTCCCTAATTACAGCGGTATGGAAGTTGCACAATATCACTGCAGGACAAATACACACAGCTTGTGCCAGTCTCTCAACCGTACATTTAGTTATGTCATTATTAAACTTGGACAAAATATTCCATTTAGGTTTTTCTTTATATAAAAAAAATAGTCATTTTACATGAAAGATGTCCCAGCAAGTTACTGTTGGAATTATCCATTTCTAAATGCAAAGAATATTAAAAATAAAATAAACCATTCTTCCCTCCCTTTCATGTTTTTACAGTAACATTTTGAAAGATTTTGCAAAATAAACTTAAAAAAAAACTAGTTCTAACCAGCATACTTTGAGTTATTTTAGGTTTAAGTCAGAATACTTGTTTAACTGTGTTTTTTTCATAAGTGTTCTCGGTAGAAGTGGGTGATTAATCCTCATCTTTGTGAAAAATTCAGAGGGGATCAGATGGATGGACAGAGACATGGGCAGGAACCAAAGGAATGTAGAGTTTCCTTATCTTCAGCTCTGACAGGATTAAGGGAAAGTAAATCAATACTATCCACTGGGGCTTTAGAAGAAGCAGAACTGGGCTTGGGACTAGGAGTTCAGGCAAGTGTTGAGAAAGTGGGAGATGCGGAAAGGAACAGAGGCAGAAAACACAATCTGCCCTCAAGGGTGTGTCATGTAGGAAACGTGACCCCCTTCTTACTGTCACTCTCCTGCACCATCTTGATGTCTTCCGTTGTTCTGAAGACACTCAGGAGGGGTAGTTAAACTTCACCCTAGTACAGATGGTTTTCCATCACTTTCCTTAACTTTTTTCCAAATAAGTTTACAAACGCTGAACCTGCCGTTATAATTAGTACCTCAGGCCTACCAGTAGTTGATTGACAGGAAAAATATATCCTCTCCTTCTGGGTAAGGGATTAGACTTCCCAAGACACACTACTCTGCCTTTTAAAAATACAGGCAGCATAATACCAATTGAAATTTTGGAAATAATTAGCAGACATAGGAATCATGGGGATGTGAAGTGAGACCTTGGCAGCTCATTTTACCAATATCTGAATCCTGTAAATTACAGTGGTTAATTGTGGCCTATTACAGATTTCTGAAGAAAAACTGCCTGTAGCTCGTATTTCATGTAATTTCCACTTCCATGCTGCATGAGTCAGGTTGAATTGGTTCAGAGAGTCATAGACAAATTAGTTATTAGTTTGCGTTGGTACAAGAAATGGGTCTTGGCATTGCTTCTAGGTATTAAAAAAGCAGCATCTTCCCTTCGTACATCATAGGCCGAGGTCTCATATGCAGACCATGGCTACATGCCTAGGTCACTGTGACAAAGGTCCAAGGGTCAGTTTCCAGGAGCTATCATTATGCTGAATGAGCAAAAAAAGAGGAAGAGTCTGAGACTAGCACTTTGACCATAGAAAAATTTGGGCAATCCAAAGCCATCTGTTCATGGAAGCGCTCTTGGGTAAGATGAAGAGGGGGAAAATGTAAGCAGCTGAACAGGAGACCAGAGAAGGCGCATCACCTTTCATTTCAGTTTTTTTAGTCCCCTGGCTTGCTGAGAAACTCTTGAGGTCTCTACTTTTCAACAGCAGCTGATCCCAGAGATGCAGTTAGGGAAGATCATCTCCCTGTCTCCAGACTGAGATTTCCCCTCTCCAAATCCCACCCTGCAGGTCATGAGGAGATAAAACCCACATCTCAAGGCAATAGTCTTAGCACACAGCTCTAGCAGGGAAGAGATGAAGAAGTGGAAGTGTAGAGGAAAACTGACATCCAACAGAGGTCACAGCATTGCAAGGGCCAAGAGAGGGTCAACATTAATCTTGAAGCAGAGGGTGTAAGGATAGTGAACAGGGTTAGGGTACATCTATAGCATGACCCTATAGGCTTCTGTTCATAACATCCCAAACCCAGAGATTTCTTCCCAGACACCGTGAGATTTCTTCTCATTAGATTTCTGTCTTGTACTTAAGAACAGCAGCAGTGGCATCAGCCAAGCGATTTCACTGCCTCATTTTTGGACTTGCTGCATTTGAACAGGTGCGGGCAGAGCAGGGCATATTCAAGAGTAATGTCCCCCCAGTTTGGAGACACTATGGACATACCCTGTGGCAGACAATAGCAGCACTTTCTTCCCTGCTTGGTGTGTGACTTCTTACTGTTCTGACTTTGGATGGGACAAACTCAAGGCATTAGAGGCTTTGATTGGGGGGGGGAAGTGGGGGGAATGTGAAATGTGGGTGCAGAAGGCTTATGGTGTCCCATCTACTTTGTGACTGTAGGCTAAGGAACTCAGGGCAGGGAAATCCTGACAACGATTCTACGTAGAAACATCCATGATAGCTGCTGGGTTTGGCAGCCTGTATGAAGCCTTTGACATTATTGTGTGAAGGAAATCTGACTTGTGACATGGAGGTGACATCCCCTCAAGGTCTCTCTGGGCTTTGGGGGAAAGTCAGATATTCAGAAGAAACAGAGGTGAAATAGCCTCATCTTTCTGCAGACAGTACCTGCTTTGCAAGCAAGCAAACCAAGCCTCAGGAACCATAAGTGGGCAGTTCAGCTAAAATGGGAAGGAATATATTTAAACCATAAGAAACCTCGTTTTAAAGCAAACGGGACAGAAGAGTCTTCAACCAAAAATATGCAGTTAAACACAGGTAGTTGCTTTTGCTTACCTGGATATCTCCTTCCTATTCCCTTCTTTCTCTGCCCTCACATTCATCTCCTTTAACTATTCTCTCTGCCTTGCCAAGAGAGAGCCGGAGCAGTTAGAAATGGATGGCACTCACTAGTCACCTAATCCTTCCTGCCTCAATCACCACAGGTTCAATCCTGATAGTATATGCCTCACAATTTAATTTTAGACAAGCCAAGTTATTTTCTATGTACACCAAGTGGCAGGCTATTCCACCATGTCTCAGAGCCTGCTCCAATTCCATTAAAGTCAGTGGGAATTGATTGTTGATCATCTCTCAGCTGTGTGGTTTATCTTTTGTTTTTTTGGTATATTCCTAAATTGTCCTTAAATTCTCCCATTTTCTCATGAATCATACTACATTTCTTTTACACTGGCCGTGTCTACATGAGATGCTTACCGCACTGTAGCTCATTAGTACTGAGCAGTAGTGTCGCTGGGCACAAACTGTGATGCAATGCTACTGCGCAGTAGTAACTACCTACTGTGCAGTAAGTGTCACTAGGCAACTGTGCCAAGACACTGCTATGTAGTAACCAGCATTACTGTGCAGTCATTTGGTACTACAAGTACTACATGACTGTGCAGTAACAACTGTGCAGTGGGCATCTCGTGTAGACTCACCCTCTTTGGAGGTGACCCAAATAACTATAGCTATCTGGGTGTCCTTTCACTGAGCTAGAGATATCTAACTTATTAAACCTTTCCTCAGATTAATCCCATTATCCCCATAATCATAAATTCTAGTGTGTTCACTGGAGGGGGAAGAAAGACAGTGCCATGATGTCTTAGATTAATGGGGGGAAAGGGGGAAGAGAAAGGGAGGTAGCCAACAAGTTCAAATTACATCCAGAGTGCCCAAGGAGCTCTGACCGCAGATATCCTAAGAAACATACTGATTTCACCACATCCTCTGCTCGACTTACCCTGTTCCAATAGGGCTATGTTGGCCTGTTTTCAACCCCTAGGCTGGGATCTTACTCAGGAGCCCTATAGTCTGGGTTCTGCTGGTGGAAGCTGCTGACTCTTACCCAGGTCCTGCTCTTCTCTCATTTCCTTTATTCTGGCCTTCTTGGAGACAACAGCACAGGTCTCAGATGCAGAGAAGTGGCATCTTTTCTTTGCCTCAGAGGATATATGAGGAGTGACTGGAAGATCTCAGCCTGATAATTGCCTTCATCACAAGAAGTCCTAAATTACATATCTGAATTACATATTACTGTGAAGATACTGCAGTTGTGTGTCAATGAGCCAGGGCTCAAACGAAGGCATAGTGCCAACCTCTTCACTTGTGACAAGGAACTGATCTCTTATTCCTTTAAATTCTTTTGTATGGTGCCTAGCAAAAAAAAAAATCATTTGGAGGTGCCAAATACCATAAGACACTAGCACATCAAGACCTATTTTATTTGCACTGAAAAAAGAACATAACGACGACTTACCATAGAATTAATTCCCTGAGACGCCTAGCTCTTGGTATTCCTACACAAAAATTGTACCAACTTATTTAAATGTTAGTTGAGTTTCTTAACCAAGGAAGTATAATAAAAGAAAATAAGAAGAAAATAATGAAAGAACACATTCATGCAATTTAATAAAGATAAAAGTACTCCACCTGGGAAGGAGGAACCCCCAGCACACCTATAGGTTAGGGAGTGTCCTTCTCAACAGCTCGGAGGCAGAGAGGGATCTTGGAGTCATAACTGACTCCAAGATGAACATGAGCCAGCAGTGTAATGAGGCCATCAACAAGGCCAATCGCACCTTGTCATACATTAGCAGGTGCATGACTAATAGATCCAAGGAGGTGATGCTTCCCCTCTATGAGGCACTGGTCAGGCCGCAGTTGGAGTACTGTGTCCAGTTTTGGGCGCCACACTTCAAGAGGGACACGGGGAATCTGGAGAGGGTCCAGAGGAGGGCCACTTGCATGATTAGTGGCCTTCGTGATGGACCCTACGGGGGGAGGTTGAGAGAGCTGAATCTCTTCAGCCTTCACAAGAAACGGCTGAGGGGAGATCTTGTGGCCGCCTATAAATTTATTAGGGGAGGTCAATGGGGAATAGGGGAAGTGCTGTTTACTAAGGCACCTCAGGGAGTGACTAGGAATAACGGGTGTAAACTAGTTGAGAGGAGATTTAGGTTAGATATTAGGAAGAACTTTTTCACAGTAAGGGTGGCCAGGATCTGGAATGGGCTTCCAGGAGAGGTGGTGCTATCACCTAGCTTGGAGGTCTTCAAGAGGAGGCTAGATAGTCACCTAGCTGAGGTCATCTGACTTCGGTCCTCTTTCCTGCCAGGGGCAGGGGGTCGTACACGATGATCCATTGTGGTCCCTTCCAACTCTATAATCTATGAATCTATGAGTCTATAGTAAATAGTGTTTTTAAAGCTATCCAAGAGAAGACAGACAGGTTACAACCATTCAGTCTTTCCTACAATACCATCACTTCCTAGGAGTTCACATTATAAGCTCCATAATATAATCTATTATACTGAAGAAAGAAAAGTTGCGGGGGTTCTTTGTTTTTTAACTAATGAATGTCCAAGGTGTCTGGAAGAAAGCTAAATCAAGACCCCATACCTTCATTCATGTTTTGAGGTGCACAAATGATATATTTAATTCTGGGAACATCTGGTCATGCAGACTAGAAAATAATCTTGCTTAGCAATAAGTAGATAGCAATAATAAGCAATGATGAAAATGTGTCACACAACAAGATATAGAGCAAAACTGGATTAGCAACGTGAATGACAGGTTAGAGAAGACTTGAAAGGGGAAAAAAAATCTTTCACAACAACAGTCTTGGAGCTGTAAAAATATATTCACTTGCCTACTCTTTTTATAGCAAAATGCGTCAGTTGAAAATTCGTAGCCATAAACCCCTTCTTGACATGACGTCACCTTTCACTCCTATGTGTATTCTAGATCCTTTTGGAATGTCACAAAACTCAGAGGACTCTGCCATGATGCATGAAGTTAGGAGATGAGGCCCAGCAACACCTGATGATGAGAAATGCCGAACAAACTTAGCACAAATTGTCCTTGGAGGGGAGGAGGGGTGCTTAGCAGCAGCATCATAAACTCTGAGGGCATGAGGGTCTACCTCCTGAATACCTCAAGTTACTCTAGAGGAAGACTCATGGTTGCTTCGTGGTCACTCTAGCTAGCTTCAGAGTGAAATTATAAGCTACAACTAATAGGAGAACAAGAGATTTTTGAAGGCATTAGGTATACTCCTATTCCAGTCAAAGGCTGTTGTTTAATATTTTCTTACTCTTAATAAGCATTACAAAAATCTATGGTAATTTGAGTGTTTAATTTAGCACTGCATTGCTCATTTAGCTTCATGGTAGCAAAAGAGAGATGACTGAGATGTTCCTGTTCCAAAAGATAACCTAATTTATCTACTGGCACCATAGAGTCATTCACCTGCAAAGGATGTAAATTATTGGAGTGCTTTGACATATTCAAATTAGCACATTAGATAATCTTTGCCTGAAAGGGGACTGCCATGATGGAACTTAACAGATATTGAATTGCTTGAACATGCATTTTAAATTCACTTGGTAGGTGTTAAATTGAATGTGTGACACCGCCTTATTACATGTAAATTGAAGACTTGCAGTTCCACCCAGAAGAAGGCAGTGGAACGTGTACACTAAGGCATCCCATTACACTCTCTTCTAGAAGTAGGTATTCTTTTCCTTTCTTCTCCTGTCATTAGTCAGGTTTTGTTTTTCTAACCATCTCATCAGCTAATATCCCAAATCATCCTGCAAGATTCTCTTCTTGTCTGACTAACTAGTTACAATTCTTTGCACTGCATGTAGGAGTTTATTTAGACAGACAATACGTTGGGAATAGCCATTTTCCAGTTCCCCAAAGGGATGCAACAAAACTTTGCTAAAATTAGGACTGGGTAAATAATTCATGACAAAACAATGTAGTTGCCTCCTTTTTGTTTATGAACCATCGACAACAGATTGTTATCTCCAAATGAAGTCATTTTCCCTCTAAATAATTCTCTTCGGTTGTGAAGCCCATGGACTTACACCCACGCAAAGAATTTACATGAGTTAACAGAATAGCCATTTGTTATTTTGACCAAGAGAACTAAATATTAGTTCAGTAAAATATAGCAAGAATAATTAAACACCAAAAATAGATTAATATATAGGTTAAGTTCAAACATGTCTTTTAGTTTGTGTCAGGATCAACATACCTATGAAATATTAATCAAGGTAATATAAACATTCTGGAAGAAGGTACAGCAATTGCTTTAATGGAAGAGTATATATTTTTAGCTTTTCTTGATGCTATGTAGCAAATAAAAACGAGAAGTTCCTAGGTCTCTTTATCCTAACTGTTCTTAATAACCTGCTACAGCCCCTTGTTTAGAGCACCACTGTTTACATGGATTAAGGATGGTAACATTTGTTTGCTTTGCTTGCATTATACCTATAATTAAATCCAATAAAGCTTTCAATGAGATTTATTAACGTGGTACAGTAAAAGCTCTGTTACCCGGCATCCCCTGGGAATGGGGGATGCCAGATAACAAAATATGCTGGTTAATTGAGCGGCCGAGCAGGCATCCTTGCCTGTTCAGGCTGCTGCTTCTCCTGCCTCATCTGGGGCGTTGCTGCCACTCCTGCAGCATTGCTGACCCTCCCGTGGCATAGCTGACCCTTCCATGGGCCCTGCGGGACAGGGAGGTAGGCCCCTTGCAGCCTGCTATGCTCTGGGCGGTGGGGGCTCAGCAGCACAGGCTGCTTTCCCCCATGCTGTGGGGGCTCAGGGAAGCCAGAAGTGCCACGGTGGGCACTTCTGGTTTCACTTTACTGTACAAGCTGACATGCCGCTTAATAGAACATGCCGGCTTGTAAGGTGTCGGATAACGGAGCTTTTACTGTAATAGGAACAGACATTCCTTAAATAAAAATAATTATGTGTGATGTGGTTCATAAAATGTTTAAGCATGAGATGTTATCTCAGTTATTGTAGAAGCATATATTTTTACTGAGGTGTAGCCAATTCCAAGCAAGTAAGAGATATGAGATTAGTTTGCAAGTCATAAGTTGTTTTTTTAAATACAACTGTTAAAGGTTTTTTATTTGTTTTCTGCTTTTGCAGCCCTTGGGGTTTACTCAAGTAACATTTCCAAACATTCCTG
>NW_005842451.1:1013428-1014797 GCF_000455745.1 Alligator sinensis
TAAACTTGTAATGTACTTTACAGAAAAGTAAAGCTATCATTAGAAACCAAAAGACAAAGCATGAAGCAAAGTACTACAAAACTCATCTTGGAAAAATAAAGAAAGAAAGAAAGAAAAAACTCACAAGAGCTGGCAACAAGAGAATTAGTTGGGCAGGCAACAAATCTGGCACTTTACGGATAAAACTTTAGGTAACTCAAAAAAGAGAATTTTTTCTCATTTATAAGCAGCAAGACTTATATTCTCTTGCAGTCAGACCATTTAGGGAGTGAGTGATTAAGCAGGAAGGCTTGCGAAACAGCACCATTTTGCTTCAACTTCTGTTTGGACGTTTTGATGGGAAAGCGTTTCGTTTAGAGTTTAGTTTCATTTCAAAAGGACTGTTCTGTTTTGTTGAAACAGTTTTGCTGTTTCAATGCTGTTTCAAGTTTTGCCCACACCCCCGAAGGAGACAGCAGAGCCCTCCTGGGGGTGCTGGCAGGAGGCTGCTGCTGCCACCTGCGACTGGCACTGGGAGCCGAGCCCAGTGGAGGGAGGCAGAGCACAGCCCTGGCGCTGCACTCCGCTTCCCCCCACCAGGCTCA
Source organism: Alligator sinensis (assembly GCF_000455745.1). Classification (NCBI taxonomy): domain Eukaryota; kingdom Metazoa; phylum Chordata; order Crocodylia; family Alligatoridae; genus Alligator; species Alligator sinensis. The sequence continues at coordinate 1,014,013 of NW_005842451.1, forward strand.
GTTCCACGGGGCTGGGAGCCACTGGGTGCTGAGTCCAGTGGAGGGAGGTAGAGTGGAGCCCCTGCGCTGTGCACTGTCTCCCTCCACCAGGCTCAGCTCCCAGCAACTCCAGCCCAATGGAACATGGCCTGGTGGTGGAAGGCAGAGCGCAGAGCCAGCTCTGCCCACTTCCTGCCACCAGGCTAGGCACCATGGGGCTAGTGCAGCTAACCAGAGCACAGCCCAGTGTCAGGAGGTGGGCAGAGCCGGCGCTGCGCTCTCATCAGCTCCACCAGCCCCATGGAGCACAGCCCGGCTATGGGAGGCGGGGAGAGCCAGGGCTGTGCTCCCCACCAGGCTGAGCCACATGGGGCTGCGGAGCCGCTCGGTGCACAGCCCTAGCTCTCCCCTGCCTCCTACTACTTGGCTGCTGCTTTGGAACTTGAAACATTTCAAAACTTTTGAAATGTTTCAACTGGTCTTGTTTTGTTTTGAGGCTGTTTCAAAGCCCTTCGTTTCATTTTGATTTTGCTGGTTCGAGCTCGAAATGAGTCCAAACAAAACAGCCGGTGAAACTTTGCACAGCCCTATTAAGCAGTGCTGCATATTCATAAAACAGCAAGTATCAGCTGAAAGAACGTTTTCAAACAAGAATATTTGCAGCCAATATTAAGCTATGAGGTTAATGCAGTAGCCTGGTATAAGGCTTAACCCAATAAAATAAAAATATCATATTTCTGTAGTTCCATAAGTTTTCCTGGCTTTTAACAAAAACAACACATGAACATAGGGCCAGACTGTTCCTG
>NW_005842451.1:1014828-1030287 GCF_000455745.1 Alligator sinensis
GAAGTACATATTGTAGTCCCTGCCCGCTTATTTTAATGGAAGATGCTTATATATCCACAGCACAAATCTTACCCATGGTGCTTTCAGGATTATTTTAACCCAGAAGCACATAGAATGTCCCTTGTTCCAAGTGTTATGTGTAAAAGTAAAGTCAATATAGTTCTACTTTGACAGGATGGGCAATCAGATCCTGTCAGACTCCTATTGATTTCAGTGCAGTGGGATCAAACACTAAAACAGCAATTACAAAGGTCAGAGCCAAGTCACTGTTCTTTCCAGGAATGAGTGTTTAATACTAGAAGTGAAGAAAGGAATTCAATCAATCACAAAAGCCTCCTGTTGATAGCTAGTATAACAAAATACAGATAAGTCACTAAGCAAAGTCTTTCTACCTAACCGAACATTGGTTTAAGAGCACCAGCAAACTTGGAAAGACTTCTTTATCACTTTTCTTTCTAATGGAGAAAGTGACTGATTTTATAGTTAAAAAAACAGGGTTAATACTAGGAGGAGGGCTGAATTTGAGAGAGACCCATATCTTATAAGATATGATAAAGCCATTTAATTGCTATTAAAACTAGCTTATTCTCCAATAATAGAAAGCTATATCTTTAGTATAATTTGGGTCACACAGCTTAATTACAATATAAGGTCTCCCTTCCCTTTAATATGAATCATGGCTGAGATGGCTATATCTCTTCAAGCCTCCCCTCTATCCTATAGACATGAGGCATACCTGGGGAGCTGGAAGACTATTCCACCCACCACAGCAGCCCCCATTAAGCACAGGCCAAGGCTACAGCCACCAAATGTGGGTGAAACAACTGAACTCAGTAGGTATGCAGTACCAGATGTTCACAGGGGCATTTCTCTACAAGCAGAAGTAAGGTAATATTTGTTCTTTGAAAAATCAAAGAGTTTATCCATCTCCTGTATCTTCTCCTCCACCTCGTGTTAGGTCAGACAGTAGTGTGAACTAACTAGATTTGCATTTTAAGACTCTGGATCAGGAAAACTCTTATGCCCCTGCTTGCTTACATGCTTATGTGAAAATGAAGTCCTAAAACTGATTGGATCCTTCAGTCCTGGGGCTTTTGACAGAACAAGTAACAGTTTTGATAGTACTTACACCTTCTGCCTCTTTCATAGATTATAGAGTTGGAAGGGACCCAATGGATCATTGTGTCCGACCCCCTGCCCCTGGCAGGAAAGAGGACCGAGGTCAGACAACCCCAGCCAGGTGATTGTCAAGCTTCCTCTTGAAGAAAGGTAGCTGTTGGAGAATGTGGGCAGCAATCCCACTGCCTCTCACACGCAAAGTGAGTGCTCTACCATCTGAGCTAATTCCCCTGCTAAAGCAGGGGCTTGGGCACACACCCAGCCTTGAACTCTCAACCCTTTTTTGGGGTAAAACTGAACACCTACACCACTAGGACACCTAGCTAGGTCAAAAAACATTCCCTGACTGGGAATCAAACCCAGGGCGTGGCAGTGAGAGTGCCAAATCCTAACCACTAGATCACCAGGGAAGTGATTGCTCTGTTTGTCCATTTCAGTTTCCTGTCTTGCGAGCAGGGGCTGTTAATCCCCCCATGGTATCATAGTTTCATAGTTTCATAGTTTTAGGGTCGGAAGGGACCTAATAGATCTTCTAGCCCAACCCCCCGCCAGGGCGGGAGAACAACCCAAAAAAAAGAAACACAAACCCTAAAAACAAAAACGGGACTCAAATGAGTCCAGCCAGGTAAGTATCCAGCCTCTTCTTAAAGATCCCCAGGGTAGGGGCCAGCACCACCTCCCTTGGAAGTTGGTTCCAGCTCCCCTAGTGAGTTTATAGACGGTCACCAGGTCCCCCCTCAGCCTTCTCTTGTGGAGGCTGAATAGGTTCAAGTCCCGCAGTCTCTCACTGTAGGGTCTGCCCTGTTGTCCCCGGATCATGCGGGTGGCCCTCCTCTGGACCCTCTCCATGTTGTCCACATCCCTCCTGAAATGGGGCGCACAGAACTGGACACAATACTCCAGCTGCGGCCTGACCAGCGTCGCATAGAGGGGGAGGATCACCTCCCTGGCTCTACTCGAGATGCACCTGTGGATGCACGACAAGGTCCGGTTAGCCCTGCCAACCATGACCTCGCATTGTCGGCCCATGTTCATCTTGGAGTCAATAATGACACCAAGATCCCTTTCCGCCTCCGTGCTCTCAAGTAGGGAGTTCCCCATCGTATAAGTGTGCTGCTGGTTCCTACTACCCAAGTGCAGCACCCTGCACTTGTCCGTATTGAAACGCATCCTGTTCCTGTCTGCCCACCCCTGTAACCTATCCAGTTCCTTCTGCAATCTCTCTCTCCCTGCTAGCGTGCTCACCTCCCCCCAAATTTTGGTGTCATCAGCGAATTTAAACAGGTTGCTTTCCACCCCAACATCAAGATCGCTGATGAAGAAGTTGAACAGCGCAGGCCCCAGGACCGAGCCCTGGGGGCCTCCACTACCCACCTCCCCCCAAGTCGAGTATGATCCATCCACCACCACCCTCTGAGTGCGACCCTTCAGCCAATCTGCAATCCATCTGACCGTGTAGGCATCTATGCCACAGTCGCCTAGTTTATTAATTAGGATGGGGTGAGAGAAGGTGTCAAAGGCCTTGCTGAAGTCCAGAAAGACTACATCCACCGCGACACCTGCGTCCATGGCCTTTGTGACCTGATCATAAAAGGCGATCAGGTGTCTACCTGCTCCTGAATTGTTATCCTTTCTGTTTCTCAAAGTCATCCCCTTCCCTTCCTTTGACAGATGTTGGGTTTCCAGTCCATGTGAATGAAATTGCTGCTGCTTCACTCCACCAAGTCCATCCTGCTTCCTGCCCTCTCTAGACTCGCCAGACCTAGGTAGAGGTGTGTGTATGAGATGGAAGTGTTGTGCTGCTCTGCCTATGCCCTTCACTCAGTGTTTCCTTTATCACAATCAAAAAACAATAATCAGATCTTGCCACGATAACCAATTCTTCTCTGCTGTAAGTTGAGTCAATAGTGTTACATCCAGAATGAATTTAGCCCAGTTTGTGTAGCATACCTGAACAATGTCTGAATTTGATATATTAAACATTTAGAAAGTATTACACTGACAAGCATCTTAAAGCAGTAAATGCCCAGGAGCATGAAGAATTGCTCCTGAAAGTACAATTTAGTTTTGTGCTTATCATGCTATAACACAGCAGGGGCAAGCTTCTCTCACAAGTATCCTGCATTACCACAAAGGCTTTCAGGTAGAAACTTCAAAGCCTCTTCAATGACTTGTGATGCTAGGTTGCATGGACTTAGGTAACAGAGGCTCATAATGGCTAGATCTGACAATCAAAGCAGAGTTAGACACACAAGCTAATGCATGGGAGGAGTTAGGCACTATAGAATGTGATCCAAAATACCCAGCAAGCTGAGGAAGGAATGACCTAGAGCTGCTCTACATGAAGGGATGCACAGAGGAGTGGGTCAAGCCTCTGTCCCCTTTAGAGTTTAGGGACCCAACTCAGAACTACAGGAAGGTGACTGACCACATCCTCTTGGGATCCACAGCCAAGAACCTTCTCCTCCGGAGGGGAAGCGCTTACAATAAAGTGGAAAATCCAGACCAGATCCCTGCTTCAGCCAGAAGGGGTTCAAGCCCATCTCTCCCATACCCCATCAAGGTGCCCTAGCCACCACTCTATAGTCTAGTCTTGATAAAGGCCTTCTCCACTAAAACCGTGCAGCAAGGAATGGGAGAATCCTAAGGCTGTAGAGATCCCAACATGGATCATAAGTCTGTACATAGGTAATTATGTAAAATGGAAGAACCCTGGATTCTGGCCCTTGGTCCAAACTCTATTATCCAATGGATGTTTAATACAAACCACATAACATACAGACAACGTGCAAGGAAAAGAGCCAGAATTTAGGACTCCCTACTTTAACAAGTGGCACAGTATCAACAGGACAGGTGAATGATTCCCCCCACCCCCAATCTAAATTAGCCTATGACTAGTAGCTAGGGCTCTCTCCTGGGAACAAGGAAATGTGGGTTTTAGCCCCATCAAGTCAAGGAGATCATTGAATCCAGGTCTTCCCCTTCCTGGGTGAATGTACTAATCACTAGGCCAGGGGTGACCAACCTGTGGCACGCAGGCCACAAGTGGCATGGGCAACCACCATGTGTAGCATGCAGAAGACTGGGGAGGTGCAGTCAGCACAGTGGCAGATGGGGAAGGGAGAAGGAAGCAGAGCAACAGATCTGGCAGGAAGCATAGGGCAGAGACCATAAAGTAGAGCAACAGATCAAGCAGTACTTGAAGAGGACCCGGTGCTTAATTTGTGGCATGCCTGTCCAAAAGGTTGGGCCCCACGCACAAAGCTATTATATCCGAGGTAGTGCTGCCTTAAACAATATCACCTCTTTCTCCAGCTGCATCTTAAAAGTAGCTGGCCACCTCTACATTTTGTGAGGTGCTCAGCCCTGGCAGCATGTGCTTCCTGTGCTCTGAAGGTGTTTATAGGACTGGGCCCCTCAGGGGACTTATGTGGAGGAGTGCCTACTTTCTGGATCCCAATCAGACTTACATGGGTGTGAAACAGATGCTGGGCTGCTGATTCTCGGACAGTTCTGGACATGAACTGTAGGCTCCTAGGGAACTTCAAAGTGATAGAAGGAGGTGTCTAACATATTTAGGCATCTCTAGATTTAATCAGCAGCTTTTGCAAGGGCATTTTTGGACTGTGAGTCTGGACCTGGGCTTGGACAAAATTGAAAGGCCTATATCCTTTATTGCATATATGCTTAAGTACCTATGTTAGTTTTGAAAAATTGTACTTTCCCCAAATCTAATAACTGGGAAAATGTCCTTTCTTCCCCAAGGTTTATTCTTCAAAAACCTGAATATTCTCTGTGCTTTTCTTTTAGGTCATTAAAGATTTTTAATCCACTTTATCTTTCAACCAAGTTGTTGCAGACTTTTCATGCTGTGTCAACATAAGGATTGCAAGGAATTTTGGATTAAAAAATAGTTATTTGACTCTTTGAGATGGAAAGTACAATATTAGGATGCTAAGCAGTACAGAAGTTGCTGTATGTGTTGGCAGACTACAGAAAATATTGGACAGTAGCTCAAAGATAAAAATAAAAAGTTAGGGTGAGAAGCACCTTCTATTGCAAAATTGATCGGGTGTTATGTAACAGTCATATGGATCTCTTGTGAAAATCCATGAGAGAGAGCAAAAGTCTAAATGTTTGCAAAACCAGTAGGGAAAAGGTAGTCAGGAACAGAGCGCTAATCCCCATCCACAGACTCATGTTTTCTGGGATCTACTGTAGTAGACCAATTCTCCAAAAAGGATCATTCTTTAAAAGGGGAGGAGAGAGAGAAAGAAAGTAGTTTCATTTCACATTTGCCTCTTACCAAACTTCGCAACAATTCATTGACAGACACGCAGTACAGTCTGTGCTGTCAGGAAAGTGACAGCTTCTCTTTCACCCTTGGGCAGCACATGGAAATACTGCTGGTTTATAAGCAGAATTCTAAAAATAACGTTTCTTTAAAATTTAAGGGTGCTATGACTCAGGCATCATTCTGACAAACATGATCCTGAACCCCTGATGCATTACAGTCAATTAGTTATGGCCAAATACGAAATTATGGGAATTCTGGATTTAAAAAAATACATAGGAATCTAATAGAAAAAAAATAAGTCACATGTAAAAACAAAAGGCAGCTGAGATAATTTGTGAACCAGTCAGTGCTGCTCTCAACTAGGCATTCCATCTGAGTTTGGAGATTGATTGTCCAAGTTTTGAGACTGTCAGATACAAACAACTGATGATGAATATTCGGCCATCTCACGCACTCTCGTTCTAAAGCTTTGCGGGCTGGAAAGACTGCTATCGTTATGACACTGGAGATGGGCTCAAATCCCAGTGTTGCCATAGGCTGCACTATCGATTTCTACCTTTGCTTGGGGCATTTATATGCTACTGTAAGAAAAAAGCAATCACCTTTAAAATATACAGTCAGACTAAACTGGACTTTGAGGTGATATCCAGGACCCAATGAAATTAAGAGGATTATTGACACTGGTTTCACAGAGTCAAGGGCTTACCCTTCGTCCTTGCTAAACCAGCCTCTCTATTTTTCCAGTACTTGATCAACTTTACCAAGTGGGAAATTATTTCATTATTTCATTATATTTCATATTATGTCATTATTTCAGTAATGAGGAGTCTCTCCCATTTCAGACTACAGCTGAAACCAGCTCTGCTAATAGTTGCTACACAACAGATGTGACCACTAAGTACTTTGAAAGAAACCAACTTGTTTGTTTGCTCGGGAAACTAAAACACAAGACCCAGAAATGAACAGAAAGAAAAATGCAGCAAAAACCTGTAGGTGAGATATTTACCTCAGGTTTTTTTTTTCCATGCCCATTCCACAACTACCTAATTATAACACATATGTGCAGTAAGCAGAGCATATTTTACTACTAAACTACTAAACTAACGGCACCACATAAATGCTGCTGAGGCTGTTTTAAGCAGCTTCACATAATTAAGCAATTAATATACAGACATAAGCAACCTTTCATGTGCCCTAGTCCACTCCTCACAATATTTCTAGTGCTGTTATTATGCCAATTTTTGCTTTGCAAAGATTTTTGGAAAAATCCAATACTACGGCAGATTTTAACATTACCATCCAAATGCAAAAGTCCATGAAATTAGATTAATTCTGAAGCAATTTAAGGGAAAAGCAAAAAGTAGATGCATAAAAGAGGCCATTTTAATGTAATGAGGTCAATGCAGCAATAACAGGAACATTCAGGGTTCCTCTGGCAGATAGAACTAGCCACTGCTGAAAAACAGTGGGCTGAGCACTTCCAGTTGAAATGTCAAAAGTTAATGGCTCATGCCTACCACCTCCTAGGCATTGTTCACAGCAGCCAATTCAGTTGGGAATCCCATTTTTTTCTTACACTAAGTGTTGTACATATAAGCATAACAAAAACTGATTAGTATGAGTTGGAAAGCAGGGTGTTTTCAAACACAAAGTTGCTCCCATGTACTAGAAAAAGTGAGACTTAGTACCTCATTAGTGCAATCATAATCACACTTATAACAGCATCTCTTCAGAAACTCTCATAGTCCATCACTGTTCTTGAGAACATAGAACCAAAAGAGGTCTCATGGACCATCGAGTCCAGTCCTTACATTCACAAGCAATCACTAAATGAAGGAATCACCAAAATCACCACTGCAAATTTTCATTCTTAACTAAAGAAACAATAGTCACTTTATGACATTTCATAGGTAAAAGCAGGGGAAGTAAAGGTGCTACCAATGCCCTCCTATTTCAGCAAGAAGGAAGTAATTAGTTATATGTTCTCAGAAGATCCTAGGAAGACACCCTACCCTCCAGAGGCAAAAACTCCCAAACTCCTATACCGGTCTGACTTTGGGAAGCCCTCAAGTGTAAATCTCTTCCTGCCCTCAAGTGGACGGTCAAGACCCTCAAGTCAGGACCATCTAAGTATTGGCAGGAGTAGCAACACACCCCAGTGAACTCCATCCAGCCTTGGCTGTGGCAAAGGTCTTAATGCTGAGAGGAAGTGAGATACTGCCCCCTCAGTATCATTCATGGGATGAAGGGGGACAGGGGGAAGGAGTACGACTACTTCCCAGGCACAAGTGGCAACCAGCAAAGTTCATAGGATCATAGGAGAGTAAGATTGGAAGGGACCTTGCAAGATCATCTAGTCCAGCCCCTTGCTCAAGGCAGAACCGTCCCTCACTAAACCATCCCAGCCAAGTATCTACCTAATCTGCTTCTGAAAGTTTCCAAGCACAGAGATTCAACAGCTTCTCTACGTAGTTTGTTCTAATGTCTAACCACTAACATAGTCAAAAAGTTCCCCCTCATCTCCAGCCTAAATTTCCCCTGCTGCAGCTTGAGGGTGTTGCTCCTAGTCCTCTCCTCTACAGACATTTGAGACATGGAATTACCAGATGTTTTCTGTACCTTTCTATCCCAGTCTGGGGTCCACAGACAAATAACTTCACCTCTGCATCTCCACCACTTTGCTCAGAAGGCTTTACTCCTCTGATAGAAACTGGGAAAGTGGGACAAGTTGGCAGGAACTTTTCCAACCAGTTAACAGGACTTTGCATAACACTTATTAACGTAGTGCTCAAATTCATCATGTAAATACAGAAAGGGTAGGAAGAGGGGGGAAGTACGTAGAGGCTAAATGACTTGCTCAAGGTCAGACAGTACATCCATAACAAAGGCAGAAATAGCATACAAGTCTTCTGAATGCTGTCTACTACATCATGCTGCCTTAGCCTTACTACTGCCCAAATCTTACTTCAACCAGTCAGTGATTCACCACAGAAATACCACGTACTCAAACAATCACTGGATCAAAGGCTCATTAGTTAGTATTTGTAAATGCCCATGCATCATCATTAGCCATTGTCTGTGCCTATGTATGTGCAAAAAATCTACTGAAACACCAGATAAAACTTTCGGGAAGATGATTCGCTATGGAAGTGAAAGAGCAAGAAGGGCTTTAAAAGACCAAGTAAAGGTTAAGGTGAGCAGCTACAGAGAAAAGGCTCTCACCCAGCCATCTTTCTTCTCTTTGAAGTGTGCTTTATTCATCAAAAGGTTAAATTTGATAAGCGTCTTTGCTAAACAGAACAATTAATTCAACCTGTCATTAGTGTCAGGTGAACACAAAATGTCAGTGCAGTCTACTTCTCTAAGAAGCTAACAATTTTCCACATGCAAGTGAGATATCTAGAACTGCGTTGAGTTCTCTGGATGCAGGAGACCATATCATTAGACACACAGGGGCTGGATAAAAATACTGGGAAATGTTATGACTATGATGAAAATGGACTAACTAAATCCTTGTGTGTGGGACATGGACACTGCCTTATAGCTATAGGTAACGAATGGTGATTACTGTCCCTCGACCTTTCATGTGTTTCATAAAGGAGCACAAGGACATAAAGCATATGCATGGTGCCAGTGGATACTGCCGGCCAGAAAACACCTTCACATAGCCACCAAGAATGGAACATGTATATGGATAACACAGTTCAAAGAACTGAAGTTAATGCAATTAAGTAATTAAGTACAGTTAATTGCAATTTATTGGTTGGTGACTTTGGTCTTCTGAGGTCACAGATGGCTAATGCAAATACTTTTCCCATTGCATAAATCATTACCCAAAGAAACTTGTCTGCCATTTCATGAGGGACATTATTTGTGGTAGGTCTGGGTTCACCTTTCTTTGACATATTATGGATTAGATGTCAATCTTGGGAAATCATAGCTAGAAAGTCAACACTCATTGGTTGCAATTAGCATTGTCAGAGAAAGGCATATTCAAAAAGTTATATGTCCTTTCCATTCCTACCATATTTATCAAGCAATGCTATTCTGCATATGCTTTCTGCATATAATATATAAAAATCCTCTCTCAGAATGAAATTGCTTGCAGTGATTTGCTTGCAGACCTGCAGTTAACAAGATTTGCTTCATTACAAATGATTAGCAAAAAGTCCAATCGTTGTTCAGAAAGCAATAAAATCTAATTTATCACATCAGTGAGACTACTTTGCAGGATGCCAAGTAGTGAGAAATGTTTAGAATTAGGAAAAAGAAGAAAAACAAACCTAAATGCATTTATAGAATGTGGAGGAAACTTTTCATCTTTTCCTTAAGAAAAAAAATCTGCTTTAATTAATGTACCTTTGTGAAGAACAGCCTTCCTTGATGTTCTTTGTCTTTGATGGTTATTGGTCTTTTAAGACCATAGGCAGTAGCAAAGAAGAAAGGTATGGCTTGCATTTATGGGAAAAAATACTACAAGGAAATGCTTGCTTCTTTAGGAATAGACAGGGGTATACCAAACTCAAGGAGGTGTCCAGCAAATTTCAAAGGCAGATTGTGTGGGTATTTTTGTGGGATGAGCACAGCACCCCACCCCACCCCACCCCATACCTCTGATTGGCCCCCACCACTCCCCACAGATTGCCACGTGGCCTGAAAATGCAGCTTAATTACCCTAATTAAGCCTGGGGAAGTCATTAATCCATGCATAACTAAGCATGGATTAATGGTTTCCTTGGGTTTAAACTGGGTAATTAAGCTATGGTTTTGGGCTGTCCTCAAGCAAGTAGATGCACCAGGCTCCATGGTGCCCCAGATCCAGCCCTTGCCAGTAGCGGGTGCAAGCGCTCCTTGGTGTTGACAGCGCAGAAGGGGCTGGGGGAAGGCTGAGGGTTGAAAAAGGGCCACAACCAGTGTGAGGGCCAGGAAGGCTGAGGCCAGAGGAGGTTTAAGCCGAAAGTGCAAAAGCCTAGAGAGGGATTAGGGCCAGAGGCACAGAAAGCAAAGAGAGCCTTGTCAGGGCCAGGGGATTGGCAGGCCTACCAGTCTGAGAAGAAGTGGCCTGGCCTAGGGTTAGAGGCCCCCCGAGGTTGAGGGCTAGGACTACAGCAACCAAGGGAGGACCAGGGGCTCAGAGAGTAGAAATCTAAGGCCACAACAGGGAGGTTCAAGCCCAGAAGGTTTGAGCCAAGGGGCTAAGGCTTGGAAGGGGGCAAGTACTCATGGAAGACTGATAAGGTTAGTGGGCCCAGAAAGAAAAGAGCCTAGCCAGGGCCAGGGGCCAGGCAGGCTAGGTGAATTACTTGATCAATGGGCAGGGCCATCAGGCCCAGTGAATGATTTAAAGCAACATCTGCGAGGCGTGGAAGTGACTGTAGGGGTGGAAGAAGGCCACAGATAGCCCTTAAGGTGACTGGTGCTCTGGTGGGCATGGACAGGGTAAGAAAAGCCCCACTTAAAACCTGAGGGCACGGCTGGGATCAGCTGGGTCTGGGAGGGACCCACTGGACCAGTAATAGAAGAGGGTTCACTCTGTGACCACCCTAGGAGAGCCTCCCTTTTCATAACCTAAGTATTGCACTAAAGGCATGGCTGGGGGGCACCCGTATAGCTTTCCTTGTGGGGCTCAGTCCTGTTACAGGGAAGTTTTAGGGTGCTGTCCAGACAAAATAAGATGAGGCCTACTGTTCTTTTTGAGGTTTTGTTAAATTATGCTAGAACAGGTATTGAGAAGACATGTCAAAAAACCTTCCTGCCTTTCCCAAGTCATTAATTTGAAAAGGGGCATTCCAGGGAGGAATGGAGGATCCCTTACAAAATAAAATAGTTTGCAATAAAGCTAAGCCTAAAATGGGCCTTTGGGCCCAACCAAGAAAAAGCAGTGAAAGGTGTTTGCTAATTCCAGCAGGCAAAGTGCTTAAAATTAAGCATGTGCTTAAATGCTTTGCTAGTTTGGGACCATAGCTCAAAGTATTTTCTTAGAGTCAATAAAATATTAATAAATAAAACATGGGAGTATTAAGGAAACACAGTGGTTCCTAGTTTTGACTCTGAAACAACACAGTTCTATTAGAAATACATCTCACAGCCCAACCTTCAGGTGCCACATTTCTAAAACCGTTTTTATAATGTAGCTATAGACACCAGAGCCCAAATTCAGCCCTGGCATAGGTGAGCACATTCACTGGCTTTAGTGTACTCCCTTGCTTATATCAGGAATTGAATACTTTCTGAATATCCAAAGCCACATTTGAGTGGCTCACCTGGATCTTTCAAATCTGGGCCTACTTATGTAATACTTTGCTCTCTAGAGTATTTTGTGTCATAGGATCCACAAGCAATTAATAAAAGCATGGGTGTCTTTTTTTTTAAAGCAGGAGGACATTTTTTTCTGATATATAATAGGCCTGTGCAAGTTGGCAGTGATCCAATCTGGCTTTGGATCCAGCCACTTCAGATGGCCACGATCCTATCCAGAGCTCTGGACCAGGTTTCTGCCTTGATCTGGCTGACTCTTTGGAGCCGCCTCGGAGATGCGTCTGTAGGGTATAATGGGGAATCAATGAAATATCTATAACTTTGTTGTTTCTTGTCCAATTTGGATGAAACTTGCAGGGACAGTAGCCTCTGCTGAGAGCATGAAACCTGCCAAGTTTCAAGAATATTGGTGTAAGGGTTTGGGGGGAACTGTACCCCAAATTCTTGTAAGCCAAACTCATGTCATGGCTGTACGTCACACCACAGGGGGGTGAAAACTGCCGGGCTGGTAGCTCTTACTGAGGCCACAAAGCCTGCCAAGTGTCAAGAAGATTGGTGCAGGGGTTTGGGTGGGAAGTGCCCCTCAAGCTGCAGACAAGCAAAACACGTGCCATGGGTGACACTGCGTGTGCTAAGGCGCAGCGGGGTGACAGCTGCAGGGATGGCGGCCACTGCTGTGATGCCTGCCAGCTGTGGAGGAAATCGGTGCAGGAGGGTCCTGGGGCCCTGCACCCCTAGCTGCTGACAGGCAAAACTCGTGCCAAGACTGTGTCTGTCTTGGGGAAGTTGATTGTCTGTATTGAGTCTTTCCTCTCCTCAGCCTGGTTTTGCAGGTGCTAATTGATTCTCGTTAAGTGGTTATGTAGTAGCCAGGTCCTGTGTATTGAGCTGGTCCCCTGGTCCCTGAGTGAATCATGATTGATTGATTGGTAACTGGGAACACAGCAGCTTAGCATCCAGGCCTGCAGCAGTGTCTCCCTCCCCGCCCCAGGACAGGGACAGTCAGTCCCACAGCACCCATGGCACCAGTTTTGCTTGTCCGCAGCTTGAGGGGCAGTTCCCCCCAAACCGCTACACCAATCTTTTTTAAACTTGGCAGGCTTTGTGGTCTCAGTAAGAGCTACCAGCCCTGCAGTGTTCACCCTGCTATGTTGTAACGCCTAGACGTGACATGAGTTTTGCTTTCAAGAATTTAGGGTGCTGTTCCCCCCAAACCACTGTCCTGATCTTCTTGAAACTTGGCAGGCTTCATCCTCTCTGGAGAGTCTACTACCCCTGAAAATTTCATCTAAATCGGACTAAAAACCAACAAAGTTATAAATATATTATTGTTTCCCCATTATACCCTATGGTCGGATCTCCGAGGCGACTCCAAACTGCTTCGGGAAGCCTAATGAGGCCAGTGCTTCTATCGGAACATGCTGTTTCGGACCCAAAGCATCCAAAGCTTCTCCAGATCTGAAGCCTCACACAGCCCTAATATATTATACCAAAAAATAAAAAGTAGTACTGTATTTCCACATTTCATTTCCAAATGATACTTGCAACTCCAACATGTCTGCATGTAATTAAAAGCAAACAGTAAATAAATCTTTTTTTTTTTCTTTTTTAAACCTCCCTCTGACTGAGACACAGCAAACGCAAGCCTGATTTTCAGAGGATTTTTTTTTTTTTTAAATCTTTGCATACAATTAACTCTGCAGTTAGGCTTAACACAGACAGCTTTTGACAGTCTGGCCTGTGCTTCAGCAAATGGTAAGGCTGAGATACAGTGAGAAGGGGAGTCTTAGAGTTACCAATGTAATCTATTGGTATTGTGCCACCTAGGCTATAACTGCAGCCTAATATTATAATCCCTGATGTTTCTTCCACATACTTTAGACTGTGGCATTTATATTAAAGGCTAAATATGTTTGACTTTTTCCCTTCACCTTGTCTTTGGGTTTCAAAGGTATAAGGAATTGTAATTGAAGGGAACAGAAAGGCAGGGTAATGAGAGCCTTTGAATGTCAGTGACCTACTGTCACAGCACAGGATAAAAGAGATAACAACTCTTCTCTTCCATTACAGGTACTTTTTATTTCGCCATACCTACAGAATCTCCTCTCCAGACAAACAAGCCTGGAGTTATTTGCTTACAGCATATATTGTTTTTAATTTCTAGACACATAGGTCCCTTTCTGTACTTGGCTTTTGCAGCTTGATGAGTCGGAGGATAATGACTGTCATGACATACCAGGAAAGAAAAAGAGAGAAAGCAGCAATTATATTTCTACCTGCATCTCTTCAGTCTCACTTCTTTTTGGCTTAACAGTAGAGCTCTGCTTGGGATACTTTTAAAGTTGCACTTCACATTTAAGTTAAAATTGGGAGCTAATTAAATTATGCTAATTTAGCTGAAATGAAAGGTGAAGCTTCAAAGTAACCCCTAAAGGAGTGCTCCTGAGCCCCAGAGCTGAAGGGAAAGAAAACCACTACACACACATGCATCACAGGTTTAAAGAAGTGATAGTGGCTATACTACAGGAAAAAAACCCTCCTTATTTCCTCCTTTGCCATCTCATAGAATCACAGGATCATAGAAAATGAGCGTAGGAAGGGAGCTCAGGAGGTCATCTTGTGCATCCCCCTGCTCAAAGCAGGACCACCTCCCTACATTTCACTAGAGTCTGGGATGTTGAAAAGTTTTACTCTCACTTGAAAACCGTTTTTTTATGATGAGGGTTTTCAAGTGAGAATAGAGCTGCACAAACAGCCAAGCCTTCTGCAAAGCTGAGGGGGTGTTTTGTGATGGTCCTTTGAAGTGCAGTTCTCAGAAAGGGCTGGCAGAGAAACCTTCGAGAGAGGCAGGCAGAAGGGTAAATGTAGCCTGTTACGGCATTGATGTTTGAGAGAGAGACTGCTTTAAAAGTTTAACTTTAAATTAAGATGTTCAATTTTAGAGCGCCAGAAACTGCTCCCTGACTGACTTTGCAAGGAAGTGTTAAACATCAAACGAGACATCCACTAAAATGCTGATAAGCAGAGCTGCAAAGCTGATCCAAAAAAGAAAAGAAATACTATTTCTTATTTTCTGCCTTGTGAATATGGACAGAGAAGGGAAAAGAAGGACTAGGAGAGAAAAGTAGAGAAGGACAAAGTGAGTGAGGAAAATGGAGAGCATCTAAGATGCAGGGAAGGGGAAATGTGGGGAGAATTTAGACGTCAGCTATATACAAAAAAAACAGAATTAAAATTTAGGTCCAGATTCTTCCTTTCCCTATTTCATTATCTTTTATACTAAACACCATAGGGCATTTGTAGGCAACACATTAAAGCGAGTTAAATGCCCTTTTGCACCGCTGTAATGGTGTTGCTATTTGCAAATTAGGCGGTGTATTGCACATTCATTCTAGCCACTGTAGCAAATTCAGCAGCATAATGCACCTTAAATTACTTTGGGGCACAGCAAATGACTTTGGGGTGCAGCAAACCAAAACACCTTGAGGAGTTTTAGTTTGCTACCTTACAGCTGCAGAGGGAATCACCAGGCTCCGTGCAGCTCAGGAGCTATGCAGGCAGCCCCAGCAGCAGCCCAGGAAGGCAAGCTGCACTGAAGGAAAAAACCAAAAAACATAAAAAGCAGTGAGCAGGAGCAACAAGCGGGCAGATCATGCCTCGGGGGAGGCCGCCGCTGCTGCCTCCCCTTAATTCTACTTTGTTTCTTTCACTTTGACAGAAGACTGGGGAGACTGACCTGTATAGCCCCAAATAGCCTGGATCCTATTTCTTTGAACACCGCTCTT
>NW_005842451.1:1030310-1045519 GCF_000455745.1 Alligator sinensis
GCTCTTCCTGCATATCATAGCTCTAGTTAGCAGAAGTATCTGAGCTACAGCCCTGTCTCTGTTCAAAGGATGGGACATCTGGCAGGGGGTTCTCCATGAGGCCTCTCCTGTTGGAATTTCATTCCCATCTCTGTTTGTAACCGTCTCAGCTGGTTCACCTTCAGGGCATGCACCATTTTTTTTCCTGTGAACCATGAAAGAACAGGAAGGCTCAGGTGGAAAACCTTTAAGAGATTTAGTGCTGCTGGGCTGTTGGTTCTGGCTGTGGACAATTTGATGGATGGATGAAGGAGCTCTGTATAGGAAGGGTCTGTTTTATGGTCACAAAGAAGGAGCAAGGGACAGAGCTCTCATTTTAATGGTTATCTGTACAAATCTAAAAGAATTAATCAAATCAAATCAAATCAAATATGTAAGCATATAGTACTATGAATAAAACAACCCAATTTAAAAAAATATTCTCGTCTGTGAGGGCTCTAATACATGAATATCTCTCATAATAACTCAAGAAGTGCACGCTAATAACCAAATTATATAGATCCTAGAAAATCTAAGAGTAAAACTTTTCAAAACTACCTAAGAGACAATAGAGCAAAATCTCATTCCCATTAACTTTCTATAAAACTCAAGCTCTTAAGTGCTTAAGTAACAGATGCTTTTGTAAATCCCAGGAGACATCTATTTGCATCTCTAGGTACTGAGTTGGATTCACAAAAATACCTGAGTTTGGCACCTATCTTCTGTTGGCTTCCAATAGGATATAAGCATTTAACCTGCTTACACACTGTGTTAAATATTACAATCTTCCAATTATTATGTACCTAGACACCTTTGTATATGGAGCTCTTAAGCCTAAAATGCATCCCTGAAGTAGTGGCACAGAGAAAGAAACCGATGGATGGGCAAAGACTTACCACAAAATGGAACTGGAAAATAGTAGTGGTATTGTCAGGAGGACAGTGAGTAAGGACGGTGCAGGGGGAGAAATGGAAAAGGAATGATAAATGACATGCCCACAAGTCTTTGCTATAGATGAGATTAGCAACAGCAGAAGTTCTGATGTAGAAAAGCAGGGGAAAGCGATAGCCTCAAGTCCTCTGAACTCCTGTGTAAATCAGCATCTGTCATATCATGATGGGAAAAAAGAAATACACTGCAAAGGGAATCGGCTGTTCAAGCATCCAGTGGTGCCTACCAGAAGGCTCCATCCAATTCACTGATAATTCACCTATGCAAGCTGATGGCTAGAGGAACAAGGAAGGAACATGTTCATATTAGTACTCCTTTTGACCCATGCCACTAGCCAAAAATACAGTGTCTAATTGGATTACTCTACTTGTCAGGTATACAGTTCTGTGCATTCTTACAAACAGACACTTTCTTGAATACAGGAGGAATCAAGCAACCCTGCTCATATCTCCCCACGTCTTTCATTCAACATGCTGACCCACTCTAATGTCTAGATTTCTCCCAGGATCACATACCTACTCACTCTACTCATATGGTGTTGAAGCTTCTCCCACAGGCACCCAGACAAAGCTCCACTACCCAGCACATTTGAATTCCTAAGCAGCCTTCCAGTTGCCTGCTTTTTGATAGAAATAGGGGCTCCAGCTATTTTAAATGAAGTTCAGCAGTTAAACCTACAACATTCAAAACTGTTCGACTCAGCAAATACCTTCACCTCTGTGCGTTTGCATATTCCGTCTGAACTTCAAAAGGATCAAATAACCTTTTTTTAAGATAGGATTTCAAATCCTTCCAAGCCACATGGCCTTCATTATACTTTATTTTACTGAAAATACTTTGAACCCTAAGTTTTTATTGTTTTTATTGTTGCAAAACAGTTGTGAAAAATCTCCTGCCCTGCCACCTCACCCTCTCCCACAAAAACCTACTCACCTGCACCTTACCATGCTAAATGATCATGAAAAATTAATCTTGGTTGACTTGTTCCAGATAAATAGTGTTTTACTTGAGTAGAGTTCCACCAAGGAGTTAGCTGGTCCATTTTATGATATTTCCTGCCACTACCTCATGGATAAGGTCCAATGCAATCATCTTATAACTTTAAGCTATAGTGCTTTGTGCTGATGTATTTAAAGCATGAAGATGAATAAGACATCACTTAATATAAGCTTTCATGCTACAATATTGACTTTTTCTCCTTTTGTTCAAGTGTCTGCTAAAGTCTACACAATGTTGCATGTAGAAGAATGAAAGAAAAACAAATCTTCAATTCACCATTTGTCAATAGGTGACTTGACATGGGAATAGATGGTACAAATCCAGAATTTTTTTTTAGATTCAAGAATTTAATTTGGTGAATTGTGGGTAAGTGGTTTCAGTAAAGCTAGAAAAGGCAAAGCACACATCTGTTTATATCTTCATGAAATCAGGAGTGCTAAAATGGCATCAAGGTTTGTATTACCAAATGAATGCAATACAATTAGCTTACTTTTTTAAAAGTTACTTTTCATTCCTTACCCCCTCTTTCTGTTTCTGTTGAATTTTTTTCCAGGATAGCATTAAGAAAACTTCACATTTTTGTCATCATCTTCAGCCCGGTAATTTCAGGCTGCTTTCCTTGATCCGATAATGTATAAAGGATATGCAAATTATTTGGGAGTTCTGAAATGTACTTTAGGTTGAAAGCTGTTTTTAAAATCATTTTGAATGTCCATAAAGTGCTGTTTGTTGGTTGGTTTTGATTTGTTGTCCATAAGAAAAAATAATGTTCACATGGAAAATTCTGTCCTGTAAGAAATTAATTCTTAAGAAATGCATCGCTTCCAAGCAGCAGAACAAAAGAAATTACAAATTGGACTCTCAACCTTCTAAATTTAGATTTATTTACACCAAATCTGTTATTGCTTACATCATCCTATTCATTGGGTGTCAATCCTGTCTGCTCTCTCCTTGATAAGTATAAAGCAGTAGAGTATTGGCTTTATAAATGGAACTATACAGGATGTCGCACAGGGATAAAATCCCTTGCATCTCTACCGGGCAGTGTGAGGGGTAGTACTCAAGTCTCTGTCACCAGCAAGCCTTGTATGCCTACTAACCAAGGGACACAATGTAGTCACTGCAGGGGTTTGGGGATAACAACCATGTCATGAAACAAAATATTGATCTTTTGTAACCTCGCCCCATATCAGGGGACTGGAAGTAAACACACCATGGGTCAGTCTCTTGGGTTAGGTACAGGCATTCAAAAAGCCTGAGGCGGGATCAATCCAAGTTATGTGGTTTTCTGTACGTGGCGTAGTTTAGATCAGTAGTAAACAGAACACATATTCACTCACCCTTTGGGTGGGGGGAGAAATAGGGGAGAGCATATCTTAGACCTGCTTCTGCCATTTCTAAACCAGTCTGTGTGTTCTGTTACAGGTATAGCCCAGGTTCTGATCACTTATACCCGTAAAAGTGTAATGTCTGTACCTGGCCTTGATATCTTCCTCTGAGCCACACTATTACCAAAAAAAGAGAAACCCTGTATCTTTGGCCAAAGTGGAGTCAATAAACCTATGAAAAACTCTAATTCTCCATCCAAGAAAGGATGCCTGGTAGAGTAGTGAGGGTGCTGGTACCAAGAATATCATGAAAAAGAGAGAAAAAATGAGTTTGAAAGAAACGATGACTCAGATACTACTCAAAATAAAATCTAGACAAGCCCATACAAAGAGAACAGAGTAGCCCAACCATGCAACAATTAGACCATGTTATTGTAGAGGCAAGGTCAATAGGAAAAGAATAGGTAGCTTCAACCATAAACTTACTGAAACTACAGAAAAAGCATTTTGGCGTATGCTTGTCCAATATGTCACAGTACCACATGACAGAAGAGCAGAAATGCTGGTAAGCACAAGCCAGAGTTCCCACCTGGATATCAAGAAACCATAACAGAATCTACAGAAGTCTTATTCTACCTTGGTTTGCATGCTACCATCAAACAAGACTTCCAAAAAGTATATACATTGCAGTAAGTTTAGGAGATGCAATCCGTAAGAACCAAAGGAAACAGGTAATAGCTACAATTCACCAGTGGCTCATCAGGATAATTTATTTTATATACCAACTTAAACCAATTATGTGTCAAGCCTTTCCCATGTCTAAAAAAAGCTCCTCAATGTTAACTGTGCTGTCACTACCCCACACTAAAATAATTGCACTTTTGTCATTGTTTCCATCTCTTTTTTTAAAGCTACGCGCCAGGATTAATACAAATGTAGGAAAACATGCATTGTGCATGATGTAGCATTTTGTCAAAGGCACGGTTTACATATGCTCTCTTCTGATGGCTTTCATTTTTCAGTTCCCCACATTCACTAGAAAGATTAGGTGGCTGTTCTAATCATATGCTTATTTTCTAAATGACCCACTGAATCTTAACTAGCACAGCTATCTTACATCTCAGAGTCATTCTATTGCTAATACCTTACTGCATGGCTCAGGTGCCGAAAATCAATGCATCCTGCTTTTTATATCTAAGGCTTACAGTAAGTAGTATCTTTTATTAATGTTAAAATTCTTCCCGATTATTCATAAAACATTCATTTTTTATGAATTTCCCAAATTACAGAGCTTGCTGTTTTATTCAGGCTTCTTGTGAGACTTCAAAATGCCTTGCCTTTCCTTTAACAAGGTCTGTTTGACAAAGGCAGAAAGTTGTCCTTCAAGCTAATAAATCACACAGCCACAAGCACAGAAAAGGAGCATGTGTGCTCTCCTAGATGTTCCTTAATCAGCATGACACTTCAAATAAGTTATTTTATGCAGTACAAAAATGACCTTGGATTATTATTTCAGCTCATATTTTACGTTGTATCACAGAACATCAGTGTGTAGAATTTTAATTAGACCAGAGAGTTGAAGAAATCACTGCATTTGATCCATTGGCTTGTCTCAGCCCTGGAAGTCATTCTGGGTTTGTTGTTGTGCCACACCACAGGGTATTAAAATGGATGATTTCTCAAAACTCTCCAGTTTATGTGAATAGTGAAGGATAAATGGGGTAGGGTAGAATAATCTGAGGCTGTTTTTGTCCACCTTTCCTCTCCAGGGACTCCATCTCCTTATGTTGATATAGAGGAGCCAAAAACACAGTTGTGGAGGGCACTGGAGAAAGTTCTGTTCCTGTTCTACACAAGGCAGAGCATGCTACCTTCAAACTCCTATATCCTTCTTGCTTTAGGAACCATTTTACTGAGCACAGGAATGTCTCAGATTCAACTGTTGCTAAACCCTCCCACATAACAAAAAAAAATAAATAAAAACAACTTTTCTCCGAGTATGCATTAATACCGTATATACTCGAATACAAGATGAGGTTGATGAAAAAAGCCCCTTGCCATACATTTACATACATGGAAACTTCACTAAATACATTGTCTATCATTAAACTGTTGCCAAAAACAGCACATGCTCAGTAATGGAAACCAACTATGGAGTTGCTTAAATGCAGCCAACACTGATCATGGCTATAAAACATACGTACCATATGGGGCAAATATACTAATAGGATCCTTTTTTTTAATTTATTTTTTAATTACAAAACAACTAAAAGAAACTACATGAACACAAAACTTGACAACTTCCCCTACAACAATACCTTGTTCTTATTACACCCCTTTTCACCATTAACACACAAACCACCCCCAATGCAGGAACAAGCAACAATGTTTACTCCATCCCTTTGTCCTTTTAAAAGAAACACCACCATTCTTCCTTCCTCCATCTCTTCTCTGCCTTCTCCTTTCCTATCTCATCTGCATCTTGATCCACATAGTATGTAAATTCACATATTACCAACTCCAAACATTCTCTTCTGGTGAAAGCCAGTCCCTTGACCAACAGCAGGTTTCTCACCTTCCATATTGTTACTGTGGCACCAAGTAATATGGTTCTCAGTTTCTCTCTCTCCAGTCCTTTGGGCATTAACCCATACAACACCATTTCATATGTTAAGTCACAGTACATACTGATCACCCTCAAAACATAATGCACCCCCTCCCATACCCCTTGGACAAAAGGGCAGTCCCAAAATACATGCAGTACAGATTCTTCAGCCCCACATCCCTCTCTTGGGCACAACATCGATTTTACCAAACCCCATTTATGCTCAAAGCCACTTGCAGGAAAAATATTCTGTATCATCATCCATTCGATATCCATAAATTCTCCTTGCAATCTATTATCTGTCACTTATTTCCACACATTTGCCATCTGTATTTCCATCAAATTCTCAACTACTGTTATCTTATCTTTCTTTATAATCATATTAATCACCTTCTTATGGTCTTTCAAGCTCTCTAATCCCACCCCCTCAAGTTTATTTCCCTTTACACATCTCTTCATCTTTGCATAATAAACTGGTGGCTGTCATGCCCATGGCTTTTTCCAATCTCCCCCATATAGGCCCCATTTTCTTAATGTTCTTTCTTCCAGGTTATGACAGAACTATGCAGTCTCCCCCTCCCCCTTTGTTGTCTCTTTACAGAACGTACTTAAAGTAAGTATATACAAAGCTTTCCAAATCTGGCGTTTCTGACCTCCTAATTCCCTAGCTGTGTATAGCTCAATTCTGGCTTCCCTTTCTCTCTCACTTTCCCTCCCAAAAAATGCATATCTGCATCTGTACCCTCCTTATCTGTTGCCAAGATGGTGGATACACCACACCCTTATAAAGGATGATTGGCAAGAGTACCATTTTCACCACAGCCACATTCCCCTTGAAAGGTAATATTCTACCACACTCACTCTTACCTCTAACTTCTCCCACAACTTTGCTTCTTTCCCTTCAGCATCCATTAGGATTCCCAAGATCTTGATTACACCCTCTATCACCCATAGTCCTTTTCCCTTGACCAGAAGGATCAAAGAGAACATGACCTGAGCCCCAGACCCCTTCACCCTTGCACCCAGAGCCCTGTAGTCACTTTTGATCTGCTCAGGGTCTCCCTTGGCAGTATCACTGGTGCCAACATGGATGAGCAGCATGGGGTAGCAGTCAGAGGGCCAGATGAGTCTTGGTAATCCCTCCATGACATCTTGTCTCTGGAAGTCTGCTGTTTGCCCAGATCCAACAGGTCAGGGCAGGAGATGGCTCCCTCCATGCCCCACAGAAGGGAATATCCAACTACCACCACCCATTGCTTCTCCTTGGTGGCAGCTGTCTCAATCCTTCCCACCTTGGTGAGACCTGGCCTGTCCTCCTCCATCAATGGAATGTGTTCCTTCCTCTCTGTTGCTAGTGCTGTATATCTGTTCTCCAGATGAACTGCTTCAGGTGGAGGTAAAGATTTCTCTAGCAAAATCTTGGGGCTTAGGTTGTGTTCCTTTCGATCACTCAGGTCAAGGGAAAGGGCTTGGGCAGGAACAGGTGCATCCTACTGATCAATACCTGGCTGTGCAGGCAGTGTTACCAGCAGGGCTTTGGCTTCTTCTACCATTGGATGTTGTTCCAAGAAGGATTGCTAGGAAGACCTGGGATCCACCTGATGAAGAGAGGGAAGAGCATCTTCGCAGACAGGCTCACTAACCTAGTGAGGAGGGCTTTAAACTAAGTTCACTGCGGGTGGAGACCAAATCTCTGAGGTAAGTGGGGAAGTGGGTGACTTGGAGGAAGAGCAAGCAGGATGGGGCAACAGAGAAAGCTTTCTTATACTTTCTGAGAAATCAGGGCAATTGACTAGTTACCTTTGGTGCCGTTATACAAATGCATGGAGCCTAGGAAACAAGCAGGAAGACCTGGAAGTCTATGCATGGAACTATGCCATGATGGAATATGGAACTATGATGTGATGGAATATTTTGACATTTATTGAATATTAGGAGAAGGACCTATTCTTCACCCGGGTCATTATTTTTGTAATTGCAGTGTTTGTTTATTTTTAAAGAACATGGCGAGTGGAAGTTTCCCGATCACAAACTGTGGTTCTCATGGGGGACTTCAATCACCATGACATCTGCTGGGAGGGTAACACAGCAGTGCGCAGGCAATCCAGGAAGTTTCTGGAGAGTGTTGGGGACAACTTCTAGGTTGTTGGGGACAAATATTGGGGACAACTTCTAGGTGCCAATGCTGGAGTGGCCAACTAGAATCCATGCTCTTCTTGACCTGCTGCTCACAAGCAGAGATGAATTTGTATGGATTATACTAGTGGGTGGCAACTTGGGCAGCAGTGACCACAAGATGATTGAGGTCAGGGTCCCAAGGAAAGCAAGGATGGAGAGCAGCAGAGTAAGGATCCTGGAATGCTGAAAAGCATTCTTTGACTCGCTCAAGGAATTCATGGGCAGGATCCCCTGGGAAGCCAGACTGAGGGGGAGAGGAGTCCAGGAGAGGTGGCTGTACTCCTGATGTGTGGGAAGACTAGCAACTATGGTAGAAGATCAGTTTGGCTTAGCAAGAACCTCTTCAGTAAACTAAATAACAAAAAGGAAGTTTATAAGAAGTGGAAATTTGGACAAACAACTAGGGAAGAGCATTGCTCAGGCATGCAGGGATGAAATCAGGAAGGCCAAAGCACAGTTGAAATTGCAGCTAGCAAGGGCTCTGAAGAGTAACAAGAAAGGTTTCTACAAGTATGTCACTAGCAAGAGGAGGTGCAGGGAAAGTGTAGGTCCCTTACTGAATGGGGGAGGTAACCTTGTAACAGAGGATGCAGAAAAGGCTGAAGTGCTTAAAGCCTTTTTTGTCTCAGTCTTCACAGGCAAGGTCAAGTCTCAGATTATTACACTGGGCACCATAGTTTGGGAAGGAGGTGAGCAGTGAACAATGATGAAAGAACAGGTTAGAGACTATTTTAAAAAGCTGGTCCATCAGGCCTGATAGGATGCACTCAAGGGTACTAATGGAGTTGACTGATGAGATTGCAGAGCCATTGGCCATCATCTTTGAAAACTCATGGCAAACATAGTACTCCATTAAGAAGGGGAAAAAGGAGGATCCATGGGTCTACAGACCAGTCAGTCCCATTTACCTTAGTCCCTGGAAAAATCATAAAACAGATCTTCAAGAAATTAATTTCTAAGCACCTGGAGCAGAACAAAGTGATTACGAACAGTCAACATGGGTTCACCAAGGGCAAGTCATGCCTGATCAACCTGACTGACTTCTGTGTTGAGGTGACTGGAGACCACTGCATGTGGTGTACCTTGATTTTATCAAGGCTTTGGATACAGTCTTCTACAACATTCTCGCAGGCAAGCTAAGAAAGTATGGGCTGGATGAATGGACTGTAAGGTGGATAGAAAACTGACTGGAGCATTGGGCTCGGAGGGTAATAATCAATGACACAAATGTCTAGTTGGCAGCTGGTAGCAAGTGGAGTGCCCCAGGGGTCGGTCCTGGGGCTGGTTTTGTTCAATGTCTTCATCAACAACCTGGAAGATAGCATAGAGTCCACCTTCAGCAAGTTTGCAGGTGATACGAAGCCTGTGGGGAGTAGTAGATACACTGGAGGGTAGGGCTAGGATTCAGTGACCTAGACAAATTGGAGGATTGAGCCAAAATAAATCTCATGAGGTTCAACAAGGACAAGTGCACTTAGGACCGAACAATCCCATGCAGTGGTACAGGCTGAGGGCTAACTGGCTGGGCAGCAGCTCTGCAGAAAAGGACCTCGGGGTTGTAGTGGACAATAAGTGAATATGAGCCTACAGTGCACCCTTGATGCCAAAAAGGCTAATGGCATACTGGGCTGCATTGGTAGGTATACTGCCAGCAGTTCTAGGGAAGTGATTCTTCCCCTCCATTCAGTAAGGGTGAGGCCACATCTGGAGTACTGTTTTCAATTTTGGGCCCCCCACTACAGAAAGGATATGGACAAATTGGAGAAAGTCCAGCAGGGGGCAACAAAAATGGTGAGGTGGCTTGGAGATATGACTTCTAAGGAGAGGATGAGGAAACTGGGCTTATTTAGTCTAGAGAAGAGGAGACTGAGAGGGGATTTAATATCAGCCTTCAACTACCTGAAGGGGGTTACAAAGAGGATGGTGCTAGACTGTTCTCAGTGGTGACAGATGGCAGAACAAGGAGTAATGATCTCAAGCTGCAGTAAGGGAAATTTAGGTTAGATATTAGAACGAATTTTCTTACTAGGAGGGTACTAAAACACTGAAACTGGTTACCCAGAGAGGTGGTGGAATCTCCATCCTTGGAGGATTTTAAGACCTGGATAGACAAAGCCTTGGCTGGGATGATCTAGTTGGGGCTGGTCCTGCTTTGAGCAGGAGGTTGGACTAGATGACCTCCCAAAGTTCCTTCCAACCCTAATTTTTTATAATTCTATGATTCTGTCAATTCTCCCAATTCCCCACACCCATCAACATACTTTTCATCATCTTTAATTTTGCCCCTGACACTTCATCATAGTCCTCAGTATACTCCAATACCTTCTCAATTGATATATTGTTCTGAGCCACTATGTTCACATCATCCCTGTAAAATGTGCATTTAACTTCTCCTCCTCCTGCTAAATTCTGTGACGATATCAGCTTATCATCATAAATTCTCTGCGCCAATGGCTCCATTGCACACACAAAAAGAGGGGAACAGCGGACATCCCTGCCTTACCCCTGTTTGTATGGGGAATGCTTTGCTCAAATAACCATTTATCCATTTATCAGTACTCGACTTCCTGCTTTATTGTATAGCACTTTGACTCATGTGAACATCCATGTGAAACCCCATCCTCCACAATACTTCAAGCATGAAATCATGTTCACTTCTATCATAAGGTTTTTCAGTTTTTTCCATGTCTAGATTTATTATTACCATGTTTCTTTTCCTCTCCTTCATATCCAATATGAAATCTCTCATTAACCGCAGGGTCTGGGATATCCTTCTCTCAGGAAGAGCACCAGTTTGTTCTTCTGGTGTCACATCTGCTAAATAGTTACACATTCTTTTGGCCAAGACTTTTGCCGTCAATTTGTAGTCTACATTTAAAAAGGGTTATTGGCCTGCATTTGCCTCTCTTTCAAGCTTTTAAGTCCTCCACCTCTCTCATATTTAACTTCTGCTCTAATTTTTGTTTCTTTCCATCCTCTGTTCCTTCCTTTATCCCCTCAGGAACACCTTGATTTTTCTTCCATTCGCTCTTCTTTTGTATAACTCTTTATAAAACTTAGCCACCACATCTAACACCTTCACCCTCCTCTTCTACTCAGATTCCTTCTTCAGTTCTCACCGCTTTCAGTTCCCTCCTTCTTCTCCTCAGTTTCTCAACAATTCTTATGCCATCCTTCGCCCTTCTACAGCCAATGTGCTCTGGTCAGAAATATTTTCTCATCCATTTTCCTTTTGACCATTCTTAAGTCCATTTTATGTCTTCCAGTTCTGCCTTCATTCATACTCCTCATATCACCTCCTTTAATAATTCCTGCTACTTCACTGCAGTTCTTCTAGCTCTTCCACCCTGTTCTTCACCTCTCTTCAACCAATATTTATGAAAAACTCACTTGCACTTCTCTTTATCATAGTTCACGACTCCCAGACGTGTTTGTAGTATCTCTTCAAAAGAGTCCTCCATCCTTTATACATCTCCACATATTCTTGACATCATCTTGTAATAATTGAACATTTCACTTTCACAACCCTTTCCCCCTACCTTCATTTTTTTCTAACCTCACTTCCATTCTCAGCATCTGGTAATCACTGAAGGTCACATCTAAGATCTCCCTCTTTCCAGTCCCTAGCCCATTCGGTGTTAATACAAAATCAAACCTTGACACTTGTCTCCCACTCAATTCCATCCTCATAATCACCTTTTCACTAGCCCATACATCCTTTCAACCTCCTTCTTTTATTATATTAATCAATCAATACTTTTGACAAGCTGTCTAGCTCTTCCTCCTTTCCATCCCCTCTCCTATCCCCCTCCTCAATAATGCAATTGAAATCCCTGACCAGAATTTGCTGCCTACCCCCACCTCTAATTTCTTAAGGCATGTGTAGACAAAATGGAGGCCCTAAATTGAAGTGCTGGGTTTTTAAAAACACTGCTTTGATTTAGGGCAAATTAAACCCCCATGTCATGCACACACTCACTCTCTTCCTCCCTGGCTATTCCTTCTTGTGGCATCTCTTCCACTGTCATGCATTCCAACTCAACATCTTCTTTTCCACTTTCCCTTTCCTGTCTCTGCTGCTCCTCTGTAGATGGAAGAACCATGGGCATTGCTGCTATAAGCATCCCTTTTCTCTGCAAATATGAGACTTCAGACGCTTCTTGGCACTACGCTGCCCCATGACATTTCCTTCACATCTGTAGCATATTGTGAAATGGCAGTATGCAGCCAAGTATCCTTCCTGCCCACACTTGTCCCAGAATTTAGGCTGTCCAAAATACATTGTAAACCCTCAGTGTGGCCATACTTGGATTACTGGCAGTAAGTGCATTATCCTGTCAGGACTTCTCATCTGCCCTCATTACCACTCAATAGGGCTGTGCGAAGCTTTGGTCCCCGATTCAATTCAGCAGAGATTTAACCTTATTTGGTGGCTGAATCTCTGAATCCAAATCAAAATCAGAGGACCCTTTAGTCTCTGAATCAAATCGGAACCCTCTGAATCGATTCGGAGAGATTTGGAAAGATTCAGCGATTTGGACATAGATACAGTTTTAAATGTTTTTTCTACATACCTCTAGGTAGTGAAGGCTCATGAATGCTGTGATGCTGGGGCACACAGAGTGTCCAACAGAAGTGTGGGGGGCTCCCCAGCGGACTCAGCAGCAGACCCAGAAGAACTTCCAGTCCACTTCTTGGTTCACCGCCAAGTACACGGGGGGCGGCTCCATACTCCTGTGGGCCGCTCCATCTGCCCCAGCATTGAAGTGTTCATGAGACATGCCTGGTATTTCGAGGTATGTAGAAATAACATTTAAAGCTGTGTCTATGTCTGAATCGCTGATTCTCTGAATCAGCATCAAATCTTCAGATTCGGATTCAGCCAAATCGAATCAGGAAAAGTGATCTGAATCAACGAATTGAATCACTGTCCCCAATTTGGGCTGAATCTGAATCGAATAGGGCCCATTTTGCACACGCCTACCACTCCGTCTCTCCACGATCCCAT
The DNA here is from genome assembly GCF_000455745.1 of Alligator sinensis. Taxonomy (NCBI): domain Eukaryota; kingdom Metazoa; phylum Chordata; order Crocodylia; family Alligatoridae; genus Alligator; species Alligator sinensis. The sequence continues at coordinate 1,043,398 of NW_005842451.1, forward strand.
CCACATATTATATTTATCACATACCTTCTCAACATACATAACTTTCTGTAGATAATTCTACAACCACTTTTTTATCTCTTGAAGCATTTCTATGTACATTTGAAAAATTATTGTACTTTGTCTTGTCTTTTCTCCTGCAGTATAACTTATCCCCTTAAGTTCTTCTCTCTCACCTACTACCTCATACATCTTTCAAAAATCCTCATAACGTTCTTGGCTCCAATACAAAATTTCCCAAGACTTCTGGTTAGGAAAGGTGGCCAAGCTATTCAAATGTTCTGCTTTAAGATCCAAAAGTTCAACCAATGTTTTTTTCTATAAATACATATCTATCCATCATCCAACTTCTCTGTTCTCTTTCCCCTGTTACTACTGCTCTTATTCTCAGGAGTATATTACCTGCTGTTCCATCTCTCACTTCCCCCATCTTATTTCTCCTTGCAGTTCTGGGTTATTCCTCCCACTAGTCATCTTCTTCCCTTCAGTCACCATTCCTCATTTCTCCCTCCTGACTCCTCTTCTGTTCTTCCTGCCACTGAACTCTTCCCTTGTTGCTTTCCTCAATAAAGCCTCCTTCAAAACCACCAATCCCACCACATCTTTCTTTCCTACCATCTTTTGTCCCTTCTTCCCCACTTTCATCCATCCTCCCTTAGACTTTCATTCTTCACTTCTGCTCTCCAATTCACTTCTCATATCCTGGTTCACTTTCTCTTCCATAACTGCCACGCTTCTCTCCAAAATGCTATTCTGGGTTGCAAGAACTCCTCCTCCTCCTCCATCCTGGTGCTCCATCGCTATCCCCCCAGCATTCCTGGCATCAATCAAGGCAGTAAAACTAGGCTTCCACCCAGCCACTAAATTTGATTTCAGCCAAAGAACAACCGAGAAACTATGCTGCTGATGGGAACCTACCACAAGAATAGGTTAGTGCAGCCCATCCAAGTAAGATATATGGTAGCGTCCATTGTGCTTGGTTCCCATCAACACAGACTCATTTTAAAGAAATGATAAGCCACTACATTGCATACATTTCAATTTCCTTTTCACTCCCACAGCTGAGTTGCACCTTTCTTTCCCATTTCTAATGATTCCTGTTTTTAAACTAGCCTTAAATGTCTGGCAAACATCACTGAATGGGACCCCAAATAGTTTACACAGAATCCCTCTGTTGTCCCCTCTCTCAGCCTGTCACATATGATTAGTGTGGCCCCACCCTTCATGAGGTACAGCCAGATCAGGTTGCCCTGCACCTTGTCTGCATAGAAATTTTGGGAGGATCCCAGGACTTGTTATAACAACACCTGGTTCCAGTTCATCATTCATCATTCTCATGAATGGGGGGCTAATTAGCACATGGCTCCTTTGTTGGGGGGGGGCATATCTGGAGTATACACACATACCATGATTCAAGATGGAGGGGGAAACTCTTTGAGAAGATCATCAAGGAGCACATCTGTGATGGGCCGGCTTCGGGGATGATGCTCAAGGGCAACTGGCATGGTTTCATTAGGGGCAGGTCATGTCAGACCAACCTGATTGCCTTTTATGATCAGGTCACAAAAAACATTGGATGCAGGTGTCGCCGTGGATGTAGTCTTTCTGGACTTCAGCAAGACCTTTGACACTGTCGACCACCCCATTCTCATTAAAAAACTAGGCGACTGTGGCATCGATGCCTACACAGTCAGATGGATTGCAAATTGGATGAAGGGTCGTACTCAGAGGGTGGTGGTGGATGGGTCATATTCGACCTGGGGGGAAGTGGGCAGTGGAGTCCCCCAGGGCTCAGTCCTTGGGCCCGCACTGTTCAATTTCTTTATCAGCAATTTGGACGATGGGGTGAAAAGCAACCTGTTCAAATTTGCTGATGATACCAAAATTTGGGGTGAGGTGGGCACACTAGTAGGGAGGGAAAGACTGCAGAAAGACTTGGATAGGTTGCAAGGCTGAGCTAACAAAAACAGGATGCGTTTCAATACGGACAAGTGCAAGGTGCTGCACTTGGGCAGTAGTAACCAGCAGCACACTTATAAGATGGGAAACTCCCTTCTTGAGAGCACAGAGGCAGAAAGGGATCTTGGAGTCATTATTGACTCCAAGATGAACATGGGCCGACAAT